>NC_058136.1:71029256-71046421 GCF_016433145.1 Gracilinanus agilis | reverse complement strand
GTCCGGAGACAGCCCTGCCCCCAAATCCATGCATCCCACCCACCTAGGGCTGGAAGAGTAGGGGCAGGCAGCTCCTGCTGGAGCGGGGTGGGGGAACTCCCTCAGCTAGGAGGAGGAGGAGGGGAGCAGGCTGGGCTCGGGAGGGTTTGTTCCCCTCTCCCTTGGGGCCACTGCCAGCCTACTCCAGGGTCACGTGGGTAGGGTTGATGGGGGAAGTGGTTCCGGAGCTGTCATTGCCCCCGGTGGCCTCCTTCTCCTTCTTGCCACTGTACTGGCCGATGAAGGAGCCGTCCTCGTTGAACTGGACGTCCACGCTACCGCCGTAGTCGGCTAGGCTGTCGTCACTGCCGAGGGGCTTGATGTCCCCATTCAAGGAGGGCTGGCTGCTCCCGAAGCCTTTCTCTTCGTTGTCACTGGAAGAGAAGGGAGGGGTGGGCCTACTGGAGGTTGAGGGAGACCCCCCCCCCACCGCCACTTCGGCGAACGTTCCCCGGCTTTCCCTCCTTTGCCCTCCTCGCAGTGAGCGCTTTGTGCATTCCCATGCCCAGAGAATACGTGCAAAGACTGGCGTGTGCAAGGAGCCTGCCCAGCTCACAGGGAAGGGGAGCATGCATGTCGACAGAGGAGCGATGGAGCCACGTGTGTGTGGTTACACCGTCATGCATGCAGTGTGTTTGCATCTGGGAAACCAGCGGAACGCATGTGCGTGTGGCAGTGAGTGTCTGTTGGCAGGGAGAGATAGATAAGCCCTTGCTCGCAAGCAGGGGACACTGAGTTTGTCCATCCCTCGGGCACGCCCGGAGAACCGGCTGTTCGTATGTTTCAGAGAGTGGTCACACCGATGGGCCTGCCAAGACGTGTGATCCCCAGATGAAGTAGATCCACTCTATCGAGATATGTCTACGTGTATTTCTAGCTAGACGCGGTATATCTAGGTCGATTCACGGGGTCATAGATTTAGACATGGAAGGGGACCTTTGCGACCCTTTGGATCAACCTCCTGGTTTTACCGCTGAGGAAGCTGACGAGCTTACGACCCAGGAGTAAGTGGCAAAGTCTGGATTTGAACTCGGATCCTTTGGCTCCAACTTTAGAGGTACATGGATAAGCCAAAGCCATGCCTCTCCTCTGAAGCCCCTTCCCCTTTTGCTAACTCTTCCCTATCCCTCTCCTGGGCACCCAAGACATCCCAGAATTAGGGGGGGAGAGGGCAGCCCAGCTCTAAGAAAAGAGAACAAAAATATCACGTGCAGCCCCGAAAGCTCCATTCAAGGGATGAGAGGAAGGAATGGGGTGGAGATTGGGGTCACGCTCTCCTGACATGAGGAGTCACGGAGGGAGGTAGGGAGAAGAGGCTGGGGAAAGGACACAGAAGCAAGGAGGTTGCTCCAGGGGCAGGCCTGGGGAAGTGGCAGTTACCTATATTTAAGGATAGAGAAGCTGGTGTGGACAGGGGAGAACAAGAGAAAAGTGTCAGGGAATGGAGGTGGAGGGCAGTGCCCCTTACACCTACAAGGAAAACCCCCCACCCAGCAGTGTGGCTCGGCCTGCTCGTATGGCCCTGGCCTGCTGCCTTACCTCTCCAGAGACCTGGACCCAAGCAGCAAGTAAGAGAGAAAAAAACATGGGGTCAAGTAGTTGGCCCACCCAACAGTGGCCCGAGCCAGCAGGCCGCCCAGCGCCTCCCATCATCCCCCACTCACCTGTACTCGCCGAACGTCTCATCTTTCATTGGCCTGGCCTCGGAATCCACCTGAGTGTCTTCCTTATCTTTCACTGTGGGCACAGGAAAGGGAGGCTTCTAGGGCCCTCTCCACCTCCAGAAACCCGCTCCACCCTTCGGAAAGCCGGAGGGGCCTTCCAGGCACCCATCCTCCACCGTATATTCCCATGCGGAGGAAGAGAGCCTGCAGAGCTCCGTACCTGAGTACTTGCCTCCCTTGCTGCGCTTCACAAAGCAAAGGATGAGAAGCAGGAGGAGGATGAGGACGATGATGCTTATGAAGATGATAAACCAGCTCTTGGTGGCAAAGTTCCCAGGCGGCAGCCTCATTCGATCTGAGATGGGGAGAAGGAACAGAGATGCGGGACCCAGGCCAAAGGCCGGAGGCAAACCAGTTAAACAAAGAAACACCTCTGAGGAACTCGAAGGTCTGCCTTGGGTTTCCTTTGGGCTCCCCTTCCTCATGAAGACGTGAGGGGCTCAGAGGCAGACACCGCCCCCTGTCCCCTCCAGCTCCATGCCCAGAGACCCGCAAACCCTCACAAAGGGCCCAGCCGCTCAGCTTTTCACACACTCGGAAAAACTCTGGCTTCCTGGCTACCAAGCAAGATGAAATCCTCTAACTCAGTAGATGGGCACACTCTATAAAGAGGGGGCCAAAGGAAAGGAAACGTTCCTCTGTCAGTCTGTTTCTAAGGCGACTCTTTCCAAGTTTCATTGTATTGTAGCCTACTCATTGTATTCGTCAGATTAGGAGGAATGTCGTGTGGCCGAATAGAACATTTCAGGGGGCCTCATCTGGCCCATGGGCTGTTTGACCATCACTGGTCTAACTAATATTTTATAAAGGAATATGGCGCCCCAGATTAAACGAGAACAGAGCGTGCTACTAGGAGGCACTGAGGAAACAGTGCTCTTGCTCAGATCTCCTGAACAAAGGCATGGCTACACGGTGAGCATGAGTTAGCATTCATCCAGGGACCAGAATCAAGGCTCAGGCTAGGGCCAAGGTCAGGACTTAACAAGGGCCCAAGTCAAGGATCAGTCAAGGTTCTGCCTAGAACTGAGGATCAATTGAGGCTCAGTATAGGACTAGAGTCAGGCCTTGGTCAATGGATCAGGCCTAGCTAGGTTTGTAATCCCACATGCCAACCACATGGGCAGCCCCTCCTAGTGTACCAGAAGACCCAGATGCAGTTCTGGGCTTGGGGACCCACCTGAGCCACTGGTTTTCACCTCCATCTTCCTGAAAAGTACCATCTCATCGGTATAGTTGTAAGCATAGAAGCAGATGACGTATTGAGTATCGGGCTCCAGGTTCTCCTGTATGTAGTATTTCTGACTGTAGTTGACATGCTGGGGCTCGAGATTCTTCTTATCTTTGGGCAACAGCAGAGAGAGGGAGAGGGTGAGGAGAGCCTGCAAACACCCCCAACGGCATGGTAACTTCGAAGACTTGGTCCCACCATCCCCACACGCTGTCGAAACGTCCCTCCCAAAAGCCAGATGGGAAGCCGGGCAAGAGAAGTCGACACACTGGCTAACCCTGAGAAGCGCCAAGGGTGGGCCCCCACCGGCTGACCAAGCGAGATCAATACTGCCAACGAGAGCACTAGTATCAATCCAGCCATCGATCCCAGAGTACATTGCCCAGTAGACGCCCATTCTCACTTAACCCTCAAAACAAGTAGGCCAGCTGAAAAGCAATCAGAGCCTGACAAAGTAAAGACACCATGAAGACAAGAGGAGAGACAGAAACAGCTCTCTAAGGCAGCCACACTCAGACCGATACTAATGACCAATCTCCATCTCTAAGATTTGGCAATAATGAACCATGCCAGGGCAGCTGGGTAGCTCAGTGGATTGAGAACCAGGCCTAGAGACAGGAGGTCCCGGGTTCAAATCTGGCCTCAGACACTTCCCAGCTGGGTGACCCTGGGCAAGTCACTTGACCCCCCATTGCCCACCCTTACCGCTCTTCCGTCTAGGAGCCAATACACAGAAGTTAAGGGTTTAAAAAAATGTTAAAAAAAAATAATGAACCATGCCCTGCTCCTCTTGGTAGAGAGGTGGGGGGCCTACGGATGTGGAATAGAGTATATCCTGTAAACAGCAGTCTCTGTGTCAGTTGGTCTTACTCAACTATTTTTCTTTATCATAAGGAAGAATTCGGGGGCCTATCGGGGAGCAAATGGGAGTATGAGAATAAAACAGATCAATGAAACTTTTTTGAAAAGAAAAGAATCTGCTCCAGCAGGTCACCAGTGACTGCCTAATTATGGAGTCCGCTGGCTTTTTCTTCCCATTCCTCATCCTTGAAGCTCACCGCTGCAATCTCCACATTTTCCAAACTAGAGCTAGAGAACCAGGCCGCAGCAGGGACCGAGTCTAAAGGAAAATTCAGGAGACCTGGGTGCAAGTCCCAGCTCCTCCACCTATTTTTTTCCATTTTTTTTATTTTGAGTATTTTCTCCTAGTTACATATTTCAGGTTCTTTCCCCCTCCCCCAAACCCCCTTAACCCCCCTTAGCCGACCCACAATTCCGCTGGGTTTTACATGTATCATTGATCAAGACCCAATTCCATATTATTGATAGTTGGGCTAGAGTGATCGTTTAGCGTCTTGCTGTGTCCTTGGGCAATTTGCATCCCCTCCTTAGGCCTCAGTTTCCTCCTCTGTAAAATGGGGGTGATAATCTTTACAGTAACCGCTCCCCTTCATACACATCCATACTTTCACAAGGTAGTTGTAAGGAATACACCTTATCAATCGTCTGGAAGATCATAGACTTTTCTTTATGTTTGGTCTCAGTAACATTCTAAGACAGAAAAGTGGCAAGGGGCAGGCAATGGGGGTGAAGTGACTTGCCCAGGGTCGCCCAGCTAGGAAGTGTCTGAGGTCAGATCTGAACCCAGGACCTCTGATCTCCAGACCTGGCTCTCTAGCCACTGAGCCACCCGGCTGGCCCAGATTATAGACTTTTAAAAGACAAGGAACTTGGAAACTTCTTTAATCTGACCTCTCTCTATTTTCCAAACGAGGCAGCTGAAACCTGCTCGCACTCCTACAGCTAGAAAATGGCAGGTCCAAGACTGAACTGACCCCCAAAGTCTCCCGAGTCCTCGGACTCCAAAGCCAGGTTCCAGGCATCTTTCCATTGCATCATACTGTCTTCTAACATCCTGGACTTGGTTTGGGAGAGGAGAGAGAAGGGAGGGAGACAAGGAGGAAGGGGAGCCCAAGGGAAAGCTCGGAAGAAGACAAAGAGTCTTTTCAAAAGAGTCTTCCCATTTTTCATCTAGAAATGATCTTTTCAATGACCTTTGGGTCCTTCGATCAGATCTTAATGAAGCTGAACAAAGGAGGAGGAAGTTGCCACCAAAATGGCAGGATGTGCTTGGAATGTCACAGGAATGAGGGGAACGCATTGATACTTTTTTTTTTTCAAACCCTTAACTTCTGTGCATTGGCTCCTTGGTGGAAGAGCGGTAAGGGTGGGCCATGGAGGTCAAGTGACTTGCCCAGGGTCACACAGCTGGGAAGTGTCTGAGGCCGGATTTGAACCCAGGACCTCCCGTCTCTAGGCCTGGCTCTCCATCCACTGAGCTACCCAGCTGCCCCCGCATTGATACTTCTAATGGAAAGAAGATTCTTGAGTTCTTCCCCTGCCTGAGGGCACCAATGATGAGGGGTCATCCATGACTTAGTGGAGGGAGACCCACCTGATCTCACATAGTCATTCAAATCAATTACTCACACTATCAGCGGTGTTGGGAAAGGATTCTAGATCCAAAGTTGGAAGGGTCTTCAGAGACCCCCTAGTCCAACACCTTCATTTTAAAGATGGGAAGTGATCTGTTCAAGGAAACACACAGGCTCCGAGATCTAGAGCTGGAAGGGACCTCAGAGACCATCGAGTTTGACCTTCTCATGTTACATAAGAGGAAACTGAGGCCAAGGGAAGAGAAAGGACTTGACCAAGGAAAGACACAGGGATAGAATTTGAACCCTGATCCCTTGCCTCCAAGTCCAACACTCTTTTTATTGTGTCATGGTTGCTCATGCCCAGTTGAACTGTCCATCCTCAGCACCCTTTTCCAGAGCGGAGGTGTTGCGCAACCTCATATCAAGAATAATGATGATGATAATGACGATGACGATGATGATGATGGAAGAAGAAGCAGAAAGAAGAAGCACATTCTCAACTTAAGCTTCAGCACAACTGTTTTACAAATGAAGAGCCTGAGACTCAGGGAAAGTGAATGACTTGGCCAAGGTCACATTCTTGGTGAAATAGATGTTTTCATTCCCTTTTGTATATCTTTCCATTTCATAATAATCATCCCCATAAAGGGAGTTTGCTCGACATACGTTGAAATAAGTCAACAAAAAGGCAGCCTGGCTATAATGGCTAGAGAGACAGCCTCAGTCAGAAGACCCAGAAGAGGTTCAGACCCCACCTCGGATCCATCCGGGCTGTATTACCCTAAACAAGTCACTCTGCCCCTCTGGGACTCAAGAACCTCTTCAAGACCCAAGAAATCCAAAGAGCCAGTGCCTGCCTGACTGAGTGGGGGGAGTTTCCTTACATCAGTGGTGACCCAGGTCCAGAGCCCTCCCCTAAAAGCCCTCAGTGCAATTTCACCTTTATACTTTCTGCAGGAAGAAGCTGAAAAGTCAAGGAGGGGGAAAGCCTTTTCATGGCACGTGTGCCCTGAGTCAGGGTTCCGAGGGCAGTGTGACCTCCCTGTGAAAGGAGGGCGAAGGGGAGCAGGGCTATGGGAAGTGACCAGTGCGGGGTAGAGGGAGAGGGGAGAAAAGGAATTGTCCAAGGCTCAAAGGCAGAGATGGTTGAGCTCCTCCTACCTGGGATCAAGAATGGCAAATCTTACTCTGGGGATCTCTTCCCCGTCTCCTCCCATCTCTCTCTGACTCTCTCTGTCTGTGTCTGTGTCTGTGTCTGTGTCTGTGTCTGTGTCTGTGTCTGTCTCTCTTGGTACTTTGAACCAATCCTCGCCAGTCCTCACCTCCTAAGGGTTTGAACCATATCCGGAATGTGACGTCATGCTGTCCCTCCTCTGGGAACCAAAAAATAGTGCTTGCATTATCACTGGTCACAGCTGAGATGTTTCCAAAAGTTGGGATCCCTGTGGAATTGTCAGTGGGGAGAGGGAGAAACACTGTGAGAAAGTGCAAAGAAAGGATCCCCTCTCTTCCCATCTTGGGCTCTCCCTCCGCTTCTAACAGTCTTCCCCTTGGATGTCCACAACTTGGGCTCAACTGCCCTTACCGCCATGGGCATCCCACTGACCTCCAGGAATCAGGGCTTCCTGGTCCACCTGAGCAAGGAGCAGGCAAGCCGGCCTCCTTTTTCTTCCCTTGCCACCCCGCTTCCTGCCCCAGGCTCCCACCTGACTTGAGTATGGTGCTGCCCTCCTGGGTGATCGTTTCACCAGGGCCCACTTTGGTGGTGGCTCGAAGCTGGAAGTGGTACAGGGTCTGGGGTCTGAGGTCACTCAGGTTGAACGTCAGGGTCGTGGGAGGCAGAAATTCGGTCTCTTCTCTGTCGTCTGGCTCTTGGTTAACTGTAGGGATGGTCCAAGGCATGCACCAAACTGGCACCACCTTTGCCCTCTCCAAAGTTACCTCCTCCCATGATAACCGGCTCACTCCACCCCCGAGATGGGCATCTTACAATCTGTCATGACAGATATGCACAAGAGATTCTCCTCTCATTCTGGCCATGTTTATATGGCACGGAGAGAACTGGGTCTTGCCCTAGGGCGCCCGTATTTGGAAGGCTTCCTCCTCTCAGGGAATGCTATTCCCAGACCTCACCTTAAGGGTCTCCAAAAGTGCAGGTGGCCCACCCACAAAGGATTCCCTGGATCCATCCCATCAACCTCCTCTCTCCCTGAATTTGCCCAGGTGCAGATTTAGATAGTTATACCCTCAAACAACAGATGGAAGCCCACCCAGGGCCTGGGGGGGGGGTGCAGAAGGAACACTTACTGGGCCTGTACAGAAGCTGATAGCCTTTGAGCTCTCCGTTTGGATTGAGGGGGGGCCTCCATGAGAGCTGGAGGGCTGTGTCTGACAGGCGTCGAAGAGTCAGTGATTGTGGGCGATCCGGTACTGTAGGGCACAGCAGAAGACAGTCAGAATCTAGTGAGGAGGGGGCAGCTGGGTAGCTCAGTGGATGGAGAGTCAGGCCTAGAGACGGGAGGTCCTGGGTTCAAATCCAGCCTCAGACACTTCCCAGCTGGGTGACCCTGGGCAAGTCACTTGACCCCCATTGCCCACCCTTACCACTCTTCCACCTAGGAACCAATACACAGAAGTTAAGGGTTTAAAAAAAAAAGAATCTAGTGAGGACCCAGGAACTGGGGAGAGCTGGAAACTAGGGGGCTGGAATATGCAGGGGCTCACCTCCCTCTTCAGTGCGGAACTGCATGGTCTCGCTGGGTGGCCCCAGACCCCGGCCATTGAACACCTGCACCTGCACACTATAGATGCTGTAGGGTCGCAGGTCCGGGAGGACAGCTTCCATGGCACCGGCAGGCTTGTCAATGATCATCTTGGGGGTATGTCTCTTGCTCCGACTCCAGCGGCTATTCACCCACCAGTATGTCACCTGAGGGGAAGGAGAGTGTAGAGTGAGCGGGTGCTTCTTGCTGCACCCCAGAGCCCCCTGCTGTTCCCTCCCTGCTGGCCCCAAGAGCCTCTCCCCTTTATCCCCACCCCTCCTTCCCAAGGGTATGGATTAGGGCATGTACTTCCAGGAATCTCAGAGTGGGGACACTGAGGGAAAGGGGGCTCGGCTAGGCCATCCCTCCTGGTCTCTTCCTCGGCCCCTCCCCAGCAGGCTCCTCACTTTTCTCTCCCCTCCGGGTCCCCGTTCCCACCCCTCTTCTTTGGGCCCCCTCACCCTAAATCCACGAAGATGCCCTCTGACTTCATTCGGATCCACGGGCCCCCACTTGATTCTCACGGTGGTTGCGTTCAATAACTCAATGGCTACTATAGGGATGGCCTGGGGAACTGGACACAAGCCCACGAAGACAAGTTGGAGTGCGGCCACCTTCTCTCACCCCCACTGACCCCAGGCTGGCCCCTTGTTCCCCCTCCCCAAGGTGGGACTCCACAAACCGTCCTGACTCCCCCCCCCAGTGGCCAATCTGAAGACCTAACAGACGCAGGCGCTCGGTCAATAGCTTCTCACTTCTGACAATATTCCCGACGCCAAAGATCGGTTCCGGAGGAAGCGTTCTGACTGTACTTGGGAGTTTCCAGTGGTGGCTGGAGAAAGCCTCAGTCATTTCCTAACTGTGTGACCCTAAGCAAGTCAATGTACCCCAGCCCCAACCCTAGGCTCCGCGGCTGTAAAATGATGGAAACAATAACATCTGCCTTGTGGGACCGATGTGAGGGTCATACTAGATCATCCCTGCAAAGTTCTTTGCATATTATAACGTGCAAGAGAAAAGGGAGCTGTCACTCATAACATCAATCAGTTCTCTTACCCATAAACCTCCCCTGGCATAGGCACTCACGGACATACCTGTATTCCCTTACACCCACTCACCCGCTCCCACAGGCCAGGTACTCACCATCCTCACCAGAGTAGCCAATGACAATGTGGGGATCGGGTCCCTTCCCCACTTCATTGATTGCCTGGACCTTGATCTCGTAGGGCACAAAAGTGGGCGTGTTGGACACCACGTATTTTGAGGCTCTCACCATAGCTTCCTGCCATTCTGACTCATTTTTTTGACGCCATTGCACCCGATATTTCAATTCTGGCCCATTCCAATCCATCCATTTTAGGGGCTGTGGGGGAATGAGAGGGGCAGCAGGAAGGGTGAGTGGGATGGCAGAGGAAATACCCTGGAACACATGGTCCTTTTTTTTTTTTTTTTTTTAACATTTTTTAAACCCTTAACTTCTGTGCATTGGCTCCAAGGCAGAAGAGTGGTAAGGGTGGGCCATGGGGGTCAAGTGACTCGCCCAGGGTCACACAGCTGGGAAGTGTCTGAGGCCAGATCTGAACCCAGGACCTCCCGTCTCTAGGCCTCACGATTGGCATTAACTAGGGATGGCCATCGATGTTAAGTCTGGGCAAAGAATGCGACCTCTGCCTAAATGTTGGAAATTTTTCCCAACTGGGGGCTTGGAGTGATTGCGACTGAACTCAGAACTTTTCAAAGTCCCTAAAACTAATGAGAAAGAAACCAAGTGGACCTTAGATTGCCCTCTAGGCTTCGAATGAGCTAATTATTGTCGAAGGATGCTACAGTCTGTCAGCCATCTGCTCTCTTTGCCAGTCATCCATAGACAACTAAGGTAACCAGGGTTAGCTCAATGGAGCGAGGTTCACATATGCTGTTGCCAGGCTGTCTGGTGGAAGAGCTCAACTTCCAGCTGCAAACTGCCATCTGTTTGCATTCCAGCTCTTTGGGTGTTACATAAAGTTTCCCTCGTTCTTCAGATATCTCCGTAGTTTCTGTGTCACGTGACCTTGTGACTAGGGCATCTGCATCTCCATTATTCCTCGCTGGCTAGAATCCCCAATAGATGCTGAGCTTGTAGTTGGAGTCGAGTCAGGTCAACAAGTATTGCTTAAGCAGGAACTGTGCTAAGTGCCAGGAATACAGACACAAGCAGAAAGAGGAGGGCGAGAACCCAACCTGGGCCCAAGGCTCTAGGCCCTTTCCTTAAAATGGAAGTTCTGGGAGGAACCAACCAATCAGAGGAAGGGGCTACAGGGCAGAGTGTATTTCCAGGGTGAGGAATGGCTTCCACGGCATACTAGAGGAAATCCAGAAGCCGGGAAAGAAATAGTTGGCTAGTGCCACCACCGTCTTGGGCCAATGGTATCCAGTTTGGCCTTAGAATCTGTCCCTGGGGTGTCGCCAGTCTCAACTTGTGACTTCACTCCATACCCAGAACTTGAGTTTCTCTGGGACTGCCACTGCCCATTTCAAATGTGGAGGAACTCCAGCTAGTGAATGGGGTAAGGAGTCTCCTGGTCATCCAGGCCTCTGCTGGCAAATGCAACTGGTTTCACGTGACCATCATTCTCTCGGTACAGGGCTGCTCCCGGACTCTCCAAACTGGCATCTGCACGCAGGGCAAAGGTTTGCTTGATCAAAGGTCAATGCGGATGCCTGGCTACAATGGCTGAGCAAGTCTTTGAAGGTTTGTTTTCCATCGGTCTGTCTGGGTGTCTCCAAAAAGTGTTGTTGCATGCGTTGGACCGTATTTCTTGTCTTTTCCTTTCTGGGCCTCTTCAATCGTATGTTCTCTAATGAGCACGCTCAATGGCTTCACAACAGCAGCGTAGCTTTTTTCAGTCAGATTTTCAATACTAACCATCGAATCCTAGCAAGGTACTTGGGGTCAGAAAACAACAATAGCTAACATTTAGCTAGAACATACTCTGTGCCAAGAACTACGCCAAGCGCTTTACAAACAGGATTTCATTTGATCCTCACAATAGCCCTGGGGGGGGAGTGATATTATTATCTCCATGTTACCGTTGAGGAAACTGAGGCAGAGATTAAGTGACATGGCCAGGGTCACACACTAGTAAGTGTGGATTTGAACTCAAGTCTTCCTAACTCCAAACCCAGCGCTCTATCCACTGTGCCACCCAGCTGCCTCCTTCTTTCCCTTCTACTTTCTCTAGGTCAGCGTTCACGTCTTTTGAGATACGACGCGATCCATACGGAGCTCTCCCAAATTGGCCCTTATCAATGGGAAGTTTGAAAGCTTTTTCCTCTAGCCAATCTAACACTTTCCTCAGTCTTTTTCTTCATGTTCTCCCAAGATCTCCCAAAGAAAATAAGGTTATCATGGAAGTCTAACACCATTTGCAAGCTGTTTGTGTCTCCCTCGACTTTCTCCATCAGGCCTTGGAGAGGAGCATGTGTCCCTTAGATCATTTTGGCCAGGCATACGAACTGCTAAAATCTGCCTGGGCAAATGGATGGAAGTCATCTTCTTCTTGTCTTCTTCTGCCACGTGGAGCTGGTAGCCATTACGCAGATCCCATACAGAAAATCACTGGCTGCCCAATAGACAATCCAGGACATCTCGGACTCTTGGCGTGGTATATTGACCTCCTTAGGTTTTTTTTTTGTTTGTTTGAAGTGTGGGAATCAGCACAGAGATGCGTCCTTCCGTTCTTCTTTGGTGCCACTGCTCTGGGGGATGCACATGGGCTACTGGACTCTGTTATCATTTCTCAACAGGTTCTTGAGATATTTTCTCAGATCATTTCTCTTCAGACAGGGAATCTTTCTAGCTCTTTCTTGGAATGGTCAAGAGTCAGTGGGTTGGATTTAGAAATCCTCCTTGGGCTCGTCCACATCTCACTCAGGAAAAGATAATTGTCTTCTTGCTAAGCTTCTGTCCTAACCATTCCTCCTCCTCTTCTGACATTTCTCCAGATCTACTTCGGAAGTTAGTCTGACGGATCCCAGGTGTGGGCACTTTCTGTCTCGTCGCCCCGAGGCCAAAAGCTTCAGGAGGCCGGCTAGATATTTGCTTCATTTGTTCCTCCTAGAGCGACTGGAATGGGACGATCACTTGGGCTCTACTGCCTAGGACGGCTATGCGATTCGCACCCTCAGTTTTTACAGTCACCTCTATTAGTCCCGATGAGGAAAATCCATTAGGAACAGAAGACAAACTCTCATCACTTCTGCTGTGGTTACCATCGGGACTGCGGTAATGGTGGAGCCACAGCTATAGGCCTCAAGAAGGGCCACAAAGTCAACAAGAACATCTCAAATCTTAGACCCTGCCATGCTTGATCGACAAACACACCAAGTTTGTGAGAGACATGATCCAGAGGTGTGTGGGTTTACCCCCTATGAGAAGAGGGATACGGGATTGTTAAAGGACTCCAAGGACAAGGGAACTCTTTTTTTTAAAACCCTCACCTTCCATCTTGGAGTCAATACTGTGTATTGGCTCCAACGCAGAAGAGTGGTAAGGATGGGCAATGGGAGTCAAGTGACTCACCCAGGGTCACCCAGCTGGGAAGAGTCTGAGGCCAGATTTTTAACCCAAGACTTCCCATCTCTAGGTCTGGCTCTCCATCCACTGAGCTACCCAGCTGCCCCAACAAGGGAACTCTTACGTTCAGGTGGGAACTCACATCCACATCCAGGTCAAGAGGAAGACGGAACCCTCCCTGATCCTGTGACCCTGGACAAGTCACTTAACCCCAATTGTCTAGTACTACTGCTCTTCTGCCTTGGAACCACTACTTAATATTGATTCTAAGTCAGAAGGTAAGGGGTTTTTTTTAAAGGGAAGAGGGAGGGGCAGCTGGGTAGCTCAGTGGAGTGAGAGCCAGGCCTAGAGACAGGAGGTCCTGGGTTCAAAACCGGCCTCAGCCACTTCCCAGCTGTGTGACCCTGGGCAAGTCACTTGACCCCCATTGCCCACCCTTACCAATCTTCCACCTATGAGACAATACACCAAAGTACAAGGGTTTAAAAAAAAAAAAGGAAGAGGGAGGAGCTCAGCAACATCCTGGTTGCCATGAGGAAGGCAGCTGCCAAGATGGACTAACTTAGATCCTGTCTCCCTTCCCTACCTACCCAATAAAGATTTGATAAATTAAAAAAAATAATAATAAGGAATGGATGACAAAGTCAGGGATGTAGTTTGTAGGGCTGGGGTGAATTCCTTCCCTAGTCCCACCTCCTTTTCCTAGAATTAGTCCTCTAGCCCTCCACAGAGATAACCTCAAAGTTACATCCACTACTTAGGTGCATGTGATCTGTATATGGCCACCTCTGCCTTTCCTGCTTCCTTCTGATGGTGATGTTCGTGTCATCGGGGTGACTCGTCTTTCCTTCCATTGTCTCATTACTTTTCCAAGTGGGGATGGATTTGTCTCTGGGTTTCCATGAACTACTTTAGCCAAGTCAGCACCAACAGGACAATAGCCCTGTTTACTCCCCTGGTACCACAAATGGGTAAATGTCCTCGAGGTGATCGGAGTCAAGCGCAGCTTACATGAATACTCGAATCCAGGACCTCCATCTCCAGGTCTGGAACCAATATACTTTATTTATTTATTTTTTTAAACTCTTGCCTTCTGTCTTAGAATCAATACTGCGGATCGGTTCCAAGTCAGAAGAGTGGTAAGGCAACCAGGATTAAGTGACTTGCCCAGGGTCACACAGGTGGGAAGTGTCTGAGGTCAGATTCAAACCTACGCCCTCCCATCTCCAGGCCTGGCTCTCAATCCAATGAGCCACCCAGCTGCCCCCTCTCCAAGTTCTCTTACTTTGACTTTCATGAAGTTCATGAATCCTCCTCATTAGACATAGCAACCTCAGCAAAAGGACAATGCTTGCTTTCTATATGTTTCTCATATCTTCGACAATGTTGCTTCATAATGTCAAGATTTACCCAACCATCAATTTGACAAATTCCAACAATACAAACTAGAAATAGAAATAACACTGTCAACCACAGTTATCAGATTATAGCAACTCTAAACTGGTTGCTCTATTAGGAACAGATCAAAACGATTCTTAAAATAAGGATACTTCAGATAAATAATGCTTAAAATATAATGCTTTGGATAACAAACCCCAAAATCCTCCTTAAAAGGCAGCCAAATGAACAACAAAACAAATTTTGAGAAAATTGCATATTATTTAAACTCCTAAATACAAAGAAGAAAATAACTGGAATATGTTATTTTGTGCCAATAATTAGCTCACTGGAAGCCTAGGGGCAATCTAAGGTTTCTTTCTCTGAACTTTTGAATTCCAGAGGTTGGGGCAACCAGGGAGCAAAGGAAGGACTGAGCTATGACAGAGAAGGGAGATATCGAGGAGAGTTCTTGACTCTATGGGCAGTCGTGGACAGGAGGATCCATGCTGAGGAGAAGTCCCAAGAAAAAGGTAAGCCTTCTCCCCAACTTCCTCTCCTAACATCTGTCCATCCACAGACTATAGGCCACATATACCTGCTGTTTTGTCACCCAAATACAAACTGAATTATGCTTTGGCCACAAAGAGGCTAGGGGTTAACTAGAGACAGATATAAATGTAAGATTTAGAACATAAGTGAATGTAACCTCTGCATAGGTGTTGGGAATTTTTCCCAACTGGGGGCTCGGAGCTATTGTGACTGAACTCAGAACTTTTCATCTAAAGCAAATTCCCTAAAGTTAATGGGGCACCTTGGAGGTAGAAGAAGTTGAACCTCAAATTGGTGCAAGAATGTTCTGGGATGGAAATACCATTTCCATTTAGAGGCCATCATGGAGCAAAACAATGGAGTTGGGATTCCAGCATGGGCCCCTAAGGAGTCTGGGGGAGATTTACCTAAAATTGAATCAGCAGATTTCCAGAATTAAGCATCATCCAGTCCAAGCTGGTTAGACTCTTTGAGCTATATTTTGGAGCACTGTGGAGCACTATTTTTTAACCCTTCCCTTCTGACTTAGAATTGATACTGAGTATCAGTTCCAAGGCACAAGAGTGGTAGGGCAGGGACAATGGGGGTTAAGTGACTGACTTGTCCGGGGTCACATGGTGAGGAAGTGTCTGAGGCCACATTCGAAACCCAGGACCTCCTGCCTCCAGGCCTGGCTCTCTATCCAAAGAGCCACCTTAGGTGTGCAGAGCACTGTTCTAATATGTTGGTACTTTTGTGCCTTCTGAACAAACCCTGGGAAACATAATGACTTGAAATATGTTGGTGGCAGGGGTATCATGACCCCAAAATATAAACCACTAGAGTAAGAACCTCCCATCCAACAAGATCTGCTGGGAAAACAACATTTCAACAGATATTAGGTCTAGATCACTATCTTACACTCCAGGTGTCAAACACAAAGCCCACGACACTCAAGTAAGTTGAACCAAATTAAAATGATATTGGGAAACATTTAAAAGAATAAATAAAACATAGATAATATTAATATGTACTTTTTTAAATTGACCCACAGACTTCAGGGATCCTTATGGCCATTTAATGGCCTTTATTTCTCTCTGAGCTTGCCCCCACAGTTCTGCTCACACGAGCACATGATCCAAATGGATATTTCAGTTAAAATGTAAAAAGTGACTTAAGGCTATACTGGAGAATAGAAGAAGGCATCTTTTACATCGATGGCCTGAGGGAGAATTCTTAACCAGAAGGGGAGCCTTAATTTATTTTTTTTTGTTCCGGATGGTGATTTCATTGGTTTAGGGAGTTTTCAGCCAGGAAACACCCTCTCTTTACATAGATCACTTGCAGTTCTGTAACTTGGAAACTTAAAAGAGTTGCCTTGGGGACTGGGAGGTCAAGTGACTTGTTTAGGTCAGAGGGCCAGTATGTATTAGAGAAAGGGCTTAAGGACTCTTCCTGACTCCACTGGTGGCTCTCTATTCATAGTTACACTAACTCAAAGGGAAATTCCACAGCTTCTGCCCAAACAAAATCAATGCAGCTAAAACAAGAAGGGAAATTGTTTACCGGAGGAAAAACATTTACTGTGACTATATCTGCCAAAAGGAACAGAGAGTCATTCTCCGAATACAGTCAGATTTTGAAAGAAGTACAAGTTATCAATAGCCACGTGAAAGAATAATCCTAATCACTGAAATAATAAGAGAAAAGAAAATTAAACCAACTCTGAACTCCCACTTGGCACCTATCAGATTGACAGAAATAACAAAAACTCCTATCTTCTTCCCTTGTGAATAAACCCAGTGAAATAACCCTTGGAATATATTGGTGGCAGGGACAAGAGAAGAAAGTAGGGGGCAGCTAGGTAGCCTACAGTGTTATCCACCCCTACAGTGGATAGAGGGCTAGGCTTGGAGTCGGGAAGTCCTGGGGTCAAATGTGGCTTCTATCACTTCCTCACCTTGTGACCCTGGGCAAGTCACTTAACCCCCATTACGTAGCCTTTGCTACTCTTCTCTTAGAATTGATACTAAGACAGAAGGTAGGGGATTTTTTAAAAAAAATGGGAGTCAGTACTGGATTTGGACACCAAGAAGAAGGAGGAAAGGTTGTTGTTAAGGAATGGATGATAAAGATTTGGGAACTGAAGGACCTAAGCAAACTCAGACCACAAAGGTCCAGGGGGCTGTGCCTGCAAGTCTAGGGTTAGAGGTCAGTGAGGTTTAGAAGTGTAAGAGGGCACCATCACTTCATTCCATTCCATTTAAGATGGCTCCACTGACCAATTACATTAAGAACAGATGGCCCTGCTCCAGCTGTGTAGCATATTCAGGATGACAGAAAGAAGGCCTTCTTCCCAAGGCTTGCTCACCTTCCAAGTAATCACCATGTTGTTGGTCTCGTTTCCTTCTCCCTTGACATTTGTAGGGTTCTTCTCTGGTACTGAAACAGAAAATATTCATTCATTAACTCCCCACTCTGCCCCTTGCCCTACTGGAGTGGGGGAAGGGG
>NC_058136.1:71012808-71028756 GCF_016433145.1 Gracilinanus agilis | reverse complement strand
CCCCTAGAGCCTCTGGGAAGGGAGATGGGCTACCCCACTTCCACCCGCTTAGCCATGGCCCCCACTCCAGCTTTCCTGGAGTCCCTGCCTGGGAAGCAAAGTGGGGAGGGAGCCCCTCCCCCCAGAGCAGACCCTCATAGCCCTCCGCTGGGAGAGAGGAGCTCAGAGAGGCTGGGGGGGCGGGAAGAAGGGCCCATCTCCCCCCTCCAAACGCTGAGGCTCTACTCCCACCGGCATACCCCACCTACTCAGGTAATCTTCCACATCAGCGAGGCCTCATCTGCGGGCAGGCAGCGGCCTAGGAAGGCCTGGGGGACAGATGGGGAGATTGAAGGCACGAGGCATTTGGACGGGCATGCCTGGTGCTCAATGAGGCCAGGGGGGGCCGGAGAAGGCTCCCCTCTGCTTCTTTCCTCCTGAGAAGCTCCAGTGGAGGCACGGCAGGAAATTACCCAGGGGGCATTGGGCCGGGGCCTGCCCCAGGTCCCACTCACTGCCCACCTCCAACTCCCAGGATTCCCAGAGGGAGGGGACAAGTGAGGGAGGTGAGCAGTAAAACAGGTCAGCGCCTCCCCCCACATACCCAGACACACACAACACACAAGCAATACATGCTTATACACGCATGCATGCATGTGCGTGCACACACACAAGCCTACTTCTATAAACAGGCATGCAAACATACCCAAACACCTGTATAGACATACACCTATGCACACACGTGTGCATGCACAAACACACTTAGACAACACACATACACACAGTCAGGGCCACACGCAATGGGTTCCAGCACCATGCTCCATAGTCCCAAGGTCAGGGCAGTCTTCCTGTAACTGAGCCAGAGGCAGGCTAGGGCCCCGCAGGTCACCCCCTCCTCCCCGCCCAACCCTGTCCCTGCTATAGTTCCCCAGCTGCCCCCAGGAAACAACAGGAAGGAGAGACTCGGCCCTTCTGGTCTTTGCAGGCTGAAAGCTGCTGCGACCTCCCCGGGAGGGCAGAGAGCCCTCCCCCACCTCCCTGGCTTCACCTTCTGCCCCCCACCCAGCCCCACCGGCCCTCCTGATTCCTTTCTTCCTCCTCAGACTCCTATGGGACGGGGCTGGAGCTGCCGTTCAGCCGTGTCGGACTCTCCATGACCCCATTTGGGGGTTTTCTTGGCAGAGGAACCGGAGTGCTCGGCCATTTCCTTCTCCAGATCATTTTACAGATGAGGAAACCGAGGCAAACAGGGTGAAGACAGCTAGGAAGTGTCTGAGGCTGGATTTGAACTCGGGCCTTGGGGCTCTAGCCACTAGCCACCCAGGTTGGAGTTAGGCCCATGTCTATAGTAATTGCATAAATAGAAAGCCCAAGTTCTCTTATCATGCAAAGTGCTGGAAGAGCATGCAGACGCCAAGTACTTCACTGTATAAATGTGAAGCTAAGGCCCAGAGAAGGAAAGGGCCTTGCTGAGAGTCACACAGCAAGTTCATGGCAGAGCTAGGGCCAGAAGCTCAGGCCTCGCCCCCGGATGCCACGTTGTCCAAGCTCCCATCATCCGAAAAGGACTTTTTCAAATGGCATCAAAGGCCAAGCTAGAATGCTCCTCAGATGGATGCCAAGAGCATCTCTGCGCCCCGGGAAGGAAAGCCACTTGGTCTCCAAGTACTGGGCAAGCAGAGATCCCCGAGGGGCTGGGAAACAGGCCCGAGGCCAGCCCAGAGGGAAGTTCCGGTTCCAGGGGCGGCCTGAGGAATTCCAACGAGGCCCCCACCTAAGGGTGCTGGCCAAAGGCGAAGGCAGCGTGTTCCTCCTGGGTGCTCCAGAAGGGCTAACGATTTCCCACCCCCAGCCACCGCAGGCTTCTCTCCTCCTATCTGAGCCGGATCAGGGCCTCTGGCAGGAAGCCAGCCACAGTTCAGTAGCTCCCGAACTCATGGAAAATGTTCTCTCCCTCGCTTGGCTCTCTTCCACTCCTCCTGCCCCCCCAGACCCTCCCTGCCGCTCAGTCACCCGGCCCGGCTGGCCATGCCAGCCCACAGGGAAAAGCGGCCTACGGACAGGGGGCAGAGGGCAGGCCATGGAGCAGCAAGGAGACATTCTCATCCCTCAAACTCCCCACTGCTGTCCTGGGCTGCCCAAAAAAGTCTGTCCTGGGAGGCGCGAACCCTGGGCTCACTCACTCAGACAAGTCTCTTCCCCATATGGACTCATTCATCCCCTCTAGAGCTCAACTCCCTCATTTTACAGCTGGGGAAACTGAGGCCTCAAGAGGGGAGGGATGCACAGTAGCTATGTACCTGAACAGATAGAGACAGGAGGTCTGGGTTCCGATCTGGCCTCAGACACTTCCCAGCTGGGTGACCCTGGGCAAGTCACTTGCCCCCATTGCCCAGCCCTCACCGCTCTTCTGCCTTAGAACCGATACACAGTATTGATCCTAAGACGGAAGGGAAGGGGTTAAAGACCCGACTACACCCAACCCAGCTCTTTTTCGGCAACAAGGGCCAAAATCGAAGAGGCCCCCCTCCAGTCCTTAGCTTTCTGAATCTTTGGTCCTGTCCTGCCTGACTTGGGGGATGAGGGCAGGGGCCTCCTCCCCACAAGACCCCTCCAGAAGTCACCCCTTCAAGCAGGACCACCTTCGAGATGTCCGAAAACAGAGGGAGAGCCGCCATGGGGAGGGAGTGGCTCCTCTTCACTGGAGAGACGTCCTAAAGGGAGGGGGTTAGTCCTGCTCCCATCGGACTCGGGCTTCCACGACGATCTCACTTTCTCCCATGCCGTGTCCCAAGATGGGGCGGGAGAGAAAATGGCCCTCTCCATTCGACTCAGAACCACAGCTGGGCTATAGTTGGCATGGCCTGTGTTCAGGATTGGGCAGCGATGCCCAGGATGGGCAGGGACTCCAAGGCATTCCCTCGTACTTCACCTGCTATAACCACCCTCTTTGCCCCATTCCTCCCACATTTTCTTTTCTTAAACCCTCACCACCTGTCTTAGAATGAATACGGTGTGATGGGTTCAAGGCAAAAGAGGCAAGGTAAGGGCTAGGCAACAGAGGTTAAGTGACTCGGCCAAGGTCACACAGCCAGAAAGCATCTGAGACCAGATTTGAACCCAGGTCTCCCATCTCTAGGCCTGGCTCTCAATCCACTGAGCCACCCGGTTGCACATTTCCCTGTAGGATCATGGAGGAGTGAAAAGAGCCCAACACACTGGGAATCAGGAAGCCAATGGCACCTCAGGCACTTCGCTGGGATGTCTCCATTAACGGCCACATGTAAAAGGGAAACGAACACCGGACTTGGTACGACGAAAAGAGAGCGATGGCTTTGGAGAAAGAAGTTATTTGTTGTTGGGGTTTTCTTGGCAGAGATAACGGAACGGTCGGCCAGTCCCCTCTCCGGCTCATTTGACAGATGAGGGTCACACGGCTAATAAGTGTCCGAAGATGCATTTGAACCCACGAAGATGAGTCTTCTTGACTGCAGGCCTGGTGCTCCAACCACTGGGCCATCTTTTCCACTCAGTTTCCTCATCTGGAAAATGAGGGAGTCGGATGGACTCAGTCTCCAAGTCCCTTCCAGCTCTGGGGGCTCTGCTCTCCGCCGATCTCTGGTTCTGTAACCCTGTCCTCCCTTCCGTGCCACTCTGACCACTGTCAGCTGATCTCGCCCTTATTCAAAAGAGGAGAGGAGGAAGGAGTGAGGAGCCCAGCCTTCTTGGCCCACTTGGCCCTCCTCCCTCCCCAAGGCAGCTCATAATTCCATAACACAGGAAGATAAGGGGAATCCCACTGGGAGCCATTTGTTGAGGACAGAAAGCTCCAGATGGGTTGGCCAGGGGAAAAAATAGGATATTACTTTTCCAATATGCCAGCTCTGCTCCCTCTTGGCTGTGCGACCTCAGGCAAGTCCCTTCATGTCTCTGGCCCTGTTTCCTCACCTACAAAATGACTGAGTGAGCCTGGACGATCCATGTTTATTCTCTGATTACCGGAGAGCATTAGAGTCGGTGAGGGCTCTCCTCGGACCACGTGGCCCTCAGGCATGTGTTAAGGTCATGCCAGATAATTTTGTTTGACAATCCTCAGATTATCAGGATCCATCTAAGTATAAACAGAGAGACATATGCTGCCGCGAGATGGCCACCTCTGTCTCGGAGGGCGCTCAGTGCAGAGTCCAAAGGG
The DNA here is from genome assembly GCF_016433145.1 of Gracilinanus agilis. Classification (NCBI taxonomy): domain Eukaryota; kingdom Metazoa; phylum Chordata; class Mammalia; order Didelphimorphia; family Didelphidae; genus Gracilinanus; species Gracilinanus agilis. The sequence goes on along the minus strand of NC_058136.1, from coordinate 71,024,585 downwards.
AAGAGGGCTTCCCTGGAGACAGACAGCCACGTACAGCTCCTTAGTCACTCAGGATGAATCGGCCTAACCCATGCACGTAGGAAAAACCAGATGGATGAAAAATGTTTATCGTCCAGCCTGTGTCACGCAGTTGGATGGGCAGCCCATGGAGTTGGTCCATTTAGGACACAGATCTCAGACGGTCTCAAGAGGAAAAATGGACTGGTTTGCCTTTGAGCTGTGACACAAAAAGCCATCAGTGTGAATATCAATATTCCCCTAGTGGGGCAGCTGGGTGGCTCAGGGGATAGAGAGCCGCACTTGGAGATGGGAGGTCCTGGGTTCCAATCTAGCCTCAGACACTTCCCAGCTGTGTATGATCCTGGGCAAGTCACTTAACCTCAATTGCCCAGCCCTTCCCACTCTTCTGCCTTAGTATTGATTCCACATTCCCCTAGTGACGATGCGCGCCAACCTCCTTGGCATCAAAATTGCAAGAGAGAATGGAATAGAGGGACCCACACGCAATGTACAGAAGTGAGCCATTGAATCTTACAATGAATGGTGGGAAAGAAATGGTGTAAGATGAGACACATACTAAAGATTGCTTCCAGTCACTAAGCCGGAGCAAGGTGAAATTCAAAACACTCTCCCTGGAGCAGAGACTAAAGGGAAGAGGGCTTCCCCCGGGGAGGACAAGGGCCTCCACATGCACACACGTCACTCGAAACACAGCTTGGCGGCTGAGGGAGGAGCAGAGCTAAGGGGCCAGCCCAGCAAAGCCGTTCTGAAGATCGGGCACGTTGGCGAAGATGGCACCATTGCCAGAGCTGTGAGTTAGTGAATTGACCTTTAGCTATACAACTACTATGTAGCCAGGCAGCTGTGGCTCAGTGGGTCTAGAGCCATAAAGACCTGAATTCAAATCCAACCTCAGATACTTCTGGCCTGTGAGACCTTGAGCAAGTCTCTTAACTTCTGTATGCCTAGAGACAGCGAGGTGGCTCAGTGGATAGAGTGCTGGGCCTGGAGTCAGGAAGACTCATCTTAGTGAGTTCAAATCCAGCCTCAGACACTGCCTAGCCGGATGACCCTGGGCAAGTCACTTAACCCTGCTTGCCTTAATCCACTGGAGAAAGAAATGGCAAACTATTCTGTCCAAGAAAATCCCACGAGTAACCATGGTCTATGGGCTCACAAGGAGTCGGCCGTGACTAAACAACAACATGCACCAGGTACTATGTTAGGAGTCGAATGTGCAAAGAGAGAAATGACACAGTCCTTGCCCTTAAAGAGTTTCCATTTTGTCAGGGGAGACAACATGCACCCAGAGCAGTCTGGCGCCCCTCTGAGCTACCTCCTGAACTCGGCACTCAAGGATTAGTAGATTAAGTCCCCAGGGGAATGATTACTCACTGGATCACAGATTTAGAGCTGGACGGGATTTCGGGGACATCGAGCCCAACCAGTTCATTTTATAGAGGAGGAAACTGAGGCCCAGAGAAGATGAGGGAGTTGCCTAGGATCGTATACTACTTCTTTTCTAGGTTCAATTGGTACTCTCTGGCTCTAAACTCCTAAAGCTCCTTACTGATGAGCTTCCCTCTAAGGATCAGCCAGTACACTGGATGGGCTCAAAGATGGCCTAGCAAGAAGGGTAGCTATAGAAGATCCCCCTCAGAAGCCTAAGGCACACTTTCCCACGATATAATATACACAGCCTCAGTGGAAGCAGGGATACAAACCAATAAAACATAGAGACACCTGTGGCCAAGACGACTGGTGCCTCCCAGATTTCAGGGTCTTCCTCTTCATGTGGAATCCTCTGCCACAGGTATCTCCCCACTCCAGCCCTTCCTCCACTCGACTGTCCAACTGATCCAAGCAACCTGGTGACACTGGCCTTCTTTTGCCATTCTTTGGACACAACACTCCATGTCTGACTCGAAGAGTTTTTATTGGCCACCTCCGCTCCCACCCCTTACCTGGGCATCTCTCTCTCCTCACCTCTGCCTTCCGGCTTCCCCGGCTTCTTTCGGTTCAACAAGAGGCCTTTATCCATCCTTCGTGGGCTTTCCTCTGAGATAGACTTCCATTCACCCTGCCTAGATATCCTTTCCATGTTGTCTTCCCTATTAGAGTGGGAGCTCCTTGAGGGCAGGGGCTGGTCTTTGCCTTTTCTTTATATCCAGAGCACTTAGCACAGTGCCTGGCACAAAGCAGGTGCTTACAAAACTCTCTGCCTTGATGATCTCTTCCTCATCTTCCTCTTACTTGCCGTGATCGATGCCCAACTCCCTCTCCTGCCACCCACTGCATAGCTATACAAATTAGAAGATGGTTTGGGTTGGGCTGGGGAAATCAAAAAAGGTTTCACGGGGGGCAGCGAGGTGGCTCAGTGGAGAGAGAGCTAGGCCACTGCCTAGCCCTCACCACTCTTCTGCCTAGAAACCAATACACGATATTGATTCTAAGACAGAAGGTGAAGATGTACAAGAGAAAAAAAGAAAAAAACTTCACGTACAATGTTATGCTTGGTTTGAGCCAAGCCTGAAACCAAGGGAAACATTTAAAAATGAAAAGCAAAGAGGAGCATGGGAGTATTGATTCAATTAAAAAGAAAAAAAGGGAAAAAACCTCCAAATCCTCACCATAAATCCATATAGTCCAGCCAAACAAATCCCCACGTTGCCTGTGCCTGAAAATGTGTCTCTCTGTATATAAGGTCCATCCCTCTTCTGGCAGGAGGCGACTCGGATCTCTTGGACTCCCGGGTCATCCTTTCTCTGGATCCAAGTTCTACAGTATTTCAAAGTTGTTTTCCTCTACAATTTTGCCATGATTGTGAGAATCGTTCTCCAATTCTACTTGCTTTGTTTTGTATCGGAGCAAAGAGGACTTTCTAGTTCCTTGGAAACTGGCCTCATTACTTACAAACAAAACAAAGCCTGAACTTTTCGCTGTCGTTCAATGGTTCAGTTGACTCTCAGTGACCCCTTGGACCACAGCATGCCCAAGTCCTTTTATTTTTTTATTTTATTTTTTTTAAAACCCTCACCTTCCACCTTAGAATCGATTCTCTGTATTGGTTCCGAGGCAGAAGAGCTGTAAGGGCTCGGCAATGGGGGTCAAGTGACTTGCCCAGGGTCACCCAGCTGGGAAGTGTCTGAGGCCAGATTGGAACCTAGGACCTCCCATCTCTAGGTCTAGCTCTCAATCCACTGAGCTTCCCAGCTGCCCCCTCCCAGGTCCTTTTATCTTCCACTCTCTCCTGAAGTCTGTCCAATCTCATATTCATTGTTTCCATGACACTATCTATCCATCTCATCCTCTTTCATCTCTCTTTCCTTTTGCCTTCGATATTTCCCGGAGCAGGGCAATAATGTTCCATTGCATTCGTATACCATAATTGGTTTAGCTGTTCTCCAGTAGGTGGGAATCCATCCCCCTCCTTGCTTAGTTTCCAATTTGGGTCTACTACGGAGAGAGTTACTATAAATATTTTTGTACATATGGGTCCTTTTCCTCTTTCTTTGTTGATCTGAGTCTGAACGGAAACTTGGGATAGAGGAAAAGGACCAATGCTCACAAAAATATTTATGGCAGTTCTTTTTGTTATGGCAAAGAAATGGGAAAAAATCCTCAATTGGGGAACAGCTGAACAAATTGGGGTCTATGAATTTAAGAAATAAAATGGGGGAAAGCTGAGTGGCCCAGTGGGTTGAGAACCAGGCCCAGAGGTCCTGGGTTCAAATCTGGCCTCAGACACTTCCTAGCTGTGTGATCCTGGGCAAGTCACTTCATTGCCTAGCCCTTACCGTTCTTCTGCCTTAGAACCAATATCCAGTATTGATTCTAAGACAGAAGGTGAAGGTTTAAAAAAAAAAGAAATAAGAAAACAATTCCAAAAAATCTGGGAAGACTTGTCCAAATCTATGTAAAAAAACAAAGACCCAGAGAGCTGAGTCGAACAGAACCAGGAGAACAAATTATATTGTGAATGCAGTAACGTAAAAACAATCAATCTTGAAATAAGAACTGTGATGAGGGGGCAGCTGGGAAGCTCAGTGGATTGAGATCTAGACCTAGAGACGGGAGGTCCTAGGTTCCAATCTGGCCTCAGACACTTCCCAGCTGGGTGACCCTGGGCAAGTCACTTGACCCCCATTGCCCACCCTTACCACTCTTCCGCCTAGGAGCCAATACATAGTATTGACTCCCAAGACGGAAGGTGAGGGTTTAAAAGAAAAAATAACTGTGATGAATGTAACGTCTAATTACGATGGCAGAAGACCAGTGAAGACTCGCGTTTCTCACCTCTTGGCAGGGAAGCGATGGACAGGAGGTGCCAAATGAAACGTATGTTCTCAAGTAGAAATGGGAGAGTCTATTTTGATCGACTCTACTCATTCGTTACAAAAGTGGGCTTTCGTTTGCGGAGAGGGCGGATAATGATAGAGTTGGGGGGAAAACAAAACGAAAGCACAGGGAAAAAAAGAACTCAATGGTATATTGGAAAAATACGAAATAGAGGAGAAAGTTCCAAAAGGGACACAAGGCAAATGGGACTCCATTGTTATCATGTTGAATTTAATATTCTCTACAAAATAATACACTCGAGAGGTTCATAGTCCGTATATTATCCTCTTCTATGTAGTATATCAAAATGGTCCTGTTCATTACGTTCTTAATTTTTTTAAAAAATCTTTTTTAAAGGAAAAAATTCTCAGAGTTCATCCTCTACAAATCTCCAGCCTCGGCCACCATACAGCCAATGGAACTACAACCCTGTGGTGGCGGGCTCGGGCAATCAACGCAGCTCTCACGCTAGTACTTCCAGCCTAAGCAACGGCCCGTCCAACGCGCCAGTCCTGCCAATTCAGGGCCCTCAGCTTCTGTACAGCTGCCAGCACTGTGAAACATACTTTGCAGATAATATCCTTTATACTATTCATATGGGATGTCATGGGTATGAAAATCCTTTTCAGTGTAACATATGTGGGCAAAAATGCAGGAACAAGTATGATTTTGCCTGTCATTTTGTAAGAGGGCAACATCATAAGATCTGATACCAAGCAATCCCATCATGCTTTTCTGTTTGGGTCTTGCTTTTCTGAAATTTCACGTTTTTAGCGTCCTTTCTAAGTTGCCGACTCATTTAAGAGATTGTTTTCGTTTGTTTCTTTTTAAGATGCAAATCTGACAATGGAGACCAATTTTTCCTGTCTGGTCAGCATCATTTCTGTTATTAGTTAGTGGTAAGGTAGGTAGCTTTTAATTTAGTTTGAAGCCTTTTCCTTTGTTTCTTTCTGAGATGCAAATCTGGCCATGGAGACGATTTTTTCTGGTCTGGCCAGAGCCATTTAGGTGGTGGTGACGAGGTAGAGAGGTATTCATTTTGTTTGAAGTCTTTTTTCTTTCCTTTTCAATAAGTAGAGGAGAATCGGAGTGCACTTCTGTCTATATCTTAGGAGCCTTCATTGAGACGCCCCACTTTTCAGACTCCTAAATACTTTGTAATGCTCGTAGGATTTCTATTCGGAGCTTATTTCTGCTTGGAGAAGCGGTTTGGTGCCTTGGAACGTCTGCCATGTTCTAAAACGATGGCTTCAAAATGTTTTACTAAACCAAACCACTTCAAGTGTTTAGTGGAAGGGATATTGGAGAATAACCCTTACCTGAGAACTTCATCCTCACGTACTGAGTTCAAGTTAAACTAATAGTGGGTTTGACTGGTTTCAGCTTAGGAATTTCCTTTTTGCCAAGGGAAAAAATGAAAAGCAGTTTCCGATGTTAAAAAGAAAAGTACGATTGTTATTTTTAAAAATTCAAATACTGTTTTCTTGAAGAAAAAAAAAGAATCCGAGTATATAAAGTTATTTGGGGAAATATGTTGTTTACTTTTATGATATGAAATAAATAACATTCAATATTTGAAAAAAACTCTCTTTGATTCTGAGTGACGTGTGTGAAAAAGGAATGCACTCCACGCATGGGAGACCACGAGTACCAAAACTGGGTGGTTGGCAGTGGGATCTTGGATCAGGAACAGTAAGAAGACTAGGCGTCACAGTGGATAGAGCAGAGAGCCTGGAGTCAGGAAGATTCCCCTTCCTGGGTTCAAATCCAGCCTCTGACACTTACTAGCTGTATGACCTTGGACAAGTCACCTCTCCCTATCTGGCTCAGTTCCTCAGCTATAAAATGAGCCAGAGAAAGAAAAGGCAAATCACACTCATATCTTTGCCAAGAAAACTGCAAATAGGTTCATGAAGAGTTAGACCTGAGTGAAAAATAGCTGAGAGGGCAGCTGGGTAGCTCAGTGGATGGAGAGCCAGGCCTAGAGACGGGAAGTCACAGGTTCAAATCTGACCTCAGACACTTCCCAGCTGGGTGACCCTGGGCAAGTCACTTGACCCCCATGGCCCACCCTTACCACTCTTCTGCCTTGGAGCCAATACACAGCATTGACTCCAAGACAGAAGGTGAGGATTTAAAAAAAAAATAGCTGAAAACAACAGTGTGCCAGGCACTGTGCCAAGTGCTGGGGATACAAATACAAATACAAAAAGATAACTCCTGCTCTCAAGGAGCTTTTTATTTTAATAACAAATTTCCACATGAGTTTTCTGAATCGTCTCCTTTCCTTCTTCCCTCCGCCTTCCCGGAGCTGGCAAGCGACTCAATCTGGGTTAGACATGCATTATCACACAAAACATGTTAAGGGGCTTACTTTTTATTTATTTGTAGCTTTAAATTTTAAAAATGTTTAGTTTAAATTTTTTCCATGGTTACACGATTCATGTTCACTCTCTCCCCTTTTCCTTCCCCTCTTCTGCAGCTGACAAGCAATTCCACTGGCTTATTATACAGTGATCCCTCATCTATCGAGGGAGTTACGTTCCATACAACCCCCCACCCCCCACCCTACCCACTGTGGTAGGTGAAAAGCTGAGAAGTAGCAGGAAAGTAGACAGACCCGATGCTACAATCACTGAGCCAGTCAGAACCCAGGATACAGAACACAGCACTGTGGTTGGTCGCCTTTCATCAGCCAATAGTGTTCCATGTACAAGCTCACGTTGGCAAACTTGAGCAAGTGGTAGTGGCATACTGCATTTCCATTGTTACCGTACGGTATTCATCTGCAAAATCTCACGATATAGTAAAAAGTGATACAGAACTAAATTTTTTTTAAAAAACCTGCAATAAGGTGAAGCCAGGATAAGTGAACCACAATATAACAAGGGACAACTGTACATGTATTATGGCTCAAACTCTATTTCCACATTATTCATTTTTGTACTAGGGTAATCTTTTAAAACCAAAACCCGAAATCCTATATGCCCATATAAACAAGTGATAAATTGTATGTTTTTCTTCTGTGTATCTACTCCCACGGTTCTTTCTCTGGATGTGGATAGCATCTTTCTCATAAGTCCCTTGGGATTGTCCTGGATCACTGCATTGCTATTAGTAGCAAAGTCAATTACCTCTGATCATCCCACAGTGTATCCATCTCTGTGTACAAGTTCTCCTGGTTCTGCTCCTTTCACTCTGCATCAGTTCATGGAGGTCTTTCCAGTTCTTATAGAAATCAAGCAATTCATCATTCCTTACAGCACAATAGTATTCCATCACCATCACAGACCACAGTTTGTTCAGCCATTCCCCAATCTTCCTGTCTACCCATACTCCTGCTCGTATACTAGAATATTTGGGCATTCACATCGGTGTTTCCTCAAGCACTCTAGCCTCCAAGTTCCTCAGTCTACCAAACTCCCACGACCTATGCCTTTACTCCACCTCAGTCACACAGGGAAAGCCTGGATCTCTCCATCTCCTCATTACGTTCCACTTTCATGATCAAGAATTCTGAAATTTCTCTATCCCATCATAATCTCCTATCATTCCATCTTTCCCTGTGCCTCACCCAGCCTGAATCTATTCTTTGTCCCCTTCATGACTGCCAGCCTCCCCACTCTCAGCCCACCCCCAGTACTTTCCCGGCTCTTGGCTTCACTTGGCTTTCTTCTCTGTCTCCTCACCCACTAGTTACTTGGTTCAACATTGCTGTCATCTACTCTCGGATCCGTTTTCTCTTTGTCCCACTGCTGCTCATGCCTCACCAAACCACAACCCTACACCATCTGCCTCCTTCTTTTCTACTCACATGCTGCTCAATGGAACAGGAGGAAATCATGAGAACAGCCATAAATCGTTATCTAATCTCAGCTGGGTTCTCACAGCCACCAGATAACTCCTCCCTAACTGAATCTCTATTATGCTCGCAGCAGAGGCTGTTCCAGGCCCAAGCCTCTGCAGACCGCCTCCCCCCTACCTAGAACAGTCCACACTCCTTTCTCCTCTCCACCTCTTAGAATCCCTTCTTTCCTTCAAAACTCAGTTCGTTGGTCTCCACCTTCTTTGCTTTTCCTCACCTCAACTGCTACTATCCTCCCCCTGGCACCCAATCACCTTGTGATTATTTGACATATACGTATATGTCGTCTCTTCCAATAGATGTAAGTTCCCTGAGGACACTTTTGTCTATGAGTTACCAGTGCCTAGTACAGTGCCTGACACATCGCTGCTGTCATTCAGCCATTTTTTTTCATTTGTGTCCAACTCTCCATGACCCTATTTGGGGTTCTCTTGGCAGAGATACTGGAGCCGTTTGCCATTTCCTTTTCCAGCTAATTTGACAGATAAGGAAAGTGAGGAAAACAGGGTGAAATGACTTGCCTAGGGTCACACAGATTCTTTTTTAAAATTAATTAATTTAATGATTTTTTTGCCCATGGTTACATGATTCGTGTTGTCTCTCTCCCCTCTTCCCTCTCCCCAACCTGAGCCGACGAGCAATTCCACTGGGTTACGCATGTATTATCACTTGATATCTATTTCCATGTTATTCATTTCAGGTCATATAGATTCTTAATAAATTCTTGTTAATGGATTCATCGATTAAAAGAAAGTAAATGCCTAATGGTTGGACAATGACTAGACAAATCGGGGTGCGAGAATATAATGGACGTTAGAAAATGATAAATATAAAGAATTCAAACATAAGAACATGAGAAGACTTATCTGAACTGATCCGGTGTGAAGTAAGCAGAACTAGGAAAACAATACGCCAGCAATGACTCTGAACCTAACCATCTCTCAAACTCACAAGGGTACAGCCAGGGCTAGAAATGTCCATTTCTTAGAATGATCTCAGGTGAAAGAAACACAGAAGACACACCCGAAGACTTATGGTCTAATCTCAGGCCCAACCCAGCACATGTTGATCATCATGGAAATGTCATTGAGGCAGCTAGGTAAGAGAGCACTGGGCCTGGAATCAGGAAGATCCGAGTTCAAATTCGATCTCAGACCCTTACTAGCTGGATGACCCTAGTCAGGTCGGTCACTTAAGCTCTGGCTGCCCTACAGGGGATGCTTCCTGGAAGCACGTCACTTCTCGCCAGGATGATGCCGCAGTGAAAAGAACTACAAAAAATGCAAGCCAGGGGCAGCTGGGTAGCTCAGTGGAGTGAGAGTCAGGCCTAGAGACAGGAGGTCCTAGGTTCAAATCCGGCCTCAGCCACTTCCCAGCTGTGTGACCCTGGGCAAGTCACTTGACCCCCATGGCCCACCCTTACCAATCTTCCACCAAGGAGCCAATACACAGAAGTTAAGGGTTTAAAAAAACATGCAAGCCACATCTGGACCCTGTCGGTTACTCTGGTGGTGTAAATCTGAGATAAATGGCTGTCTCTGTTCACTAGTCTCACCAAGTTGTTCTTGCCTTCTAGGAAGGCTCATTTTCTTTTCTGCATTTCTTTTTTCTTTTTAAACCCTCATCTTCTATCTTAGAATCAATACTGTGTATTGGCTCCAAGGCAGAAGAGCAGTAAGGGCTAGGCGATGGGGGTCAAGTGACTCATCCAGGGTCACCCAGCTGGGAAGTGTCTGAGGCCAGATTGGAACCCAGGACCCCCATCTCGAGGCCTGGCTCTCTACCAACTGAGCCACCCAGCTGCCCTGTTTCCAGCATTTCTTAGCAATTCCAACTGCTCAAAGGGGTCTAGACTCGGAAGCCATCTAGGCAGGGGAGTGCCACCACAAGGACCGACAACAGAGTATATAGCAATGTGTAGCATATGGCAATGATAGGTCATGGAGGCCATAGAGAAGAGCCTTGTCAAAGATGACTCAGAAGCTCCAGGCTGGCTCCTGAGGGTCTCCGGGGTGGGGTTGTTCCCCATCCAGCTTTGTCTCTCTCCCACCTCAGTCTCCCAGTTGAGTATTTTGGAGCTGTATGTGTGTCTCATGAGGATGTCCTTCTTTGAGGCAGCTCGATGGCTCTGGATTAGGAAGACCCGAGTTCAAATCTGGCTTCAGACACTTATTAGCAACATGTGTTCCTAGGCAAGTGACTTAACCTCTGTTCGCCTTAACCCACTGCAGGAGGAAATGGTCAACGGCTCCTGTGTCCTTGCCAAGGAAACCCCAAGGACACTATGATCCACGGGGTCACCAATAGTTGGCCAGGACGAGGAGGGGGGTTCTCCCTCACGGGTCTCTATGCTAAGGCTGGATCACCAGAGGGTCACAGGATGGACGTACTAAAGGCCTAAAAGCCACTGAAGCCCAGCCCCCTCTTTTACAGTGGAGGAAACTGAGGCGCAAGGAATGAAGTGACCTGCCAGGATCACAGCTTCAGAACAAGTGTTTTCCCCGAGAAGGAGGCTGAGCTCCAAGGGAGGGGACAGGACGAGTAGGTCCCGGAGCTGGAAACTGATGCCAGGTCCCCTCCATCTCCTAGAATGAAATGAAAATGGGCCCCTCCCAGACTCAGCGAGTGGAGAGGAAGCAGTCTGCTTAAAGGGCCAGTGAGGACAAGGCTGTGCACAGCCATGGCTACAAGTTACTGGCCTCCTCTGGCCTAGGGAGCGGGGCCTTCCTCTCTCTTCTTCCTTACCACCCCCTTGGCTGAGCTCCTAACTTTTCTGAGGGGGAGGGGAGGGCCAAAGAGGCAGGAATGACACAGGAAAGCAAATCAGGGCAAGGGAGGGGGCCTGGGTCCATTCTGGGAAAGCTGAAATTCTTCCCCCCCCCAGAAGGAAGCTAATTCCCTTAGGGGGAATCAACCCCAGCCCCTGCCAACCACACCTTCTTCCCATCATTAGCTGTGGGGTAGCCACCTCAGCTTGATAGCAGTCCCAGAGCCAGAGAGGAGACCCAGGGGGTGAGCCTCCCAGGCTCCTCTGTGTGTGCCGGTACCTTGGGGCCGGGGGCGGGGATGCTAGAGAAAATGGAGTCCAGGTGGGGGACTGACTTCTTACCCTGTTTCTATCCTTTGCCCTGTCTAGGCCTCAGTTTCCCCACCTGAAACCAAGGAGTAGGGCCGAGATGGGGTCTCTGACCCTGGCCCGGGAGGGGCAGTCAATGCTGCCCAGGGGAGCTTGATGGCAGTGGTGGTGGCAGTGGCACCCCTCTCCCCCTGGCCTGGGGAATCTTGGACAGGAAATAGGTGGGGCAGGGCAGGTGTGTGTGTGTGTGTGTGTGTGTGAGAGAGCAGGTCCCAGGTCCCTCCCTCCTTGCTCCCAGGGGGGCCTGTGGAGGGCGGAGCTGGGCCCCAGCCTGGATGGGGTGATGGAAAGCCAGCAGAGAGAGACTGGCTGAGCAGGAGCTGCTGAACCAGGTGAGAAACGCAGGTCCCCGGGGCCTCAGTGGCTGCCTTTGGCTCATCTCCCCAGGGAAGGCCTCTCCTTTGGGGGCTGCTCTTCGGAGCCTCTGGATCTGGCCTG
>NC_058136.1:70990541-71012308 GCF_016433145.1 Gracilinanus agilis | reverse complement strand
CACACACACACACACACACACACACACACACACACACACACACACACGCTCTCTCTGTTGGCTCTGCAATCCCAGCCCTGGGCCAGATTGGGCTGAGATGGGAAGGGGAGGGAAGGGGGGAGGAAGGAAGGGCAGGAAAGGGAAGGGAGGTCTCTGGCCACCACTGAACCAGCAGAGACTGTGTTAAGGAGGGAACAGAGGCATCTCCATTCCCTTCGTCACCTCCTGAGCCCTTCTCGGGCCCCTCGGCCCCTCCCAAATTTCCCAAATATCCGTGCCCGCGCACCTAGAGGTCCTCCTCTCTCAGTCAGAGCTGCTCCCACCTTGCTGGAGCCCTGGTGAGGACAGAGGGGACATCTGGGAGCCTCGGGCATCCTCCCCTTCTCAGCCTGGGGCAGCTCCCAGCAGCCCTCAGAGCCAAGGGCCACCCACCCTGGGTTGGGTGGCACAGACTGCCGCCGAGGGGATCTGGGTTCGGACTGAATTCAGCTCTCTCCCTTCCAGGCCCCCGAAGTGGAGGAGAGGGGCCAGGCACCGGGGTCCCCTCTGCGGCCAGCATGCTGAAAACTTCTACAGCGTCAGGTAAGGCTCCACCGCCTGCTTGGCGTGCTCAAGGGGGCGAGGGCAAAGAGAGAAGGGGAATGAAGAGAGAAGGCCGGAGGGGCCTGGCGGCAGGGGGCGGGGAGGGAGTCACAGAGAGCAGGGCCACACCACTTCCCCACCCAACACACCCATCCCTTGCTTTCCCGAGTCTCAGCATACCTTGTCCTACCTAGATTCCATTCTCCCCAGCTGCTTCCTGGGAGCTGGAATGTGGTGGGGGCCCATGGCCACCCCACACTCTGTCTTGGGGGGATCCCACCCAATGACCAATGGCAGAACCCTGCCTCTTGCCTGTCTGCCCAGATAGAACAGAGATGAGGAACGCTCACGAGGCGTATCTGAAGCGGGTAGGAATAGAGGCTAACGTGGGCTGTACGGAACAAAGTGGATTTGGACTTGGGTTCCAGTTCGGTCTCTGCTACTTCCTACCCATGCGGCTTTGGGCAATCACTTCCCCTTATGGGCCTCAGTTTCTACCTATGTAAAATGAGATTTGACTTGGATCCTACGTGTATGGCCTTGGGCAAAATCCTTCCCCTGCCTGGACCTCAGTTTCCTCCTCTAAAAAGCGAGAAGGCTGGACGCGATGGTCTCCAAGCTGCCTTCTGGCTCTTTGGTGTGGGGTCCCACGAGCCTACGAATGCTGTTGTTGTGACCCCATTTGGGATTTTCCTGGCAGAGACCAGAAAGCTTTGCCATGCCTTCTCCGGCTCATTTTACGGAGTAGGAAACTGAGTCCGATGAGTCAAATCCCTAGCTCTCCACCTCCCACGGTTCCCTAATGAGAGGAGCAGCATTCTCTGAAAGTTCCAGCTCAGGTCACTGGAAGCCGCTACTGGGAATGAGAACAGGGGAGGGAAGAAAGAGCTGGCCCTCAAGGCCACCCCACCCTCTAAATTCGTGTCCCTGCTCGGCCTTTTTCCAATGGACTCAAGGTGGGCTCTAATTAGAACAAGATCCACGCCCCCCCTCCCTTTTATCCAGGGCCCTCATTTCTCCCTGCCTCTCTCCATTTCCCAGCAGCCCCTGGGTCCCTCTCCAATGGCAGTCTCCCTGGCAACACCAGCAATGGCGATTCAAGGAACCCATGGTTGGCCCAGGCTGAGGTGGCACTGCTGGCAGCCATGTTTGTGTGCATAACACTGAGCAATATACTGGTGCTGGGGGCCTTGGCCCGCAGGGGCCAGAGAGGCCGATGGGCCCCTATGCACGTCTTCATCGGCCACCTGTGTCTGGCCGATTTGGCCGTGGCCCTGTTCCAGGTGCTCCCACAGCTGGCCTGGGACATCACGGACCGTTTCCAGGGTCCCGACTTTCTATGCCGAGCCGTCAAGTATCTGCAGATGGTGGGCATGTACGCTTCCTCCTACATGATCCTGGCCATGACCCTGGACCGCCATCGAGCCATCTGCCGCCCCATGTTGGCATTCCGCCATGGTGGGGCCCACTGGAACAGGCCCATCCTGGTGGCGTGGGCCCTCTCGTTGATCTTCAGCCTGCCCCAACTCTTCATCTTCAGCCAACAAGAGGTAGAGGATGACACTGGCACCCTCGACTGCTGGGCCCTCTTTATCGAGCCCTGGGGGCTCCGGGCCTATGTTACTTGGATTGCTCTAATGGTGTTTGTGGCACCAGCCGCAGGCATTGCTGCCTGCCAGGTGCTCATCTTCCGGGAGATCCATGCCAGCCTGTCCCCGAGGGCCAGTGGCGTGGGGCCTGGCGAGGGTGCCCGAGTCTCCGCAGCCATGGCCAAGACAGTGAGAATGACCTTGGTGATAGTGATTGTGTACGTACTGTGTTGGGCACCCTTCTTCCTGGTGCAGCTGTGGTCAGTGTGGGACCCCCAGGCACCCCGGGAAGGTAAGTTTCAGGGTACGTTCGGACCACCACACGTCTGGTGCCCAGAGGGCTGTGTCATTTCTGCCCACCGACACCTTACCGCACACACTCAGAGGCACACGCAGACACCCCCTCGGCCCCCATCCTGGTCCTCAGCCTTGCCTCCCCCTTGGTCCACTTGGCAGGGAGAGGGAAGAGCCCCCTACTCTGCCAGCCCAGACCCCTGCGGCCCCTCTCTGTCCCTTCTCCTACACCTCCACCCCGTTCTGCCCCCTAGCCTGTGGTTCCCATAGCTCTGCCATTTCTCCACCGTCCCGCGGGCACCTTCTGTCTCCCCCAACGAGTGCTCCTCTTGTCTGCTGCTCACCTCCCTTCTGGCTTCTGCCTTCTTCTCAGGGCCACCCTTTGTGCTGCTCATGCTTCTGGCCAGCCTCAACAGCTTCACCAACCCTTGGATCTACGCCACCTTCAGCAGCAGCGTGTCCTCTGAGCTCCGAAGCCTCCTCTGCTGCTCCCGGCCACCTCCTTTGGCCAGCCTCGGTGCCCCCGACGACTCCTGCATAACCGCCAGCTCCTCTCTCACCAAGGACACGTCGTCCTGAGGTCCCCGGAAGACCGTGGGGGCAGTGACCGGTCTTCCTGGACTCCAGAAAGCCCAGAGATCCAGCTCCGTGCCCAAGCCAACATCTCCCACCCAGCACGGCCTGCCATTCCTAAAGGCCAGGTGTGCCCGTGTCATGCCCCTGCTCCCGAGAAGCCTCAGTAGTGCCCCGGTGCCTCAAGGGTAACGAGACTCCTCTGTTTAGCCTTTCAAGGTCCTCCCGGTCTGGCTCTCCATCCCTCCTCCTGACACTCCAAAGGCATCCATTAGGTTGCTTAATAGTCTAGGCCTGGAATGCTCCGTCTCCGGGAATCCCTAGCTCCCTCCGGGGCCGCCTCTTCCAGGAGACTTTCCTGATTCTCCCCACTTAGTTCTGTGTATTTATTCTGCAGAGATCCCAGATCTACTTCTTAGGGGAGATGGCAAGTTCTTTGAGGGCCACGACCGGCCTCCCTTTTTCCCTGTATCTTCGGTGCCTGGCACATAGTAGGGGCTTAATAAATGCTTGCTGATTGATGGATTCATTAATGGGAGTGAGGGGACTCGCATTGGCCCATCGCTTCCCCTTGCTCGACCCAAGATTCCCCAGGTGTATACCGAAGGGCCCAGACCACATGCCAGGACACTCGCAGATTATTTTCCCTTGGACGGCGGCAAGCCCGGGAGCAGGGGGTACAGGGGAGAGGGGAGGGCAATGGGGGAGGACATCCCTTCCCCCCCCCTTTGGCAGTCAAACCCCAGTGTGTAGGCGGGCCCTCAGCCCCCCGCCTACATTTGTACACATGGCTGCATGCATGCATGCATGGATGGATGGATGGATGGTCTACCCTGAGGCAGTTAGGTTAGCTCAATAAACCTCCCCATCAGGGAGTTTCCTTTCACTGGGAAGGGTGGGAGGGTGGGATGGGTGCAAGGAGGTGACTATGAACATGCCCAGAAGCCAGAAACCTACCCACAAGGCCATGGGCTCCAAGAGACAAGCCCAGAGCACGACAGATAGGCAGACAGACAGACAGACACAGACACCGACACACAGAAACACACAGACACAAAACACAGACACCCGCAATAGACACACGGACACACAAACACACCAACACACATACAAAGACACACAAAAATACACAGATACACAGAAACACACAGACACACAAGCACATACAAAGATACATATAAACACGCATAGACACAGACACAAACACACAGACACAGATATACACACAAACACAGACCCACAGATACATAGACACACAAAAAATAGGCACACACATGAACATAGACACAAATACACAGACATACACACAAACACACGTAGACACAGACATACACACAAACACACGTAGACACAGACATACACACAGACACATTGACACACACAAAGACACACACATATACAAACACATAGATACACACAAACACACACAGACAGACACAAATACATACAAACACACACAGACACACAAACACACATAGACATACACAAGCACATATACACACAAATACATAGATACACAAATACACACAAAACTACATAGACACACACAAAACAGACACAAACATACACACATGCACGTAAACACAGAGACACAAAGAAACACACAAACACACACATAGACACAAACACAGAGATATACACACAAACACATGTGCACATACAAACACATAGACACACACAAACACACAGACCCACAGATACACACAAAACCATATAGACACACACAGACATACACACATGCACATAGACACACACAAAGACATAAACACAGAGATACACACAAATACACATAGACATATAGACACATATAGACACACATAGATATACCAACAAATAGAAAAAACATAGACATACACACACAAACACACAGACATAAACAGAGACACAAATACACAAACACAAAACACGTAGACACACAGACACATACAGATACACACAGAAACACACTGAGACATACGGACACACACAGACACACAGAAACACACATAAAACCACAAAGACACACAGACACATAAAGAAACACACAAATACACAAACACAGACACACAGATGCACATACACAAACACATATAGACATACGGACACACATAGACACACAGATATACACACATAAAATCACATAGACACACTGACACATAAAGAAACACACAGACACACAGATATAGGGACACACACAAATACACATAGACACACAGACACAGACATATGGACACACATAGACACAGATACACACACATAAACACACATACACAAAATACACAGACATGCACAAATACACATAGACACACATAGACACACAACACAGTCAGACACATAAGATATGCATACACAGACACACACATAAAACCACATAGACACACATACAGACATACGGACACACATAGACACACACAGATACGTACACAAATACACAGACCCACTGAAACACACACATAAAATCACATAGACACACTGACACATAAAGAAACATATAGACACACAGATACACATAGCCAAACACACACAACACACACAGATACACATACAGACATACAGAGACACACAGACACACACACATAAAACCACATAGACACACAGACACATAAAGAAACAGACACACACAGATACACACAAATACTGACACGCACAAATACACAGACACACACAACACAGACAGACACACAAGATACACATACACACACAACACACATAGACATATGGACACAGATACAGACACAGATACCCACAAATACAGACATGCACAAATAACGCATACACACAACACATAGACACACACAGATACATACACAGATACACAGACCCACCGATACACACACATAAAACCACACAGACACACAGACACATAAAGAAACACACACAAATATAGACACACACAAATACACAGACACAGACACACACACAAACACTCAGACACACACAAACACACGGACACACATAGACACACACAGATATATACACAGACCCACAGATACACACATAAATCCACATAGACACACAGACACATAAAGAAACACACACACAGATACACACAAATAGACACGCACAAATACACAGACACAGACACACACACAAACACACGGACACACATAGACACACACAGATACATACACAAATACACCGACCCACAAATACACACATAAAACCATATAGACACACAGACACATAAAGAAACACAGACACACACAAATACAGACATGCACAAATACACAGACACACAGACACACTCAGATATATGCACAAATATACAGACCCAGAGATACACACATAAAACCACATAGACACACAGACACACACAGATACACACAAAAAGACATGCACAAATACACATAAACAGACACACACAAATACACACACAGAGACACACAACACAGACACACAGATACACATACACACACAAACACACATAGACACACAGAAATACGGACACAGACACACACAGATACACACATATTAAACCACATAGACCCACAGACACAAAGAAACACACAGACACAGATACACGCAAATACAGACATGCACAAATACACATTCCCAGACACACACAACACATAGACACACAGATACATACACAAATACACAGACCCAGAGATACACACATAAAACCACAAAGACACACAGACACATAAAGAAACACAGATACACACACAAAACAGCCATGCACAAATACACATACACACATATGGACACACTTAGACACAGAGAGATACATACACAAATACACAGACCCACAGATACACACACATAAAACCACATAGAGACACAGACACATAAAGAGACACACAGATACAAGCAAATACACAGACATGCACAAATACACATAGACACACAACACATAGACACATAAGATAAGCACACACAAACACAAATACACAGACATATAGACACACATACAGAAATGTGGACACGCATAGACACACAGACACACAGACACAACCACACAGACACATAAACACATAGATACACAGACATGCACAAATACACATAGACACACATACACACAACACATAGACAGACACATAAGATATGCACACACAAACACACACATAGACACACAGATACACACATGTAAAACCACATAGACAGACACATAAAGAAACACAGACACATACAAATACAAACACGCACAAATACATACAGCCAAACACACAGACACACACAACACAGACAGACACACAGATACACATTCACAAACACACACAATACATAGACATACATACAGACATGTGGGAACACATAGACACACAGAGATACACACACCTAAAACCACAGACACACAGACACATAAAGAAACACACACAGATACACACAAACACAGACACACACAAATACACATACATACAAACACAGATACACACAGATATATACACAAATACACAGACACACAGATACATACATAAAACCACATAGACACACAGACACATAAGGAAACACACAGATACACATACACACGCAAACACAGACACAGAAATATGGACACACAGACACTCACATAAACCAGATACACAGACACATAAAGAAACACACAAACACAGATACACACAAATACAGACATGCACAAATACACACACAACACATAGACACACATATACATACACATAAAACTACATAGACACACAGATACACACACAAATACACAGACACGTAAATAAACACACACAGAGATACACACAGATACAGACACACAAATACACAGATACAGACACATAGAAATACGGATACATAGACACACACAGATACACACATAAAACCACATAGACACAGACACATAAAGAAACACACAGACACACACCGATACACACAAATACAGACATGCACAAATACACATACACATACACAGAGAGACACACACAACACATACACACAGAAACACATAGACACACTCAGATATATA
The DNA here is from genome assembly GCF_016433145.1 of Gracilinanus agilis. NCBI lineage: Eukaryota > Metazoa > Chordata > Mammalia > Didelphimorphia > Didelphidae > Gracilinanus > Gracilinanus agilis. The sequence goes on along the minus strand of NC_058136.1, from coordinate 71,004,379 downwards.
CACAAATACACAGACCCACAGCTACACACAAAAAACCACATAGACACAAAGACACATAAAGAAACACACAGATACACACAAATACACATACACGTATATATACAAACAATACTTAGACACACACACGGACACACATAGACACAGAAAGATACATACACAAATACACAGACTCACAAATACACACACATGAAACCACATAGACAAACAGACACACGCAAATACACAGACACACAACACATAGACAGACACATAAGACATGCATACACAAACACAGACACACACGTATGGACACACAGACATGTGGACACACATAGACACACCGATACACACATAAAACCACATAGACACACAGAGACATAAAGAAACACAGACACGCACAAACACACATAGACACACAACACATAGACAAACAAGATACACATAGACACACAGGCATACGGATATACACAGACACACAGATACACACAAATAAAACCACATAGACACATAGACACACAGATACGCACAAATACACATATACACACCACAGACAGACACACATACAGACATACGGACACAGATATGCACACATAAACACACAGACACAGATACACACAAATACAGACATGCACAAATACAAATACACACAACACATAGACACACACAGATACACAGACCCACCGATACACACACATAAAACCACATAGACACACAGACACATAAACACAGAGATACACACAAATACAGACACATACAAATACACAGACACACACACAACACAGACACAAACACACATAGATACACAGACACATAAACACACAGACATGCACACAAATACACATACACAGACATGCACAAATACACAGACACACACAAACACACATAGACATACAGAAATACGGACAGACACACACAGATACACACACATTAAACCACATAGACACAGAGACATATAAAGAAACACACAGATACACACAAATACACATACAAAAAGAGACACACAACACATGGACACACAGATACACATGCACACACAAACACACATAGACACACAGAAATACGGACACACAGACCCACCAATACACACATAAAACCACAGAGACACACACAACACAAGAACACACAGACACACAGAAATACGAACACAAAGATACACGCAAATAAAACCACAGACACACACAGATACACACAAATACAGACACGCACCAATACACAGACAGAGACACACAACACAGACACACAAACACACACAAACACATAGACACATGGACACACATAGACACACAGATACATATACAAATACACAGACCCACAGATACACACATAAAACCACAAAGACACACAGACACATAAACACACAGACATACAGATACACACAAATACAGACATGCACAAATACACATACACATACACTTAGAGACACACACAGATATATACACAAATACACAGACCCACAGATACACACATAAAACCACATAGACACACAGACACATAAAGAAACACAGACACAGATACACGCAAATACAGACATGCACAAATACACATTCCTAGACAGACACACAACACATAGACACACACAGATACATACACAGATACACAGACCCACAGATACACACACATAAAACCACATAGACACACAGACACATAAAGAAACACAGACACACACAAATACACATAGCCAAACACACAGACACACACAACACATAGACAGACTTACAGATACACATGCACAACACACAACACACAAAGACACACACAGATACACACATAAAACCACATAGACCTACAGACACACAGACATGCACAAATACACATAGATACACATAGACACACACAACACATATACAAACAAGATACACATTGACACACAGGCATACGGACACACAAAGACACACAGATACACACACATAAAACCACATAGACACATAAAGATACACATGGACACACAGATACACAGACATGCACAAATACATATAGAAACACATAGACACACACAACACAGACACATAAGATATGCATACACAAACAGACACACAGACATATGGACACACATAGACACACAGATACACATGCACAAACACGCACAACACACATAGACACAAATACAGATATATGAGCACACAGACACACAGATTCACACATAAACCCACATAGACCTACAGACACATAAAGAAACGCAGACACACAGACACGCACAAATACACATAGACATACACAACACATAGACAAACAAGACACACAGATACACACACATAAAACCACATAGACACAAAGAAACACATAAACACAGAAATACACACAAATACACATACATGCACAAATACACATAGACACACACACAACACATAGACACATAAGATATGCTTACACAAACACAGGCACATACACACATAGACACACAGATACACACACATAAAACCACATAGACACACAGACACACGACAAGACAGACACACATACAGACATGTGGACACAGATACACATAAAACCACAGATACACACAAATACAGACATGTACAAATACACAGACACACACAACACAGACACACACAGATACACACACACAGACACACCAAAATATGGGCACACAGATACACACACATAAAGAAACAGAGATACACACAAATACAGACATGCACAAATATACATATCCAGACACAAACAACACATAGACACACAGATACATACACAAATACACAGACCCACAGATACACACATAAAACCACAGACACACAAATACATACATGCACAAATACACACACATATACAAACACATAGACAGACACATAAAGAGACACATAGATCCATGCAAATAGACACGCACAAATACACATAGACACAGGCACCCAAAACAGATTTATACACAAATACACACACGCATGTACAGACGTGCACAGACACAGACCCGAAGAAACACACAGAAGTACACCCCCCCCCATCCATCCCTCTGTGCAGGAAGGCCGAGAGGTCTGCCCAGAGGGAGGAGGAGCCCTTCGCAGGGCCTCTCCAGCCCACTGGAGTCTCCCCCTCCCCTGATGGATCTCCTGTGGGAGCCAGGCAGCCCCCCCTCCCCCAGCTTCCACTGCCCCCACCTATTGTTCTCGCCCTGTTTATTACAGCTCCAGCCTCTGCTGGGATAGTTTTTCCATGACTTGGCTCCGCTCCTGACGTCAGGGCAGGCCACTCTGCCCGACTCCTCCCCGGCCAGTTTACCTGCCGGCCCAAGAGGTTCCTGACCCCCCTCCTCCCCTCCTCCCTCAGCGGCCCAGCGTAGCCCTACCTCGGGCACCCCCTCCAAAGAAGCCCTAGTGAGGGGTGCGAGGAAGGCCGGCTGTGAGCTCAGAGGGAGTGGAATCGGCAGGGCTTGCCCCTTGGCTCATCCCCCACCTCGGGGTCCGCTCCCAGAGGCCCTGGCCCTGCCGGTCATTCCCAGATGGAACTGTCTGGAGATCTGGGGAGGCCCCTGTGGCTGCCCAAGTGAGGCTGGGCCAGCGAGAACTGGGCCAGGCAAAGAAGAGAGTGTACGGTCCGGGGCTGCGAAGGACCGCCCAAGCCTGGAGTGCGGGGCAGCTGGGAGGCCTGCTTGGACCAGAGGGGGCCTTCGGGTGGGCAAGCATGGCACGCCAAGGCCGGGGCCACATTTCCGAGAGCTCCCGATGCCATTTTGGTTTCATCCTGCAGGCGGTGGAAAGGCTTTGGCTCGTGGGAGCGACTTAATCAGGTCATCGGGAAGCTCAAACAGGCTAGCTGGGAGAGGAGACAGTGGAGGCGGCCGGGGCCGCCAATTCAATATGGAGCTGCATCAAGGCAGGCGGAGGGCTCTGAAGGAGAAGAGGCCTGAAGTCCTGCCGCCCCCCACCCTGGCCAGGCCACACCCGGAGGACTGCAGGCAGTTCTGGGCCCCAAAGCTTGAGGAGGACATGCACGGAGCAACTCCAGGAGGATTCCCGGAGAATGGCATGGGGGGTCCTCAAATGGCTGCACAGCTCTCTTGGGGAAGCTGGATTAGACTCGTTTCCTCCGGCCCCAAGAGCATCAGGAGGTGGCAGTCTTCTGTATACTTTGGGCCCTCTGGGTGACTCCCTGGTGGGGATACTGCAGAAGGGCATGCTGGGTCTGCTCTGGGCAGAACCAGATGACCTCCGAACCCCCAGCCGGAGAGTCTGGGATGCTATGAGGCAGGGGACCAAAAAGGGGGCGACCACTGATCCCCACCAGCCATGAGGGGGGATGTGAGGAAGGGCAGACAGGAGAAATGCTGGGATGCCCAATCCACAGGATTTGGTACCTGGGCCAGTTGGGCCAGTGAATGGCATTTTGGCCTGATCCCAACAGTCTTTGTTTGCCCCTTGACTAATTCCCCATGTTAGGATGCCCTCCCCTCCGCGTCCTCTCCCAGAATCACTCTCCCTGGCCTGCCTTGAAGAAGGGGAGCTCATAGCTGTAGGCCTTAGCTTAGGGGTGAGACCGAGACCGTCTCCTTCCTACTCCTGGTCTCCCCGGCTGCCCTCCTGGGCACCATCTCATACCTAGCAGCCTCCCCATTTTCTCCCCTCTATTCCCTATTTAGTAATGCTGAAGGTGGCAGGGGAGGCAGAGATGGAGCCCTTTCTTCCGTACCTCTGGAAACCCCCTGCCCATTCCTGGCATCCTCCAAGAACATCTGGGGCAATCTCCCTCCCCTTCCCACTTGGGTACCTGCTACCTGACGGGACTCCTCCTTTACCTGAATCACCAGGCTCCTCCGAGAGGGAGCCGAGTTCCAACCTGACTGTGACTCTTACCCCTGGGAAAGTCACTTAATCGTAGTCTGCCTCAGTTTCCTTATGTGGAAAGTGAGGATCATGATAGCATCTCCTTCCCAGGGTTGCTGTGCTTCTCTAATGTATACCACTTTGCTACAGTAGTAGTAGTAGTTAGTAGTAGTAGTAGTAGTGGTAGTGGTAGTGGTAGTGGTAGTAGTAGTGGTAGTAGTGGTAGTAGTAGTAGTAGTAGTAGTATTCCTGATAGGACTCCCAGTTAAGCCAGAGCTTCTGGAGATGGTGGCTCAGTGGATGGTGTGCTGGGCTTCAAATCCAACCTCACTGGCTATCTGGTCCTGGTCAAGGTACTTACTTGCCTCAGTTTCCTCAACTGTAAAATGGGAACAATAACAGGCCCTACACTTTGTAAAGTGTTTAGCCCAATGCCTGGCACACAGTAGGCACTTAATGCTTATCCGGTCCCCCTTTGCAGGCTAACGAAGCGGGCTCCTTTTCTTTGGGCTTAGCTCTCCTTCCACCGGCCCCCAGACAAGACAGCAGGTCGTTTGCGGCTGGGGAGCACCTCGGTCTGTCTGCGATGAGGCAATGTCTTCTGGGAGGGGGAGCCGAGGGGCTGAATGTCCAGGGTGGTTGTGGGCCCAAGTGAGAGAATGTGCGTCAGGCGCTCTGCCGCCCCCACATCCCCAGCGACGTCACGTGGGCTATGACTGGTGGGAGTAATGGAAGCCTCGCTGGGCCCTCCTGGGCCAGTGGAGAGATGGCGATTTGGGAGCCAAGCATTTGCCCCGCCGGACCTTCAACTTTATTCCGGTTTTTCAAGAGGAAAAAAGGGAAAGGGAATGTAGACAGAAAGGTTTGAGTTAAGGTAAATGAAGACAGGCGAGGTCCCATACACCTGTGAAGAAATAGCAGGGGCGGAAAAGGAGCTCAGAACTGGTCGTGGCCCCCAGCGCCTCTAGAGAAAACCTTGTTCTTCCCAGCTCGGGAGGGTCCCAGGGGCCACCAGCTGTGTGCAGCGGAGCAGGAGGCCTCAGGGGAGCTCAAAAGTATCTCTGAGGTCTTCGGCAGGTGCCGGGTATGAGCCTTTCCCAAGAGCTCTTTAAAGACAGATTCCATCTTCTGGGCCACGCTCTGGGGGGGGTGGGGAGGGGGAAGGTCAGTCACCGGGAGTCAAAGAGAAGGGTGCTTGTGGGAAACACATCTCTCCCACCCTCACCCATTTCTGCCCTCCGGTGTCTGAGAAAGAGCAACCCAGCACCCTCTCCTCTTGTGCCTCGGACCCAGCCATTGGAGTAGTGGGTCCCCTTTTTTTCTTTCTCCATCTCCTTTCTTGTCTAGCCGGGAATACTTCTTCTCAGGTCTCCCCCACAACCCTGCTGCCCTATTGGCCACTCGGCTGCCAGGCATTTGCCAAGAGGCCCATCGTTCCCATTTCACTCCCCGCCACCGCCACCGCCACCGCCACCGCCACCCTGAAATCCGACTTTGGTCCCCGCCGCCCCTCTCCCAGGTCCCCAACTTTGGGCTTTCCTCTGGCCTCTCATTTGCCCCTCTGAGGGCTCTGGTGCCTCCTCTTTGAAACTCTCCCTCCTTGGTTTCCCCTCCTTGGCACAACTCCTTTGGGGTTCCCTTGGGTGGCTCTCTTCCTCCCCTTCCCCTCAGGGTAATCTCCTCCACTCCCAAGGCTCCGGTGATCACGGCCTCAGGCAGGAGGTCCCAGGCCGCCCAAATCTGCATGTCTGGCCCTCAGTTGGTCCTCGAGCACCAGGTTCAAGTTTTGGGTTGTCGGCCGCACGGCTAGCTCCATAGAGCTCCTCCAAGCTTGCCAAGTCCCCGAGTAAAGCTGCTCGTCCTTTTCCCCATCCCTTCTCTTTCTTCTAATTCCCTGATTCCGTTAATGGCACAACCGCCATCTTCCCATTAGCCCAGGCTCCTACCCTGAGTCATTGTTGGCTCTTCTCCCTGCCCCCACCTCAATCATACCCTGTTGTCAATATCTCCGGTATCCATCTCCATCCTTTCGGCCACCACCCTAGAGCAGGGCGTCATCATCTCTCCATTGGCCTGGAGCCACAGACTCCTAATGGGTCTCTCTCTCTGCCCCATCAAGTCTCTCTCCACTCTAATCTATCCTCCGTACGGCTGCCAAAGTGATTTTCCTACAACCCAGGCCTGGCCCAATGTCACCTCTTGAAGCCCCAGTGACTCTCGAATGCCAACAGGATGAGATCATGACTCCATAGGCTGCCGGTGGAGACCCTGCACAACCTCGGCCCTCTCTCCTCTACCTGGAACTCCAGCCGAGCCCATCTCCTCGTATCTCAGGCTCCGGCTGGCTTGCGCCTGACCTAGAACGTCCATCTCCTTCTTTTCCGCCGTCCCTCCCATGTCCGACTTCCCGCTGGTTCTCCAAGGCCCAATCCAAGCGGCAATTCCCCCAAAAGAGCCTTTCCTGGCCATCCCAAGAGGCTGCTTCCCTCCTAAGCCCAGCATCTGTGGCCCAGCAGTTATCCATCGCCTAAGTGGTCCTGCCACTTCTCTTTGTTCAAGGGTTAGGCCGACAGCCCCAGACAAACTGGGAGCTCCCCAGGGGCAGGTCTCCGGAGGATTATTATTGCCCCTCTGACTTCCTCCCTCCTCCCCAGCACAGGCAATCGGTGAAGACTTACTCGGTCTGCTGAATTGAAAAGGAGAAATCGGGGAGAAAAGGAGCCAAGAGAGGAAGGGAAGAAAGGAAAGGATCAGAAGGGAGGGCAGAGAGAAATGAGAAGAGCTGAGGGGGGCCGCTGGGTGGCTCAATGGAATGAGAGCCCGGCCTGGAGACAGGAGCCCGGTCCTCAGACATTTCCCAGCTGGGTGACCCTGGGCAGGTCACTTGACCCCCATGGCCCAGCCCTGACCACTCCTCTGCCTTGGAGCCAATACACAGTACTGATTCTAAGATGGAAAGGAAAGGCTAAGAGAAAAAAGAGCTGAGATGAAAGGGGGATCCAGTTCAGGTCCCAGAGATGGGGCCACGGAGAACACCACCCTTTTGCACTGGAAGCCAGGCTCACTCACCTTATCGACCTCCAATTTCTTATCAGCATCCCATTTCTTATCAGTGTCCCATTTCTTATCAGCGTCCCATTTGTCCCATTTCTTATCACCGGTGATGATGGCCGGGCAGTGCCAGTTGTACCCAGAGGGACCTGGCATATCCATTGCATTCCAGCGTTCTGATCTGGATTATTGAGTGGGGGTGGGCAGAAGGGCACACGGTCACCCTGGGGCCACCCAACATGGTACCAAAGAGAGTGGGCTTGCCTTTCTCCCTCGGGGAGCCTCCCCTTTCAAGGAGTTTCCGCCCTTTGGGCTGACCTGTCAGAAGGCGACAAAGCTCGGCCGCTTGCCATGGGGTGGTAGGTAGGATCAAGAAAAGGCGAAGTCAGTTTGCCACCTCTCGATTTGGAGGAAGCCTTGCTATAGGTACCTGCTGAATTTGTGCGAACTCTGGAATGGAACGGGGCAGCGGGTGAGAGAGAGCCTGTTGACATCCCTCGATCCCTCCACCCTGCTGTCCCCCAAAGCTCACCAAGATCCGCCCCCCCCCCAGGCCCCACCAGAGCTCTGAATAGCCCGTTTTGTCAGTTTCCCACAGAATCTGAGAATCCTGGAATGTCAAGGGCTGAAGATTCCTTGGAACCCAGAGGACAGAAGCTGCTTATTTCACAGAGGCCTAGCAAGGGGGCAGGGCTCTCCTTAAGGTCATCCCACCAATTAGTTGTGAAACAAACCGAGGTAACGGCCTAAGCCTTCGACTGCCCAATCTGGGGTTTCACAGCCCACCAGAGCACTGGCTTCTCCTAGTGAGCATAATCCTGAGTGGGTCATGAGGTATACCGCTGCCACGCTGCCCAGTGAGCCCGAAGGGCTCCCTCCACTCACCGGCACACAGGCTCCACTACAGGGTCCTCGTTTTTGGGGACCAGCTCGCCTTCTCCCTGTCCCTCCTGTAAAACCGCTTGATTCTCTGCCCTAAGGACACAACGGGGATGGTTGGATTCGGCCTCTAGAAAAAGCCAGGTCCCAAGGAGGCATGGAGAGCAGAACAGGGATGTGGAGGTGGGGGAGAGACTCAAGCAGGCCTTCTGGGCTGCATCTCCCCTCAAGACAGACTGGGAGATGGGAGCAGGCGGGGAGTCTTAGGGAGGGGGCTGAAGGCCCTGAACCAGTAAGGCTTCCCAGGGCTGCTCTCACTCACTTGTCAGGCACCTTGATATATTTGTGGGGGATGAGCCCCAGGGTGCCTGCATGCTCTCCACGCCACCATTCTCCGGAGGCTCGGGTGTGCAGACACAGTAAATCTCCACGCTGGAAAGTAAGTTCCTGGGGTGTGCGGCCTACATAGTCAAAGCAAGCCACAGCCTCCAAAGACTCCCCGCACTCAAGGACTGGGGTCGAACAATATGAGGCATCCTTGGAGCTCTCTGGGATTGGGATGGAAGTCTCTGTGGGGAAGAGGGTGGGGGAAGACGTGAGGCACTGGCCAAGGGGGCGGGGAGACTGCAGGGGGGTCAAGGGCATTCAGGGGAAGACTCAGGATCCTGTCTAAGAAGATGGAGGCCCTCTCATGGTACTCAGAAGGGAAGGGGGACAGACAGGGTTAGGGGTCTGGAGTCCCCCTGCTTCACCCTCTTTAGTGGCTGATGTCTCCACAGGCAGGTCCTGCTCATTCTCTTCTGCTGTGGCATCCAGCTGAGGATCCCTGAGGCCAAGGTCAGAAAGTCAGACCCAAGGTAGTGAGGGGGACGTCCCCGCCTCCCCTAGCTCAGCCTGCTAGTGGCTGAGGTGTACAGGCCCAGAAATAGACACAGCTGTGTCTCTACATGGGGGTACAAGTGGACTGGGAGTCAGGGAGTCCTTTGGGGACCTTCTATTCCCGGCCTCCCCCAGGTTCCTGACAAAGTGGGGTGGGGGAAGCTGGGGTGCATGTCTCCAACCTACCCAAAATCGTCATGTGGTGGGGCCATGCACTTCTCATAGAGGGGCCCTGGAAGTGCAGTCGAGGTTGGGAAGATCAGCTCGGGTTCTAAGATAAGGGTCTGAACCAGCTGGTTTACTCGGCTCTGCACTGCCACTGGGTCCTGCTCGGGTGGCACAACCACTAGGGTGGGCCCAAAGCACACAGCCAGGTTGTAAGGATCCATCATGTTTTCATCACTGTACTGGGCCAGGCTGAGCATCGCAAATTCGAACCGGCACATAAGGTGGAACACAACAGAACGTGGATGGGCACTCGACCCCAGGGGGAGCCCCAGCAGATTCTATACCACCCCCGCCACCAGCACCAACCCCACATGGGTTCCCCTCTGGCCACCTTCTGCCCTCCTGAAACTGGAGGCCTGTCTTAGAAACTTAGGGCAAATCTGAAAGGGTTCAACGAGATAACCCGAAGGGCCCTCCCAGCTCTGACACTTGCTGACCCCTCTGGCCAGTGGCCCAAGTAGGGGAGGAGAAGAAGACATCTCCTGAGGGAGGGTGGGGTGAGGGGCTACTCACTGATTGAGGAAGGTAAAGAGATAACGGAGGACCACCAGCACTGGCCCCGGCAGGCGGCTCACGATGCCCTTCACGAATTCTCTCCGTTCTCCAGGGCTCTCCAGATCTGCAGACCCCAATACCCCATATCCCAGGGGCCTTATTACTCCGACTGCTCCTTCTCCCAGCTCCCCTCGTTTCGATTTGCCTCCCCGGCCACTCTTTAGGCCCACCTTAGCCCCTGCCCCAACACCTCACTTACCCACAGCAGCCAGCATCTCCCCAAACATCTCTAATGGGAAAAGTGGCGTCTCCAGGCCACGGAAATAGAGTTTTAGTACGCCAGCCACAGAGTCCAAGTCATGAGCAGAGTAGCCATCTACCAAAGGATCCTCACCTGGGGGGCAAATTCAGGGATGACCCAAGGCTGCACAGCCCTGGCCAGCTGTCCCACCCCAGGCAGGAGGATCTCCCCGTTTCCTTCCCTCCCAACCCACCTCTCTCGAAGGCATTGCGGATTTCTGTGACCCTCAGTTGTGCTCCAGGCACTCGAAAAATGCCCTCATGCTGGAGACCTGGGGACAAGGGAAGGACCATGCTAGGTATGAGGAATTCCCCCCCACCCCCACCCCGTGGGCTAAGACAGGAGGAAGGAAGGGATTCCCCCGCCCAGGTGACCTTCCCCCAAATCCCACGGCCTATAGTGCCAGCCACCCAGAGCTGTGGTGCCCCCCTCCCAGCAGCCTGAGATGGTCTGAGTGGAGTACCAGGGGATGCCCAGAGAGGCGAGAGGACAGGCCTGGAACAGAAACACACAGGCTCTTACCATGTAGATTGATGAAGCGGACACAGCTTTCTACAACTAAAGGGACAGCTTGGCCAGAGCTCTGGAGGTGGGAAGAAGAGAGAGGGGTCAAGGGGGAATGATGGGAGATGGCCATGTTGACTGACCCTCCCCCACCCCGAGGCTGTGGAGAATGGTGCTACTTCCCCCATCCCCCACCCTCAAGACAGCCAACAGTCATCTCCATCCTAGGACTCTCATGGGAGTGGGCCCATGACATTCCTCAGGCTAAGGGGAGGACAGACGACCACAATCCCTGTGATCCAGAGAAGGGGATATGTGTGTGTGTGGGGACCTCCCCAGATATATCCAGCCACATGCAGAGGGTCCAAAATGCATTTCCACATATTCCTGGGCCGTTTGGATCACCAAAAACCCCCTCCCTTCGTGTCAGCCCTCTGCTGCTAGAGCCTCCCCCACCTACTCCAGATGTCCCTAGGGGTCTACATGTCAGAACTCCCCCATTAGCTTGAGAACAGGGCCTTTCTGTGTAACCCCAGAGCTTAGCATTGGGCCTGGCCCACCGTAGGCAGTCAATGAGTGCCTGTTGCTCACTGGGCCTTCAAAGCCCTCCCACTTTCTTTGCAGCGAGCTCTGGCCACAAATGTGTCTCTACTAGAGGCACTGGGAGGGCTGGGTGTGCCCTCCCCAAAGGCCCCTTCGCTCTGGGCCCAAGTCCCAGGCCGAAGAGAGAAGAGGGGTCTCTGCCCCTTCTCTGGAGCCATCCTGGCAGGGGACAGGGGCAGGGTGGCTAGTGCACCTGGATGAACTTTTCCATGTCTCCTGAAAAAAGTTTGTGATTGTACTGGGAACTAGGCCGAAGACGCCGATTCCTTTGGGATCTAGTCATAGTCGAGCAAGATCTGAAATCAATGCAGAAGAGGCTGGGACAGCTGAAAACACAGCCCAGAGGGTAAAAGGGACAGGAGTTCTGGGAGGACAGAGGCTGAGGGACACTCCCCACCTCCCCCCGCCAAAGCTTATGCCTTCTTCCTCCCCTACCCTTGGAGCTAAAAGGCCTTCATGGGGGAAGTTGGGGACAATGGCCAGAGAAGGCAGCTGAAGGGCTCTAGGGGGCCCCCCATAGGTTTGAAACTCTTCTTCATCTCGGCCCAAAACAGCTAATACAAAATCTAGTTCAACATGTTAAAACCAGTGGAAATGCACGTCGGCTTTTTGGGGGGAGGGCTGGGGGGGAGGTGAAGGGGAAAGTTAGAACATGAATCATGTAACCATGGAAACTTTTTCTAAAAAAATTAAAAAATATATTTTAAAAAAATCTAGTTCAACTCCATTTTATAGATGGGAATACTGAGAAAGCCCAAGCAAACTGAGGGGCCCAAAGTCACACAGAGACAAAGGGGAGATTAGAACCCTAGTAAATAAATAGAAAGATAAGGCCTCCCCTTTCAGAGGGCGGAAAACCAGATTTGAGTCAGAGGAGCCGAATTCAAATCCTGTTTTTGACAATTAGAGATCTTAGGCCTCAGTTTTTCTTCATCTATAAAATGAAGATTTTTGAACTAGATAATCTCTGAGACCCGTAACAGCTTTCAATCTGTGATTCCCTTTTCAGCATAAATTCCCACAAGACTTACTGTGAACCATCACGATCTTCCTTGTTGCCTGTGAGGACAAGAGAAAAGCAACTTATCGATGAGCCCTTGGGTATCTCCTGGGGCCCAAAGGGGTTAGGTGGGGGATGGATTTAAGTTGGAGGGCATTCTGGTTGTGCGTCATCTCTAAAAGTGGGGCTCTAGGCCAGGAGTGAATGGCCTGGAAGTGGGCCTTGGGGAAGCAGCAGGGGGTGCTGGGGCTGGGGGGGGCAGGCCCACCTCTTTGAATAGCCTCCTGTAGTTTCTCATGTTTTGCTTGCAGCTTAAAGAGTATACTTCTGCAGCTTAAATATTCTTGAAGTTTCTGTGGGTCCCAAGGGATGCCGTGGTCAGTGGTCGATGGATCTTTTAAGCCTACCCCTGGCCTCCTGCTGGCCTCCTGCTGCCTCTCCTGCCCTCACTCCCAGCCTCTCTGGCTCTCACCAGAACATAGAAAGTTTCAGTCTCCTGCTGCTGGCCACGTCTCCGTGCAAGCTGCCGGCTGCCATGGTCAGAGCCGGTGGACTTGAGCGATTCAGTGGATGGACTGGTCTGGAAGGCATCCAACACGTCCCCTTCCTCAGAGGCTGACTGGTCTAACCAAGACTGTAGAGTGGCCTTGAGGGTCTTGTTGATCTGAGGATGGGAAGCAAAGGGGCCACTCTGAGGACCACAGAGGTAAAGACGCCCCAAGAACTGAAAGGGGGGTTCTGACCGCAGTTGGAGGGAAGACGAGGAGACTCGAAAGGGATGGTCTCAGGCAGAGGCACGCTGCAGAGACCTGTGAGACGGAGCTACCCAGAGGGGTCCCAGCTCTGTCCAAGAGCCACTGAGTCACACCTACCTCCTCAGTTTCAATACACTGGCGATCCAGGCGGGTTTGGATATTCTTGGCTCTAGACAAGATTTCGTCTTCCAGATCTAGGCATACTTGGACCTCGGACACCTGAAGGGTTGGAGGCAGGACAATAACGGGAAACAGAGTCGGTCAGAAACACGTGAAACTCGCGGAGAATTTGAGATAGACCATGGCAAGAGGGCAATGTGACCTGTTTAAAATCCTGTCTGAAAAAGCCACGTCACTGAAAGTACATACAACCTACATTAGACTATTCACTGCCTCCGGGAAACAAGGGA
>NC_058136.1:70955577-70990041 GCF_016433145.1 Gracilinanus agilis | reverse complement strand
TATATATATATATTTTTTTTTTTTTAATAGAATTTCTTCCCATGTATCTCAGCCCCTCAGCCCCCTCTCCCCACCATAGAGGGTATCACCTGACAGAAAGATATGTATATATATATATATATCTTTTGTGTTTCTGTTGCTCCGTTCTTTCTCTGGAGGTGGACATTCAGGAGTCATTCTTCAAATCTTCATTTCTGTAGCTGTAGCTGGTGTTCTCTTGGTTCTGCTCTTTCCCCTCTTCATTATTTTCGTGTAGGTCTTTCCCACGTTGCATCATTTTTTTTTAAACCCGTAACTTTTGTGTATTGGCTCCAAGGCAGAAGAGTGGGAAGGGTGAGCGATGGGGGTCAAGTGACTTGCCCAGGGTCACCCAGCTGGGAAGTGTCTGAGGCCAGATTGGAACCCAGGACCTCCCGTCTCTAGGCCTGGCTCTCCATCCACTGAGCTACCCAGCTGCCCCCGTTGCATCATTTCTTACGGCACAGGAGTATTCCACCACAATCCTATACGGCAACTGGTTCAGCCATTCCCCAGTTGATGGGCATCCCCTCAGTTTCCAAATCTTTGCCACCACAAAGAGAGCTGCTCGCAATCTTTTGGAACGCCTGGGTTCTTCGCCTTTTTTTCCTGATCACGTCAGGAAACAGATCCGGCAAGGGTATTTCTGGATTGAAGGGTATACCCAATTTTATAACTCTCCGGAATGGCTGATTCAGTTGACAGTTCCGCCAGCAGGGTATTGGTGTCCCCTCTGCTCTTCCGCATCTCCTCCACTGTTTGTGGTCATTTTGCCCTTTTTTATCCTTTTATACCCAGTCTGTCAGGCGTGATCATTTCTCTAACCAGTAATGATTTCGAGCATTTTTTCAAAGCCTTCCCTTCCCCCTTAGAATCAACACTATATGCTTGTTCCAAGGCAGAAGAGCGGTAAGGGCTGGCCAGTGGGAGTGCGACATTTTTCCTATCTCTATAGATAGAGCTTCGATTTCTTTTCCCCTAAACTATCTGTTCATATCTCTCGACCTGCCTTGTTTTTGTCTTGTATTCGTTCTCTAGATCCTCCTCCAGGACCACGTCTCCCCTGATGGAACGCAGAGTGCACCCTTTGAGCTTTCCATGGATCCGGACATCATTTTTCTCTGCGTATCCCCAGTACCTAGCGAGGTGTCGGGCACATAGTAGGTGCTCTATGTTTGTTGACTGACATCACAGGGGAAGAAATCTGTCCAATTTCCATGCACGTATGGACACAATAATCCATGTCCAATTAATAGCAGAATAACTGATTTGGTCTCTAACGCCCTTCCCAGCCTGACTCCAGCCTACCTCTCCAGGTTTTGCCCAGTGATCTGCTTTCCAGGTAGAGTAACCTATTTGGCCCTCCTTGGATTAGGCATTCTATCTCCTGCCTTTCTGGTTGTTGGCATGGGCATCCCCTTTCCCCTTCCACCTCTCAGAACTCACCGATTTCTTGGCCATTCATCCCACATACTACCTCCTCCATGACGTCTCTTGGGGGGGGGGTTCTGGAGAAAGGGGTGTTAGTTGTTCTGCTTGCTCCCTCCTCCATAAACGATCATGTCTACACTAGATTTGCTCACCTCTATTGTGTCCCTACCAGTAGAATGGAAGCCCCCTGATGTCAAGGATGCTTTTCATCTCGACTCTGTGTTCCCAACGTCTAGCCCTGTGTCTTACACATAGTAGAAATATTTACCGAACATGTATGACCCAGAGCGAATAATAGCTCATCCAACCCGGGATGGGGGAGGGAGACAATACGGATCATGTCACTTTGGAAAACTTATGTGGAAATCTGTCATTAAAATACAATCAAGGAAGGAAAAAAAAAACAGAAATATTTATTGAGGGACAGCTAGGTGGCTTAGTGGATAGAGTATCAGGTGTAGAGACGGGAGGTCCTGGGTTCAAATCTGCTCACAGACATCCTTAGCTGTGTGACCCTGGGCAAGTCACTTAACTCAATTCTCCCGCCCTTAGCGCTCTTCTGCTTTGGAACTGATATGTAGTAGTGATTCTAAGGCAGAAAGTAAGGGTTAAAAAAATGTTTTTAAATGCTTGTTGGAAGATGAGTAGTATAATACGCTAGTGCAAGAATTTCCAAATATCCTGAATATCTTGATCAGATCAGAGGTCTGTCGGCGTCTAAAATTGAGCGACGTGAGAAATAATCCTTAGCAAAATCTTACATTTACATCTCAAAAAAAAAAATGCTTGTTGGATTGAGGGAAGAAACCCTATCTATATGTCTCTCTCTATTGGCCACATGGAGGGAAAGGCTAGATTTGCCTGCAGGAGTCGAGGTGGGGCATTGGCGAGCCAAAGAGAACCTGCCCTGGGTTGGGGGGGTCCAGGCTTTCCCAGATAAAGAGCCAACCCGCTGAATTCCTCAAGGACAAAGCTAATTCTGTAAATGAAGAAAATGCATGATAATCCATGTCTAACCCAGATCCAGTGGCCTGCCAGAGCCGGGAAGGGGAAGGGAAGGGAAGGAGGGAGATAAGTTCACGCCTGTAACTTGGGAAAACTTGTGTGGAAATTGGTTATTGCATGGAATTGGTAAAAAAGTAAATATTAAATGAAGAAAATGGGGCATTTTGAGGCCTTGGACCAAAGCAGACTTGGAGCTGCCCCCTCGGGCCCAGGGGGGCCATTACTCTATATCATTTGTGCTATCTCTCTGTTCTCCGAAGGAAGTTGCCATTTCATCTCCCATTTGTGCGTCTTGGCACAGGCTGTCCCATCAAGATTAGAATTCCCATCTTCCTTCAAGGTCCGGATAAGGAGCTCCCTGCGTGGAACATTCCTGATTATGTATTCTTTCAAATTTTGTCTCCATTGTGTCGAAGTGCAATGAACTTTTGGAAGATAGCTTGCTGGAGACCTTTCAGCCTTCCGTAGTACACCCACTGCCGATGGAGATTGTAAGTTTCTCAAGGGTAAGGATTGTTTCATGGTGCTACTCTGTCCCCAGCGCCTGGAACAGATTAGGTGCCCTGGAACTACCCCCTGCTGGGGTTACAGTTTGGCCTAGGCTGTATTGGGCCGTGTCGAGTGGGTGGGTTGGGAGAGCCTTGACCTGAGGGAAGATGGATGGAGAACGGATGAGTTCCGACCCCAGGATCTCCTTCTCTGCTCTGCCTAGATCAGGGATATATGGCGGGGCCAAAGCGGTTCCGGTCTATGTCGTGGAATTGTACCAGACCTCCTCCTCCTCCTCCTGGGTGCTGATCGTGGCAGTGTGCCCCTGTCTCTGCCAGCAGCCTGAAGAAAGGCCTTCTTGCTGCCGGGTGTCACCTCCTGCTGCTTGGGAAGCCGACCAGTTTCCTTGGCGGCAGGTGGGGTGTTGCTTGTGGCTCCCTGATGCCCATCTGTAACCCAAATTCCAATCTACGCTCAGCTATACACTTGTACCCAACCTCCCAGAGGCAGAACAGGACGCATCTCATAGACCTAACAGAGATAAGCACAGGCTTGGCCAACTCTGAAGGAAGGGCCAGTAAGCCCAGCATCCCTGGGACTGGCAGTGTATGGTCATCCCCACCCCTCCTCACCTGGGCCCCTCCTAGCCTGCTCTAGTGGCCACCGGGGGAGAGCGGGGAGCAAGCCTCATCAGAGCTATGACCACTCACGACTTCCAGTTCCTCCTCCACCATCACAGCCATAGTTAGGGTAGACCCTGAAAAATTCTTAGCCCAGAACTCTTTGGCACCATTGAATAGTTGAAAAGCAGAAAGGGTGTGTGTGTGGGGGGCATATCAGTGGAAATGCCACTAAAGAAGATGCCATCTTCCTTGCTGCAATCCTAAGGCCAAGGTGGGGGTGTGGCGATCTCTCTGGTACAACTAAAAGCTCCCTGTTTGCAGTCTCTCTCTATTAGAATGGGAGCCCCCACGAAAGCAGGGTCTGTCTGAATCTTCTAGCTGTCTGGTCAATGCTTTTAGTAAATATTCATTTGTTCAGGAGCAAGAAGCATGGGCACCTCAAGGGAGCAGCCCATATCACTCCCAATGGGAAGAACCGTGGGCATGGTCGGCCTAGGCCGGGCCGGGCAGCCCCTATTCTCAATAGCTTGGGACGGAGAGATTTATTTACCTGGGCAATTGACATTCTTGGCCCAGGCATGTTAGTCGTCATCAGAACCTTCTCTCTTTGGTCTATGGCAACGACCTGGGAGGCCAAAGGAATCGGGTGCATCAATGCTCGTCCCCAGGGAAGACAATCTGATCCACAGAGCACTTGTCCTCCAGGCTCTGGTGCAGGGAAGGGGGAAACATGGGCCTGATGGGGGGTGGAGAGGACTCCTGGCCCAGGTCCCAGAGACTGGGCTAGGCTGTCCGTTTCCTCCTTTTGTCCATGGAATACTACTCTCCCTTGAGCACAGATTTGCTTGGAGGGTTTCCATTGCTCCTCCTGCTACTTGCAGGATAAAGTCCAAACCACTGGAGCATGGTAGGAAAGGTTCTCCACCATCCTTCTGGCCCGATTTCCCATCCAGCTTTCCGTACCCCCCACCCCCCATTCCCTTCCACAACCCTTTTTCCTGCAGGCCCTCCTCTCACTTATTCCTGGCTCTGTCCCAACTCCCCTCCTGCCTCTACCTGGCCCAATCTTTGCCCTCCTTCAAGGTCCCACTTCAAGTGCTTTTTGCTGTGAAGTCTGCCTCAATAGCTCACCTGTCTGCTCCTTCCTCAGAGCCCCTGTGGACTCCATCAAGACCCTGCCCACCCTATGCCATTCCCCTGCCAGCCTGGTAGCTCTCTGGGGACCAAGGCTCTCCTTTCTACCTCCCTGCCAGTGCCGATAGGCTGGAAAGAGCGGCGAAGGATGTCCGGGGCAGGGCATTTAGCCCAATGCCATCGGGATGTCTGTATCAATGAAGAGCGGGACCTCAGAGGCTGGGCCGTCTCGGGGGCCATTAGGGAGCATCTTTGTGGTGGGGTCGGGAAGACAGGGAGGACCAGCAACTCAAATCCCCCAGGGCTGCGGAACAGAGATGCCAACTCCATGGAGGAGTTCCTGGGCCACAGGGGATGTTAGCTGGGGGAGGTCCTGGAGAGGCCAGAGAGGGCAAAGTGAAATCCCTCCTTGAATTCTCCTAAGGTGCAGCTCAAAGGCAGACCTGCTGAAGAGAAGTGCCCGTATCCCGAGGCCTTTGGATCCTGCTGCTGCTCCTTTAGCAACAAGAGGGACTTTGGCCAATCCAGTCTTGGTTCTGAAATCAACTCGGTGGGAGACCATCACTACTTTTTTTTGTAGGCAGTTCGGGTTAAGTGACTTGCCCAGGGTTACACATGGCCAAGAAATGTTCACTTTTTAATGAAACAGAACTTCTCCAGCTGGGAAAAAAGATGACATTAGACTTGAGGATCCGAGGTTTCTTGTCTCTTCTGCTCAACTGTTACCAAGGTGGGAAAGTGAGGAACGGCAGGCAATAGAAAAGGGCAGCTTGGAGCAAGAGGAGGAAACCCAGTAGGCCCAAACGTGACATCTTGGTCTACTCTATTGGTTCCCTCTTCCTCAGAGCAAAGAACGCAGAGGGAAATGGACAGGGGAAGTAGAGTTACATCACCTCCAGTCTCATGTGACATTCTGCCCCACGCCCTGCACCCTGGTCTGTGGGATCGACTCCACGGTTTTGAACAATGTTATTCCTTCAAGATAGACCATTCCAAAGGTGGCCCCCCAGATGGTTTTAAAGATCATTCGGTCCATCATTTTCATCTCACCCCTCCTTCATAGATAGGCTCTGAAGGTGCTTCTGTCCAAAGGCCAACAGCTGGCTACCACAGGGGCCAGAAGCAAGTTTCCTGGGTAGCAAAACCCCCACCCCCTCTCATGCATCCTCTCTCCAAGCTGGGCCCCCATGACTTGAGTAACCAAACACAGCACTGAACTTTCCATTTGGAGGGCAGAGAGGGCACAAAGACATGCGTTTTCCACCTTCAGGGCCTTTGGGGACCATCTTTGGAGAGTTCTGGGTCGGTGGGCAAGGGAGAAGCCGACCACGTGGTTATTTCAAAAAAACGTATTTTATTGTTCAAAATAGCACAAACAACATAGCACTAGGGTAATATTGAGTCACAGGGGGAGGGGGCTCTACAATGGAAGATAGAACAGCTGTTCTTACAAAAAAAAAAAAGGCAAGAAATTAAAGGGGGCGGGCGGTAGAAGATGGAAGAAAAACAGATGGCGGCGGCGGCGGCAGGACTAGGGAATGGAGTCTAAGAGACTACACAGTGAAATTTTCTATAATACAAAAGAACAGGGGCCCTGCAGTTTTGTGGGAGCCAACAGCAGAGGGGTGAAGAGGGTACCGTGGGTGAGCAGGGGCAGGGTGGGTGGGTATGGGAAGGACATTGGTCACTAACTCTCTAGGCTGGCCCGAGAACTGAGGAGAGACCCTAGTCAGGTCCTTGAGGTGGGCCTCTTGTTTGCAAATTCTTTTTGTACAGCATTTTTTCAAAGTGCTCATTTGGCCAAAGCAGATCGTGGGCACGGGGGGAGCTTGGCTCCCCTAAGCCACCCTGGCCTGATTCTGTCTCGGGTTCAGCTCCCAACTTTTAGGAAAGCAAGGCCTACAAATTCATGGAATCTGTAGGCTGGGGCCACTGGCTTTGAGAAAGAGCACCCCATCCCCCTAATTGCCAAATGTCCATCTCTTCCAGGCTCAGCTTCTACTCTTCCCTTTCAACGCCCCCTTGTCCCCAAATAGGAAAGTTGGGGGGTGGGGCAGGTGGGGTGGGAGGTTCTCTTAGAAGTAGGTAGCTGTCTGCTCTGCCCCCATCTGCCCCAGGAACACTTCCCATTTGGAGTGGCCCCAGCTGGTCAGGGCAGGGTCTAGAGGGCTTGGGGGGGTGGGGGTGGGGGAGCATTCCCATCACCTTTCCTGAAAAGACAACTTCCTTCTAGTTTGCTTGTTTCCCAACTCGCTGGGTGTGGATGGGGAGGTGGCTGATGTTGCCTCCCCCCTTCTGATGAACATGCTCCTTTCAGGGCCAAGTCGAATCCAAAGAAGGGAGGAAGGGATGGAAGGAGGGGAGGGAAGGAGGGAGGGAGGGAAGCAGCAACATGCAATGTCTTTGCAGTCAAGAGAAACCAAAGTATGGAGAGTCTCTGCCTCTCCTGGCACTGCCCAGGGTGCCACTCTCCCTTCGGCCCAGCCTGCTCAGCCTCCCCAGGACATCCCTGCCAAGACCGACGCTAAACTGGGGTGGGGGTGGGGGGGGGGAAAAAAAGGAATCCGTTTTGTACATTGCTAAAAGACGCCCCACCCCCACCCCCACCCCGGGAAAAAAGCCCCACGTATTAGAACATTGTAATAAAAATGAGTTTCTTTTCTTCAACTTTTTGCTTTAAAAAAAAAAAAAAAAAAGAAAAAAAAAAAAAAGAAAAAGAAAAATGATGACAGTTCCTCCCTTCCCCTCGCCTGGGCCTGTCTGGGGTTCCCTCACCCCATGGAGGCATCTTTCAGACTAAGCCATGCCCCTCCCCCTCCCCCCAGACTCTCTCTTGCTCTGGGCAGGGGGAACCAGATGGTGAGGCCAAGGTCCTGGGGAAGTCCAGCCCAGGCCTTGGAGGGCACAGGGCCGAGATGAGTTTAAGGAACTTGGGTGGCTGCAAACAAAAAGATAAAACGAGAAAAGCTGCCCAGGCTGCTAGCCCAGCCCTGACTGGCTTCAGAGCAGGGCAGTCTTTGGAGGGAGGAGGAGGAGGAGAGGAAGAGGAAGGCTATGTGCCCTTTGCCAGTTTCTTTTGCTCTTCTTCTTGCTGATGTCCCCCCTCCACCTCCTCCGTTCCCCAATCTGTCTCCTCTGTAATCCCAGGAAAAATCAAGAATGAAGAACTGTTGGTGTAAGAAGGAATCGTAAGTTTCTTTTTAAACATTATGGATGGAGAACAAGTGGAAAACCTACATGGGATTGCTGCTGTGGAGAGCGTCCATGGGCAGAGGGAGGCTGCCAGGAGGCCCCTTGTCCTCTTCCCTTCTCCCACTACCGCCTCGCCTAGTGGGTAGTGGGGGCAGGGGGAGGCCCAAGGGGCAACATACCATCTAGGAGGCTTGGTACTGCATGCAAAATCCAGCACAAGGGTGTGGGGTGTGAAGGCCTCTCTCTCTCCAGCAAACCTTCCTCCCCTCCCAGCCCAACACTAAAATGTGCTTTCTTCCTAAGAACCCATCCTCCCGACCCCTTAAAACCCCAAAATACAGAGGAGGGAAAGTGAGAAAACAGGGCAGAGGGAGGCTCCAAAGGTGCCAGGGGAGGGGGAAGGAGAAGTTGCACAAGGCGCACGCAGCGGGTGGCATCTCTGAAGCAGAGGAGGGGGCCGGGGCCGGGTCAGGGTCAGGGTCAGGGCCTTTCACTGGGTGTCTGCCTTGGATTTCTTTGGAGCGGATTTCCTTGGGAGAGGGGAAAAGACCAGTTAGTGTCCATTCCCTCCCCCCTCTCCCCCCCAGTTTTCCCGAACCTCAGTGAGGAGGCCCCACTTACATTTCTGGCGAGGACAAGGGACGCTTGCTGGCAGGCTTTGAACTGGAGCTGTCCTTGCTGGATTCTGTAAGGAAAGAGAGGCCGGCAAGCAGCAGGTAAGTGGCAGTGGCAGTGGCAGTGGCAGTGGCGAGGGCAAGAGGCTGAGGAGACCGGGGCCTTGAGGCAGCACACCAGTGTGATAGTAGTTGGGTGCTAGGATGCCATTCTCAAACCTGCTCCCTCCATTCCCCAATTTTCATTTGTACATAAACATGCCATGTGGTGGCACCCCAACCCCCTTAGCAGACGGGGCCACTCACCGACTTGTCTCAGGAATCATCTTGCATCGATACATATAAAAACACATACTCACACAATATATTAGAACAAATCATTATCCTCAGCCCCTTTCCAGAATGGGGCCCTTGGTGCCTCCCTCCCCTCTTCTCCTTCTATCTGCCCCTGTCCCTCCTCCACAAGACTAGGAGCTCCTTCGGGAACAGTATTCACTTTTCAAGTCCTCAGGAGGGAATTCTGGGATAACAAGCTCTACCCCCCAGCCCCTATGGAAGGTGTAACATATGACCTATAGAGCACAAACTTCTTTGTCCAAACCTACTGCCAGCCAGAAAGACGCCCTTTGAAACCCTCCCCAGATCCTCCTCTTTCCCTCCCATGGGCAGTGCCTACCTTGTAACCACCTGACTTGGGTGGCAGGGCCATAGCCCTTCTCATTTCGGGCAGCGATACGGAAGATGATGGCGGGCTTGGTGGTATAGTCAATGTGGGCATTGGAGAGGCTGGAGGACTGTACCAGGCAGGACGGGTTGGGCCCACAGTAGACCCGCATGAAGGCCAGCTGTGCTGGGGCTGAGCTTTTCGGTTCACCTGCCTGAGAGCTCTGGATGGCTAGGTATACTGAGTATTCAATGATCTTGCCTGAGGTCACGGAAGGTGGCTCCCAGGTGAGGTGTGCACCATCTGGACTCTTGGGGGGGGAAGAGGTAAGTAACTGTTAGCCTGAGAAGCCACTATGCGAATGCTTTACTAGAGAACCCACAAGTGGTGACCTCAAAAAAAAAAAAAATTTAAAAAAAAAAAAAAAAAAGCCTCAGGCGGGCCCTGCTGCATCACAGCAGGACACTCAGAAAAGCTAGGAAGAATGGTGGTAATCCAGTTCAACCTCACTTTCTCAATAGGGAAACTGAGGCTTAAAAAGGAGAGGTATAGGCTTGCTTGAGCCCGCATGACTGATTAGCAGGACTGGTAACAACTCCAGGACTATCTATTTTGGGAATTCTAGGGTCTATACATTTCTAGAACTTCACATCAACATGTTTCCTGCCCCCTGGAGCCAGTGAATATCCAAGGCCTACCTCAGACCCTCCCCAAAGGAACCACTTCTGGTCACCAGAACCTTTCCTGGCCGCTTCTGGTGCTTTAGAGGCCAGGGTGGTGATAGCAAACCTATGACTCGCGTGTCGGTACTAACATGCGTAGCCATTTTAAATGACATGTGGCTGCAGAGAAATGCTGATGATGAAATATTTGCTGTAGTATAATGTAGATACTCTGTGCCCTATAGATGATCATTCTACCTATATTAATCTACCTATTTTGGCTTATTAAATACAGTTAGATATATTCCACTCATACATTTTTGTTATTTAGACTATAAATATTGTGAAATTATGGCTTTTTTCTCAAAGTGACGCACCACCCGAGTGATGCTCGTTTTTTTGGCGAATTTTGACACACCGAGCTCAAAAGGTTGCCCATCACCAGGCTAGGGCCAAACTGAAGAGGTGAAGGAGGGGCCCATTGGGGTATACCTCTAGAGCCAGGGCAATACTCACTTTACTGATTTTAATGGCACAAGGAGCCCCAGGAAAGCCAGGAAGACAAGTCTTAAAGGCTGAGATCTCGCTGAAGGGCCCCCGACCACAGGCATTGATGCCTGCGACACGGAACTTGTAGGCTGTGCCCGGTTGGAGCTCTTGCTTCTTTAGCTGATTGTAGTCAGGAATGGTGCCAGAGTCATCCTGGAGAGAAGGTGGGAAGAGAAAATACAAGAAAATCATTTTAGACAGTTGAGGTAATCCTGGCCTTTAGTAGTGGGAGAGGAGAGAAGGTGACAAGTGCAGTCAATGGTAAAGGATCCATAACCC
Source organism: Gracilinanus agilis (assembly GCF_016433145.1). Classification (NCBI taxonomy): domain Eukaryota; kingdom Metazoa; phylum Chordata; class Mammalia; order Didelphimorphia; family Didelphidae; genus Gracilinanus; species Gracilinanus agilis. The sequence goes on along the minus strand of NC_058136.1, from coordinate 70,979,381 downwards.
CAAAGGCTTCAATGATAGGAGTGACAGCCCCATCTCCCCTAACCTGGCTCAGTGCCTGAGAGACAGCCACCACTGCCCAGTGAACCTCTACTCTGGTCCCGCCATTGTAGCTAATGAAGCTGACTCCAGTTAAGTGGGGTTATTCATTAGTAAGTGGCAGCAGGATAGTAACCCTCTTGGGGCTCCCTCCCTGTGCCCAGTAGCCCATCCCCAGCTAGAAGACAAATAGCCCTCAGGGGACTCACATCACTCGGGGCATCGTCTGGGGGCAAAAAATAGTGCATGACCATCATGTTGGTGCCTTTGATGACCCCGACATCAAACCACTGGTTTTCCTTCTTGGCAGTGGCTTTCATGGGTGGAGGCAGGGGATCAGATTTCTGGGGGCGAAAGGAAGGGAACAAGGCCATGTCAAAGCTGTTTGGAGGGCTTCTGGTCCCTTTAAGGCCCAGCACACCCAACTCACCCCCACTGGTGATTCGATGCCATTAGCTACCTCAGCCAGGGCAGCAGCTGCCTGGAGCTTCGCTGGACTGGCCGCCACTGGCTGAGGAGCCACAAATGTGTTGGATGGTGCCAAACCTGGGAAAACAAAGTGCCAGATGAAAGAGGTCCTAGGAGAGTGGGCTCTCATCCTCGAAGCCTAGCCTGTGGTCTGCGCCTTCCTTCTTCCACAATCACCATCCTAGCTCTGTGGTGATTGCCAGGGGCAGCAGCAGGCCCTAGGCCTGGCCCATAAAGGCCCATACTTTCAGGCTTGCGCATTCTTCCTCAAACAGGTGTTCTTCTCACGATAACTGTGAAGAGGACTCCGAGAGAAACCTGGGGTGGGAGTCTTGAGTCCAGGTCTCTTCCCTCTAAATCACTCTACCCCACAGAGGTAAACACTTAAGGAACATAGGCCTCTTCCGGGGGCTTCTTTGGCTGCTCCCTGAGGAAAGGGCCGTAAGTCACCTTAGATGTAAAGGTGAAGACGGGGAGTGGGGAGTGCTTGGCAGCAGACAACACAGACTTTTGTGTTCACTAAGAATCAGTTCAATCCCCAACACTGGGAGGATCCTAGAGCGATCCCCAAATCACTCCTGGCCAACACTCCATTCGAGTGGCCAAGGCACTTGCTCACTTACTCTCTGTCGCTGTGGAAGGCAGCAGGGCCACAGTGCTGGTGACAGCACCAGCTAGGTCACTGAGGCCATTGCTTTCCGTGGCTGGGTCATTGAGGCTGTCAGCGGGGGCCAGAGCCTCTGTGGGCAGGTGGTGGTGGTGGTGGTGGTGGTGATGGTGCACCTGAGCCTGAACTTGGGCCTGGGCCTCCTGCAATTGCTGCTGCTGCTGCACCAAAGCAGCCAGCTCCTGCTGGGTCAGCACAATAGGGATGGAGGTAGGCTGGCCCTCCTGGCCCTCAGCTGTCAAGTGCCCCAGCTCCGCCTGGGCCACTGCAGCTGCATCTGATGTGTCCATTGGCTCACCGGCACCTGTTCCATGGCCAAAGCGAACACCAGTCAGAGATTGAGCCAACTCAGAAATGACATCAGCCCTGGCTCCAAGAAAGGGGGGGAAGGGGGCACTCAGCAGTTAGTGCCCTCTGCCCCTCACTTTCCCAAAACATTGGGCAGGTTTGACTAAGCTGTCAGGCTTTTTGGGACTGGCTACTCCATTCCAGGGCCACCCATCATCTAGTGAAAGGGTAACCCAATCAGGTGTGGGTGGCATTATCAATCTTTCCCCCTAGGGCCCTCCAAAAGTCTTATCACCCTCATTTCTTGCTATACTTTAGCTCCAAGTAGGCCCCTGACCCTAGTAGCCTAGCTTCTCGGTTTGCTCGTGGCAGTTTCTGCTGGTTCTACATGCTTACACTGCCACTTCCTTCCCAAGCCTTCACTCTTCTGTCCTCCAAGGCCTAGTGCCCACCCACTCATTATTCCCCATGAAACCTTCAAGTACAAGGGACCTCGCTAAAAAACAACATAGAGAGCAAGCTGTTTCTGCCTGGTATAATTTCCCCTTAAGTCAGCACCACCTCACTGACTTCAGTGGAGGCAGCAGTAGCCTTGAACAGGTACAAGGGGCTCTGGAATTCCCCTCTTCCCAGCTTTCCCCCCTCCAGACACTCACCCATGACGGCCTGCTGGGCTGCCTGGAGCACAGCCTGGATTGCCAGGGCCTGGGCTTCTTCAGTAGCTGCTGCCTGGGCTGCAGCCTCAGCGGCTGCTGTCACCGCCAACTCCTCTGGGGTAAGGCCTGTAACCATAAGGGTCGTGGTGCCAGCCTGAGCCTCAGCCATCAGCTCTTGGGGCAGGGATAGTTGGTCCACCTCGGGCTGTGGCTGTGGCTGCACCATGACGGCAGTCACCACTGCTGAGCTGGCAGCCTCTTGGCCCGGGGAGGGTGCCCCAGCCCCACTCATGTCCACCGCTGCCTGGAGGTCAGGGTTGTGAGTCGCTGGGGTGCCCTCAGCTTGCTCTCCTGGAGGAGCAGAGGGAGGCTGTAAGAGCTGCTGCGGAGCTTCAGTCTCAGCTGGGATCTCCTCTAAGGGCTGAAGGATGTCTGTGGCCGAGAGTGCCACCTCTTGTGTGTCTGTGCCAGTTACAGCCACTGCTATTGTGGCTGAGACAGACGCTTCTGTAGTCATGGCATCAGGAGGCATCTCCGTCATCGCTGAAATGTTCTACAAGGTTAGGGAGGCCTTGGTTAGAGGGAGGGGGCAGGCAGTGGAGAAGTAACAATTACAAACTGTTTCCCAGAAACGTTAAAATGATGCATTTTTTTCCGGGGGGTGGCAGGGAGGCAGGACTGGGAGAGCTGACCTCCTGGAGAGCCTGAACGTGAATAAAAGGGCTGGTCCAGAACACACACACACACACAAGTTCTAGCTCAAGGTTCTAACTCATTTTCAGTCACCATAGTAACCTCTTGAGTTTCTGCCACTCCATTTCTACAAAATGGAAGTTCTAATTGTAGATCTGTCTCCTTGTAGCTAACAGGGTCAGGTAAAGCCAATGCCCAGATGAGAGAGGCCTTAGGAAACAAAGAGAGTCCTGTGGGCCTCAACCCAGTGGGCATGCATGGGTGTGGTGTAGCACCCTCTCCCCCCCCAGTACCCAAGAAAAGAGGGCACTGAGCATCTCACACTGTGGACAAAGGACTGGAGATAGAGAAAAGTGTGCTAAACTGAGAGGAAGGAGAAAGAATGGACTAGGCAGGGGATAGCAGGAGAAACTGGTATAGACATTCCAGGGGACCCGATGGAGCTGGCAAAAAGTCACATTCAGAACATGCCAAAGGGCAATTCTGGAGATGACTAAGGGAAAGGGGCTGTTGCTCAAAGTCCAAACTACAGCTGGGAACAAAGACTGGCCCAGGGATAAAACAGCGAGGGGACTTCTTAGGAACAGGAGAAGGCAAGGCTGGGCTGTACTAAAAGTCATCCCTCTCCCACTACCTGATCAGGCTGCTTGGTCCTACCCTGAAATCCTGTCCTGGGCACATAGTAGCCCCCACATAGCCTTCACAGGAGAGCAAGTCATTAGGAGTCTTGCCCAGGAGTGGTTTGGAAAGGCCAATGGCTTCCTACCGGTACTGAAGGGCCAGGAACCGGAGTGGACTGTGTCACAGCAGTCACAGCTCGGGTCTGTGTGGACGAGACTGTTGTGGTGATGGCGTTGGAGCTGGTGGAGGTCATGTTTTCCCCTTGGGTGTTCTCTGGCTCCCCCTGACCACCTGTGGTTGGTGGTGGGTCTGTGGGAAGGGAAATAGGTAGGTTGAGAATGAAAGTTGGGGTAGGCTGGGTCAGGGTACCCTTAGTAAAGAAAGGCCTAATGATAGCATTCCATCTCTCCCTTGAGGATTTGGAGAAGCAGGGCGAGGCATGGGGGTCAATGGAAGAAGCTGGAAGTTAGTTAGGAAGAGTTTCAGCTCCTATGTTGGAACTCCTCAGGCCTATCTATGCCCTTAAGACTCCTGGCTGGCTTCCTCAGCTGTAAAGTAGCCAATACCGCTCTCTCACCCACCAGATCACAAAAAGCATCTTAAGATGTGATTGGGGGCGGAGCTTCTAGAAAATCCAAGTTTCCTTCCCCCTGGGGCACTCCCCGTCACAAGACCCCTGTTCTATAAAATCAGGGCAGGGACCCTCACCTCTAACTCACCTTGGTTTGAGCTCATGTTTGAGGTGACAGTGGTAGCTGTGTGCGTGGTGCCTGTCTCATGGGTTTCACAGGGGGGGTTGGAACACACCCTCTGCCCTGGGGAGGGGGCTGTTGGCGCAGGGCTGGCAGTAGCTGGTGCTGCTGCAGAATCTAAGGCTGCCTCCAGGGTCTTCTGGGAGGGGTTGGGCCCAGGGGGCGGGACCCCAAAGTTGACTGTCATGGTGGTGCCAGTGGAGGTGGTCTGGTGAGTCTCACAATGAGGGCTAGCAGGTATCTGCTGCCCGGGCTGACTGGAGCCTACATTGGAGGTGGCAGTGGTGGCCGTATGTGTGGTGCCAGTCTCGTGGGTCTCACAGGGTGGGTTGGAGCACACCTGCTGGAGAGTGCCTGCATTCGAGGTAGTGGCTGTGTTGGTGGTACCAGTCTCGTGCGTTTCACAGGGTGGGTTGGAACAGGTGGAGGAGACGGCGGTGGCAGCGGCCAGGCAGTGCACCTCTGTGGCTTTCACAGTCATAGTGGTGCTGGTGGAACTGGTTTGATGTGTTTGGCATGAGGGCTTGGTGGGCCCCTGTACCCCATTGGCCTCCCCAGCGCCCATGTTGGACCGGGCTGTAGTTGGGGTGTTTGTTGTATGGGTATGCTGTACCTCAGACTGCCGGCTGATGAAGGCTAGTTGCCCTACGCCTGTGCTGGTACCACTCCCACTAGCTGAGCTGCTCTTAGTCACGGGGCCCATAGAACCTGTGGCAGCGGTACTTTGCTCACAGGGAGGACTGGGGCAGACCCGAGGAGCAGCTGGACATGGTGCCTCTGTAGCTCTCACAGTCATGGTGGTACCGGTTGCGCTGGTCTGATGAGTTTGGCATGGGGGCTTGGCAAGAACCTGTGGTCTCTCAGGCTCCCTAGTGCCCATATTAGATCGGGCTGTGGTGGGGGTATTGGTTGTGTGAGTGTGATATGTCTCACGTTGCTGGCTGGCAGTTGCTGGCTGCCCTGAACCCATGTTGGACATGGCAGTAGTGGCAGTGCTGGTGGTTCCTGTCTCATGGGTCTCACATGGGGGGTTTGTACACACACGCTGCCCGATCATGTTGGATGTGGCCATGGTGGCTGTGTTGGTGGTACCCGTTTCATGGGTTTCACATGGGGGATTGGAGCAGACTTGCTGCCCAGCAATGCTTGATGTAGCTAGATTGGTGGTACCTGTTTCTTGGGGCAGGCATGAGGGGATGGAGTACATGTGCTGCCCAGCCATACTAGAAGTGGCTGTGTTGGTGGTGCCTGTCTCATGGGTCTCACAGGGAGGGTTGGAGCACACAAACTGCCCTGCCCCTAGCAGTGCGGGGACCGTGAGGTTGGCACTGACCACAGTGGGAGTATTGGTGGTGCCTGTCTCATGGATCTCACAGGGGGGGTTTGAACAGACCCGCACCACGCTGCCATTCTGCTGTCCCACTGCTGAGGTCACCAACGAGGCACCTGCCTCTTGCCTGTCACAGACAAACTGGACTTGGGTTGGCTGCTGGAGGCTGCCTAGGTTTGCTACTACGGTCGTAGTGGCCGTATTAGTAGTGCCCGTCTCATGGGTCTCGCAGGGGGGGTTGGAGCACACTAGGGTCACAGTGCCGGGCTGCACATCACCCTGGCCTGATTCAGCGATTGTGACTGTGGCTGTGGGCTGCTCAGTTGTAGGTGAGGCCAAGATGGAGACGGGAAGGTCATGCACTGGCTGGGCCTCTACTCCACTGGGTGTGGTAATCAACGTCACTTGAGTGGGCTGAGAGACAGGCTAGGAAAAAACAGAAGTAGAAACCCCCTATCCATCAAGTCTCTTCTCCCTCACTGGGCCCTTCTCTTCCCATCCTCCCAAATTCTCTCCATCTTGGCTCAGTTCTGAGGCCAGGCCAGTCTTCTAAGTTTCTGTGAGGATGGCCCTGGGTTTGCACAGTGCTGATGTGCTGCGGTGGTGGCAGCAGCTAGGGTATAGTGATGGAGGGGGTTGTGTTAAAGCCAACCCTGGCCCTTCAGACTAATTTGAGAATCCCATTCCTAAAGTCCAGGAAGGTATTGGGGAGTGGGGAAAGAGACAGGGAGGAAGGAAGGAAGCCACTTCTACAAACACACGTCAGCTGTTCCTCCCACCCACCCCCAATCCAGGAGATCAGCTCCCATTTGCTAGTGGAATGTTGAAAATCTTATACAACAGGCGGCACTGGGTATCTCCCCTCACCCTGCTTAGTGTTACCACATGAGGGCAGATGGGAGAGAATTCAAAAGGAAGTTAAGACCCAGAGATTCGCCCAGGGTTATTAAGTGAGAACTCAGCTCTCCTCACGACCCCACCCCTCATCCCCCCAGCCTGGCCTGCTCACCATGCAACCGTACTGCGGTGATCTTATTATCCCTTCCTGTTTGGGTGGGTGGCAGTGGAGGAAGGGCCTACCTGCATGGTAATGGTCGGGGTGGTGAGCCCTCCTGCCGCTGTCAGAGTGGTCTGGGCAGCTGACACAGTAATGGCTGTAGGATTGATCACCTGGCTCGAAAGAGTGGCAATGGTCCCCAGGGTGGTGATAGGAGTGGCCAGAGAGGCATTGGTGTTATGCCCGCCTGCTCCAGCAAGGCTGGTAGACACTGTGCCTGTCACAGTGCCAAGAGTTGTAACTCCTGGAGGGGAGGGGAAACAAGATGAGATAGGACCATTTCCAAGACCGGAAGGAATAGAAAGTTTTAAGGGGGAAAAAAATCCCCTGGGGGAGGAGGCAACAGCAAACACACTGAGAAGCTCCCAAAAGAAAGCAGGTCCAATATAAAGGCACACTATCAGAAGAATGGGCTTAACAGTACCCTCCAGGGAGGCTAGCTTGGTCATCCCATGCCTTCATGCCATTCTCCCCTGTTTCCTCCTGATGATTAGATTAAGAGAATGCAGAGGCCAGCCAATCGCTCCACCCATCTGTCAGACACATACCTGTGGTGCCCTTCACCACAAGGGTGGTGACTGTTGGTTTGACAGCTGATACTGTGACTGGGGTGACAAGCCGCACCCCACCCATGGGAACTGTTCGGAGGATGGTGCCTGGTTGTCCAGGGGCTCCTTTTAGCACCACCTGCAATCCCAAAGATCAGAGGGCTGAGCAACTCCTGGCAAATGGCTCAGGATGCCCCAAGAAAGGCACAAGTGGCTTCGAGATATTCTCAAAGGGCAGGGAGAGAAGGCAACAGACTAGCTGACGTAGGATGATGCCAATGGTACGGCAGGTGTGTTTTACCTGGGTTACTCCTTGCTGCCCATGGCCAGTAGCGATTTTTGGGACAGCAGTTATGATTTTGGCAGGTGTCCCTGTGCCAGATGTCATGACCTTTGTGGTAATGATGGTGATTGGGGATTTGATGCCAGGGCTGCTGGTTACACCTGGGAGGATGGGATCAAAAAGGAAAGCCAGGTACCTGGGTCAGACTTCAGTAGAAGACAACTGTGAACTCTTCCCTCAAAACCCACTTCTGGCCACCGCCAAATGTGGATCAAACAGTGCTTTTATTCCCATGTCTATTACCTTCCACCCTCCAAGTGTCCTAAAAGGAAGAATCACAGCTACCCTGCCACCTCCCCCCTAAAGCTTGGGGAAAATAAAAAGAAAAAGGGAAAATAAGACCTCCAAAACTGCCCCATTTGCTCTCTCCAGCCTTGTAATCCAGTTACTCACCAGCCTGGACCTTATACCCCGACTCAGAATTCAGCCCATTGGGGGACACCCAGGATGTTGTGTCGGGAGACTTTTGGAGAGTAAATGTATTCGGGTACATATCGCGCGGCCCCTGCCCGACGCCCCTACCCGTCGCTCCGGACTGGGTGATGATAGCCGACATGGGGATGGTTTTGATGATGGTGGTAGTGCCCGGTTTGGTGGTGTTGGGGGAGACACTGCTGATGCCCAAGATGGTGGGTTTGGTTCCAGTCCCGCTGGCCTGGGTGGTGGTGATGATGGTGGTAGGCTTGCCATCAGCTGACGTTACCAGCTTCAGAATGGTACCAGCTGGCAGGGGTCCTTTGGTCTGAGAGGAAGGGCAGAAGTAGGGTGGGAGAGAAAAGGTGTTTTAGCCAGGCGCTGGTGGGTGCTGAAAGTTATTTGGCTGGTGCTCTTTGGCATACTTCAGCCGGGGTTTGGGGGGCAGTGAGAGGCTTGGGGGATGGGGAATGGACCAGCTCTATCACCTCGGAGAACTGAACACCAGAATCTTTCCTGCCAGTTTTCACTGAAAACCTCTATACATGCACACACATGTGTGCACTTGCCCTGAGTCCAAACCTCTTTTAGTCGAAGAACCGTTAATAAGGGACATTTGTAGTAGGCACGGGCAGAGTAGCAGCCAAAGCCACTCGTTGCTATCCCTTTCTCTTCCTTCAAATGAGATCACATTTGTAAAGGGCTTGGCAAACCTGTGAGTATCCTAGAAATGCTACCTGTTTCTGCTGCTGCTGCTGGCCTAGCCTGAGTCGTTTGGGGAAGAAGTAAGTTTCACTGCTCTAGGTGGTCCATCAGGAGTACCTGTCCTATAGCATGAGTGTCCGTCCACTCCCCTGACAGTCTTGTCTCTCCCTCTCCGCTATTCCAGGGCAGGCATCGCGCCTCCCTTCTGCTCCCCACCTCGGCACTCCCCACCCCAATCTTTTCACAGCAAATATTCCAATCTTGATAATCAGTCCTACCTAGTAAAAGAAATGGCCTAGAATACTCTTTAGTCACTTGCTAGTGAAGAAGTGCCACCAATCTGGAAAGCAACCTTGCAAAGTCACTTTTACAAGGATGAATGCATCACCCCGTCTCCCCCGTTGCTACCCTAGGCTGGGTCGTTTACCTGGATGATCTGAGTCACAGGGCCAGTAGAAGCCTGGCCTGTGACTGCTGAGGTCTGAACCGGTTTGGTCTGAACAACTGACATCACTTTGCCCAGATTAGAAATCTGTAAAGTAAAGGGGAGATGAGGTAGAGGTTTTGGACATGGCCAATTTGGGCATTGTTCTTGCTCATCTATACACGTCTAATACAAAGGTTTTCATTCTTTTTTTCTCCTTTTAATGGTGAGTAATGGAAAAATAGATTTTTGTTCAGTGGGAAAAAAAGTCTCATTTTAAAAAAAGACTCAAAAAATCAAGTCAGGACAAACAGGGCAGGGGCTTCACTTAGAAGCCAAGTGGTAGTTGCAGTGAGGACTTTCCCAGAATGTACCTCTAAGGTTCCAGCTAGCTAGCTAGTCAGGCTGACCCAGGTCCTGAGCAGCATAGTATTTAGCCCCTGACTGGGAATGTGGTGGTCTGGCCGCTGCCCAATAAAAGCCTGCTACTCACCAGTGCGCTGCCCCCTGGGACAGAGATGGGGCTCTTCACCAGAGTGATGGTTTTGGTGACTCCACCGACCACGGTGGTCACCACCTGGGCTTGCTGGGCCACAGTCACAGTGCCAGATTTGTGGACGGTGATAATGGGGCGGGTAGGAGTGTTGGCAGCTGATGATACCGATGTGCCTACTTGGGCTGCTGCTGTCTTCAGCATCCGGGTGGCTGGGTTGCTCACCTGAGGTGAAGGGAAGAGAGACGGCGTGAAGCACCCCAGAGAGGACACCTGAGTAGGCTCAAAAAAAGAAAAGAGCTCCAGATGTTATGTGCAAAAGACTTTTTGAGGCTAATTCACCACTCAACACTTTTGGGTGGCAGGCAAACCTCAATCTAGCAATCATGGTTATCCTAGCTTGGGGGAAGAGCTCAATCTAGGGCAATGACGGCAAACCTTTTAGAGCCCAAGCACCCAAATTGCAACCCTCACACCACATGTGAGCTGCTGTGACCCCACCACCACCACCAGGGAGGGAGGAAGCACTCCCTTTGGGGTATTGGGCAGAAGGGCGGGAGATATGAGAAATGTCCTCAGGCCAGAATGGCGAGGGGGAAGGGAGCAGCCCCGCTCCAGCACATGTGTCTTGGATTTGTCAACACAGGTCTAGGGTTTCCTGAATCTAAGCCTTTCCATGTAGTAGCTGAAGAAACTCCCACATCCCCAATTTGGAAGCTCTCTTGGGCCTCAGATCACAAACTTTCTTCATTAAGCCTACTGTTCTTTTAGAATTCCTGAATGGGAGGAATGTGGGTGGGCTGCTGCCTCCTTTTCCTAAGCCTGGAGGATCACTGAGGGGCCTCTGAAAAGAGGTAGCAGACCCAAGAATCTGCCTTCAGAGGCAGACCGGTGCTCACCATGACTGGGGAGGAGGCCACCTTCACTGTGGCTGGAAGTGTGGAGGTGCCAGGAGACACTGCTACAGTTTTGACAATGGTGGTCCCTGCAGGGACACTCAGTACTGTGGGAGCTGAGGAAGGAGGGATCTTCTGGGTGGCCGCAGCTGCAGCAGCCAGGGCTGCCATGCCACTCATCTGAGGGTTGCTGCCGATCACCTAAAAATGGGAGAAGGAAGAGCTCGCTTGGGTTGGAGTCCTAAATTAAAGTTGTGACTGTACACACAATAATGCCAACTGGCATCACCTTAGGCCCATGGACACCCTACTAAGACCCCTAACAGTTGGGACCCAGGAAAGGGGCCCAATGACCTACATCTTAGCTGCTTCCCCCGCCCCCCTGTCCCCAAAATAATAATCCAAGGGCTAAGTTTCTCTGGTCACATGATTCTGCCATCATCCAACTCCCAAGGCCTGTACATTAGATACAAACAATTGTTCCCAGGCCTATGAGGGGTTTTAGTTTCTTTTTGTGTTCTCCTACAAGGACACAAGCCATGCCTCCCCAAGTCCCAGAAAGACTTAGTTTCCATCTGTATTCTCCTTCAAGGGCAACAGAGGACCTTTCTCCAATAGCCTTTCATGGCAAAGCCAACTGGGCATCAACTCACTGTCCCCTGGGCACTCTGTGTCGGCACAACCATTCGGACACCGGCGGGCAGCGAAGTCACAGTAACTGGAGCTTTTCCAGGTTGGCTGGCTGGTCGAACAGTGACTAGGGGAGTTCCTGCTGGAGTCTGGGGGCCAGTCACTTTGAGAACAGCAGGGACACCTGCCAATAAAGGAGGGTGGGCATGCTGGACTTCAGGCAAGCCTTCCCAGAGTCTCTGGAGGCGAGCAGTGCCCCTGTGTCACTATTCCCATGGATGGCTAAGACTCTAGTTGTGTGCCTGGTTTTGTTTGTGCCACTCTCAGACTAGAATCACCCTCAGGGTAGAGACTGTACCGCTTTCTCCTCTCACACAATGCTCACTCAGTTTAAGATCTAACTAAATGACCCTGTCCTCTGGAAAGGATACAAATTCCAGGAGTCTATAATGTCAGGTCTCCCTGAGACCATATTCCCTTGCTTTCCCCAACTGGGCAGAGGCCAGCTCAACACGTGGCCATATGGCTCACCTTGAGTCCGACCTGTGGTGGGCACAGGGATGGGGCTGCCAGGCACTGTCGGCAAGACCTGGATGGTGGTGGTGGTGGTTGGGGGGGTTGCGGCCGCCTGTGGGAGCAGTGTGATGCCAACCTGGGCCAGTGGCTGCACAGCAGGGGCTGCTGCAGCTGGGGCAGGGCTCTTGGGGGGATTGATAGGCACAGATGGAACAGGGTTGGCTGCAGGTGAGGTGGCAGTGGCAGCGGCAGCGGCGGCGGCAGGAATATCATACTTTTGGAGCTGCAGGAGATAACTGTCAGCCGTTGGCACTGCCCCCCAGCTCACCTCCAGGGAGTTGGTGTTGGCTCGGACCAGCTGCACCCGGGACGGGGCAGGAGGCTTTTCTGTAAATACAAACATGTCAGACAGGAGTGAGAGGAGTGCCCTTGGGCCTGCCTCATCTGCCCCATTACCTTCCCAGGAAGCCAGCTCACCTGTCTCTAGGTACCAGAGGTCCTTACAGCAGACTTGGTTATTCCACGCTTTTCGGTAACCGTCTCGCCCGCTCCAAATATAGAGTCGGGTGTTAATGGCCACTGCACAGTGGCCAGCTCGAGCCCGGGGGATGTTGTCCTCCAGTGTGTCCATCAGAATAGTTTCCCAGGCCATAGTGTCTGGGGCAGGAAGGGTAATGTTAGCAAAGGATGAGGAAACCACAAGCTCTTGTCAGATTCTGAAACTCTGGAATTTCTACAGCAGAGTTCAGGATTGGCTGGGGGTGTGTGTGTGTGTGGGAGGAATAGAACCCAGGACCCCAGACCACCCTCTACCCAGGTGTGGTGAGGAAGAGGGAGGGTCTCCCTACTCCAACCTGCCCTGTGTGGTACTTCAAGACCTCTGGGGGTGGGAGTTGGAGACAGTCAGCCTAGGAACCATACCCAAGTTGAGACAGGCCAGTGTGTTGGTGCACTTCCACTCCTTCTCGTGTGTAGCCACTTTGACGTCATCCATAACAAGAGGAACCCAACCACCAAACACATACATTCTGGAGGAAGGAGGACAGGACATGTAGGTGACTGACTGAGAGACACATGCTGTCCTCTGCTGCTTCTCACAGGGCAAAGCCTTCAGCCTGCCCCCAAAGTTCTCAGCTCTTCCTCTCCCCACCCAGACTGGGGTCTTTTACTACGATTTTAAAAATCTTGTGAACTCCCTCATTTGGCCAATTCCCTGCATGTGGCCAGAGTGCTCAGGGCATCCTAATGGCTCCCTAGTGAACATCCCCCTCCAGTCTCTTTTTGTCCAGGGATAAGGAGCTCCTCAGTGGGAAAATTCTTACAAATGCAGATGGGCAATTCCATGCCTAAGTCTACAAAGTCAGAATGTGTCTGTCAGAGATGGGATTGGAACCCGGGTCTTCCTGACTCCAAGGTCAACCCACTATACATTACACCTCACAGAGGAATAGCAAACATCAAAGCCGCAAGTGAACTGAGATAGTTAGCCCAACAAAGACCCAGAGATGTTGGCATATGGGGTGCTCCTGATCCCCAAACTATTTGCCCCTCTTGGCCAGGCCTTGATGATCCAGTATTGGGCCTACTGGGTTTCAATCCTTTGAGTTCACTTCTGAGTATTCCAATCTCTCTGAAAACCCTTAGCATGTCCCCTTTTAGAAAGAGGTGGCACCCCCCCCCCCAGGGGATACCAAGCAGCATGGGAAATTGCCAGTTCAGCCCTGGCCTTTGGGAGCTGCCAGGAAAGGGGTTGGGAGTGGGGAAGATGATCCACTCACTTGTTTCCTATGGTGGTGGCAGAATGAAGACTTCGAGGGAGAGGAGCCACCCCACTGAGAGTAGGTTTATTCCAGGTCAGGGTCTCTGTGTACACAAGAGAGGCTTCCATTTTCTCCCAACTTCTAATAACATATACCTAACCTATAGGGATCCCCTGCTAGCCCAGGGTGACCCCCTCTGTGGGGAGAAAAGCACTGAACGCAAAATCACTAGATATTACCTGGTCCAGCCCCACCATCTATAGCACAAGTCTCTCTACGGCACTCCTAACTGGTGGTCTCATACCTACTCGAACATTTCCACTGATGGGGAACCCAAATCGAGCTGTTGGCCAGTTCTAGTTTCGAGAATATGCTTTAAGAATGAGTTACAGCCTGTTTGGGTTTGTTTCTTTCATTCTTGGTGGGGGTGGGGGTGGTTACAGGATGGGACTCAAAAGCTATTTAACTCCCTCTTTATATATGTTGATCCTTAAAAGAGAACAATTGCTATTCCCAAGAATAAGTGCCCTCAGGCCCCTCCTTGGCTTTTCATTCCAGTCCAGTCTCCAAGACCGTCCCTGGCTCAGCTGGCCTTCTCTAGGTACAGCTGCACATAAAGTGACCCCAATCCTGACGGTGGGGCAGCCAGCTCATGGAGGCCCTGATCCGTGCACTCTTTCTCCATCTCAGGTTGATCCCAAATAAGCCAGCAGGCTGGCGTGAAGCTAGCCTGCCTCCTGTGGACATTGCTCTTTCCTAGAGGTGAGAAAGTTAGCCATCAGTATCAGAGAAGTCTCATCTTTAGGCAGACTTGCAATGGGTAGGAAGAAAAGCTTGCTCTTTGACCTCAGGAAGTGCTAGAAATCTTTGTTCTAAGGATGATTGGATAAGGGCCACCACACAAAACACATGAACCATTCAGAGAAGTTCTGCCCAGCAAAGACAGCAAAAGAGAATTAAGATACACCTTTGTTTCCCCAAAGTCTTGTCTCTTGCATTCCAGAGATGCTAGACACTAGCTAGAAGCCAAGCCCACCCTTCAGATTCTTACCGATATCTAGGGTCCAGAGATCCCCAAGTCTGCAGCCACTCATTCCCCCATAGATAACCAACTTGGATTTCTTGTTGTCTTTTTCTGTATAGACTACGGCCGTGTGGGACTCCCGAGGGGGCGGCAGGACCCCGTAAGTGATGGGGATGTCCCAGGCCACCACACCAGAGCCTGGTCGTAACTCCAGGATGTATAGGTCATTCAGGTACCTAGGAGAGAGAGTAGCCCTATCAAGCTGCAACATTCCTTGGTCCTTCCACCTAGACAGTAGGTTGGTTTTCTGGCCAGATATTTTCCAGATCACGTCTGGCTGAACAGAGAATTATCAAAAGCCATGACAAGGCCAAGTTCATTCCTATTTCCCCTTCCACCTTCTCCCCAGAGAGGGGTCCTACATCAATCCCAAAGGGAGCTGAAGCCCCAGGTAGCTTTCTGCCCCTTCGACACACAGAGCTGGGCATTGTACAGAGTGATACAAGAAACATCTTTAGACAGGTAGGCCCCTTGGCCTAAGACCCTGGAAAATACCACACTTGCAGGCAGCCAAGTCTAAGCATGAAGGCAAACTAGAGCTCTGGGGGGGGCAGGGAGGGGGATATATCCCTGAAATTTGATTTCCCCAGATCAGAGCTGAAAGAGACATTATATATCTGGCCCACCTCCTTGCTTCATGGATCTGAATCACAATTCAGAGATTCTGATATTCCAGGGTTCTCAAGCCCTGAAAGGCCAGAGTAGGTGCTAAAGCAAAGGCACTATGCCCAGGGAGCTAGTTGCAGGAAAATCCTTAAGAAATCCTGGTCACTTTATCTCAACTGGGTTCTTCCTCATCAACTAAGACAACCCCTCCCCCCACCCCGCCCTCGCCTGATGGCTGGGACCGTGGGGCCTTGGAGGCCAGAGGGAAAAGCCTCACCTCGGAATGTTGTTCTTGGGATCCTCGCTGTCATTAGCCAAACCCCCAAACAGGTAGCATTTGTTGCCCACAAGAGAAAAGCTGTGCCCAAGTCGGGGGCATGGAGGTGGCCCATTTTTGGGGGCTTTTGCTTTGAGCCTTTTCCATTCCCACCTGCTTGCCTGCAACCAGAGGACAAGGGGTATCAAGTCCAAGCCTGGAGGAGAAGGGTGCTCCAGGGGCTAAATCCACAGCCAACTCCTTGTCAAATCAGGAGATACTGGGACCCTGTACCCCCTCAAGGAGGCTTTGGCAGGGTGTGGCTTGGAACGGGAGGGAATTTAGTTTTTGGGAAGCAGTATCGAGCAGAGCTGCCAAGGACCATCTGGTCATAGGCCATAACTTCTGGCTCCTCCTTACCTCTGCTGCCTACTTCCCGTGTTTAATAAAGTTGCCTTCTATCCCCTCCCCCTCCCCCTCCTTTGAGGTAGATGGGTCCCAGGAATCCCAAGGCCAAGCTATTACCTGCAACTCGTAGAGGTCGTTGCTGTACTTCCCATATTCCACCATCCCACCAAACACCAGCAGTCGAGTCCCATCACACACAAAGCCATAGGCGGCGCAGCCTGGAGGGATGTCCCCTCGAACGGCAGGAATAAACCACTGGTTGGTTGCTGGAAAGAAGTAGCAATAAACAGTCAGACAACTTGTTTGGGGGAACATCTGGGGCAGAACCAAGAGAACATTGTACACAGTTACAGCAATATTGATCAAATGTGATAGGTTTAGCTACTAACAGCAATACAACGATCCAGGGCAATTCTGATGGACTTATGAGAAAGATGCTCTCCACCTCCAGAGAAAGAACTGGGGGAGCAGAAACGCAGAGGAAAACATGATTTTTCACTTATTCATCCCAGATTAAATGGTTTGTCAACTCCAGAAGGGGAGAGGGAAGAAGGGAGACAGCACGAATCCTATAACTACTTTGGAAAACTTATGTGGAAATTTGTTATTAAAATAAAATAAAGATAAAACTAAAAACATTTTCTGGCTGACTGAATGGTCAAAAACTCAGGCCCTAAATCCCTTGTGCTTGAGAAGCTTCCTCCCCTGTCATGAGGCAGAAATGCTCAGGGCCAGCACATCTGCTGAGCATGAGGGGAGGCAGACTAGTGCCTCTTTTCCAGGGGCTCAGTCAAGAAACTAAGCAAATGGGAGAAAAGGGGGAATTAAAGGTTTTGTGGCCCAATAAAGGACTATTCAACCCATCCTCACAAAAGCGACAAAACACCCACAAACCACTTCCCATCCTTACTCTTACTATGCATCTCTTGAGTGGCAAGTAGCTTGGGTGCTGTTCTAGCACCTACCCCATCATATATACTTATAAAGAATGCAAAGTGAAGGGGCAGCCAGGCCTAGAGGTAGGTGGCCTCAGATACTACCTAGCTGGGTGACCTTGGGCAAGTCACTTGACAGCCACTGCCTAACTCTTACCACCCTTCAGCCTTGGAACCAATACCAATACACAATATTGGTTAAGATGGAAGTTAAGGATAAAAAAAAAAAAAAAAAAAAAAAAAAAAAGCAAAATATATCCCTACACTGCCACCCCCCCCCCATCCCACCTTGGCAGAGAAGCTGGCTCCCAAGGCCAGGGAAAAGAATAAACCCGCAGAGTGAACAGACAGGATGCTCTGGGCCACATACAAACAGCTCTCTTCTGACTGTGGCTCTGAAAAGTTAAGGTCGGTGGGATAGAAGCACCCATTGGCATGACCTGATTCTACAGGCCTCCAAGTTTCCACCAGGTGGCATCTGTACTTTTATCAGATCCCCTCCCCTCCCCTTAGCTACAAGTGAGAGTCCTCTGGAGGATCCCCCTACCCCCACCCCAGAGCATTTAGATTTTCACTGCTGTCGTCATCTTGAACTACTGAAAATTTATCACAGAGGATGGGGTTGGCCATAATGGCTCCTCCAAATCAAACGAGCTTCACTTGGACTTGTTTACACACTCCCTATTGAATGCTGGGTAAGAGAACCCCCTATTCCCACCAATGTCCATTAGTTAAATAGTGTCTGTGTGTCTCTCTCAAACCCTTGGTTCCAAGGCAGAGGAGTGGTATGGCCTAGGTAATTGAGGTAACTTGCCCAGGGCCCACAGCCAAGGTCACATTTGAACCTAGAACTCCTGTCTCCAGGTCTGGAGATCTATCCACTAAGCCACCTAGTTGTCCCTTAAATAGCTTTTCTACAGTTTGCATCTACCATTAAACCATTTTCCTCATCAAGATCTTAGAGCCAAGAGACCTCAGGTCATTTACTTCAACCCTTTTCAATAGGTAGATGGGGAAACTAAGGGGTGGGACGGTGGGTGTAAGTAAGGACGCCCCTGGATCACAGTGGTAGAGCTGCTTTCTGATATACTACCTTCCTCATACCGATCAAGGTGGCTACTACTGATCTATCGCCAGTAGGATACATGGTTCAAGGCTTGCTTGTAAACCCTTATTTTCTGTCTCCATAACAACTTTTAAAGACAGCACAAGGGTTAGGCAATTGTGGTCAAGTTAAGCCCAGAGTCACACTGCTAGAAAGTGGCTGAGGGAATCGTTTACCTGGCAGATCTATGGAGAAGGGAAAATTTTATGACTAAACAAGAGATAGAGTATTATAAGATGAATGATTTTGGTTAAATTAAAAAGCTTTTGTACAAACAAAACTAATCTAACCAAGACTAGAAGGGAACCAACAAAGTGAAGTGGGAAAACTTTTTTTTATAACGAATGTCTCTGATAAAGGTCTAATTTCTCAAATTTACAGAGAACTAAGTCAAATTTAAAAGAACACAAGTCATTCCCCAATTGACAAATGGACAAAGGATATGAACAAGCAATTTTCAGATGAAGAAATTAAAGCCATCAATAATCATATGAAAAACTTATACATTCCTCTTGATTAGAGAAATACAAATTAAAATGACTGCTGAGGTACCACCCCCCACCTAGCAGATTGGCCATTAAGGCAGTAAAGGAAAGTGGTAAATATTGGAGGGGATGGTGGCAAAATTGGTACAAAAGAATGCACTGTTGGTGGAGTTGTGAACTGATTTAACTATTCTGGAGGGCAATTTGGAAGTATTCCCTAAGGGCTATAAAACTGTGCATTACCCTTTGATCCAGTAATGCCAGAGGTCTGTATCCCAAAGAGATAATAAAAAAGGAGAAAGAATTTACTTGCACAAAAATATTTATAACTGCTCAAAAAAATTTTTTTCTGGCTGAATAGATTGCAATATTTGAATGTGATGGATTGCATGTTATTAGAAATGACAAATGTTGGAAATGTAAACAAAATAAAGGAAATATATGAAGAGATGAAAAAAAACAACAACATATTTTTTTCATGGCTACCTGATTCTTATAGTGTCCTCCCCTCTTTTCTTCCCACTCCTGGAGTTGACAAACAATTCCACATGAATTATCACTCAAATCCTATTTCCATATTATTTATTTTTGTTATAATCTTCTAAAACCAAAACCCCACATCCTATACCCATATAAAGAAGTGATAAATCATATGTTTTCTTCTGCACTTCTGCTCCCACAGTTCTTTCTCTTGATGTGGACAGCATTCTTTCTCCTAAGTCCTTCACAATTGTCCTAGATCATTGCACTGCTTTTAGTAGCAAAGTCAATTACACCTGAGCATCCCACAATGTTTCAGTAACTGTATATAATGTATAACTGCTCTTTCTGTGGTGGCAAAGAATTGGAAATTGAAAGGAAATTGAGATGGAATACTATTGTGCTGTAAGAAATGATTAGCCAGATGATTCCGGAAAAAGCTGGAAAGATCTGTAGGAACTGATACAGAGTGAAATAAGCAGAACCGGGAGAACATTGTACATAACGACAGCAATACTGGACAATGATTATCTGTAAAAACTTGGCTCCTCTCAGCAGTGCATTGCTGGAGCGTATTTCTGTTGGAAGTAGTCTTTCGCATAGGCGTATGTACAGTTTTATTTTGGGGTTTGGGTTATATATGACTTTGCTCTTACAACAACGACCAATATGGAAGTGTGTTTTGCATGACAACAACAACAAAAAAGTAGCTGAGGCTAAGCCTGGTGCTTTATATCCATTGAGCCAGCTAGCTGCTTCTCAATTTTTTTTTTCTAACAGTATCCAAGCTCTCAATTGGTTACACACAACTTTGTTAATATCAGTCATTGCTAGAATCCATGACTAGGAAATGATGAAAATAACTAGGCCAGACAGAGCAAATCAGTGGCATCACCCTGCACCTTTCACCCACCTTCAATTCAACAAAGATTTTCAAAAGAGTTACACAATGCACTGAGCTAGTCAGTTCTCAATTGTATCTATCAGGTTGAAATAAATGCCCCATTGGTACCACATGTTGAAGTATTGAATAATAGATTTAAGGCCTGGCAGGGATCTTAAAAAAACAAACAAACAACACATAGTTCAGTCTCCCAGGCTATTCATCAATCTTTTCTCCTTGACATCCCAGCAGAATATCATCCAATTTCTGCTTAAATACCTGCAGAGACATGGAGCTCACTCTTTTATCACTGCTACACATTTTAACTTGGTATAAAGTGCCCATCTCTTGGTAAATGCCTTGGGAGGAAGAGGAGTACTAGTCTGCTCCTTTCGCAGCAAGAGGTCTCTTGAAATATATGAAATCAAGGATTTTCTTGAGAAGCAATAACAGTGGTGAAAGAGTACCCTACACAGATCAGGAGAGTTCTGCATTCAAATCAAACCCCATCTCTAACCCTATGACCACTGTTAGTCACATAATGTGATAGAAAAAAACCCTTACCTTCCATCTTAGAAGCCACACTGTGTATTAGTTCTAAGATAGAAGAGTGGTAAGGGCTAGGCGACTTGCCCCCGGGGAACATAGCTAGGAAGTGTTGGAGGCTGGATTTGAAGACCAGGACCTCGAATCTTCAGGCTCTGCCCTTCATCCATGTTCTCTCTCCTTACACCCAGTTTCCATACATATAAAAACAGATAAATATGCCTGTGGTATCTCATGGGCATGACGCTAGTAAGAACAGCAAATTGCTATCATCATCCAAACTCTCCCACATTTCCTTAGGACTAGCTCTGCCTGAAGTCAGTCACTATGTGAATGGTTAAATCCTTTCTCTTCCTTTTCTGGGGTTCAGCATCCACACGTGTGTGTGTGTGTGTGTGTGTGTGTGTGTGTGTGTGTGTGTGTGTGTTAGATCAGATGGTCTAACATTCTATGACAACACAGAAGATGGAAAACCAAAGGCAAAAGCCAATACATTCAAGTGCTCACTCAGTGGGGCACCCAAAGATCAGATATGCTAATACTGTGCATCCATATCATGTAGGCCCCACACTACCAGCAATGATCATTTTTTGGGATCTCACTTTAGACCTTCCAAGAGGAGTTCAAATCTGGTCTTCCAAACTTCTGGCTGTGGGATCTCCAGTAGGTCACTCAACCTCAAATGCCTAGCCTTGGCTGCTCTTCTGTCTTAGAATTGATCCTAAGACAGAAGTCAAGGACTTAAAAAAAGTCTGTATCTATACTAAAACCCCCTTAAGACCCAAGATGAGAGGCACATTTTTAGAAGTTGATGGACATGCCACCACTGCCCGCTGGGCCCCCAGCACTGGTTTTGGCTCCTATCTGACTTTCTAGAAGAGTCTGGCTGCTGAGGAGGCTGCTCTAGACTCCATCTGAATAGGATTTCCAGAACTGTGCATTGTTCCAAAGTTCTAGCCGCAATGCAACGGGCCTGGTGTTGGAGAAGTTCATTTTCTCCCTATCTCATGACTATTTCCTCCGAGAGCAGCTTTTTTTTTTTACTGCACCCCTGAAACAAAGGTCCCTTCTCTAGGGAGTCAATGTGCAGATGCATCAGATGAGGAACCAAAAACTTAAGCAATCTCCACTTGAAAGCTGACAAACATGGGCAGGGGTGAGCACTCCCGAAGAGCCAGTTGGTTTAGAGGTGGGAGAGTGAGAGGGAAGGGGGTGTGTGTGTGTGTGTGTGTGTGTGTGTGTGTGTGTGTGTGTGTGTGCAAGTGCAAACAGAATGCAAACTTCAAAACATTATTGGAGAGAAGTCTCTTAGTTGTTATTCATTTTAGAGGAGGAAAAGAAGGTTCTCAGTGGTCGGAGGCCTTGCTCATGGCTACAGGTCAGAAGCAAAATTTGAATCCAGGTCTTCCTAAGCCCAGCACTCATCATACTGCCTCTTCAGCAGTCTTAGGAGCCTAGCTCAAAAGCTCTTCCTCTTAGCTCCCCCTCAAACCAACGCCAACATTTGTGGCAATGATGCCAGGCACACAGAGTAACAGGGCATTTGAGTGTCTGCCAGTCAATTGTACATTGGCAGCAAAGGCTGCTGGGCATCAGAACATCATCAGGTAGTTCAAGGAAGGAGAATATTTGTCCTCAGGGCACCCCTCAACCCCAGACCCAAGAGATGGGCAAATCCACCTCCCTCCTACCAGGCCCAACTGCCCATTTGCTCCCTTGGCACATTACAGGCCTTGCTGCCAACAAGATGAGTTTATGTCAAGTTAGTTTGAGGCTGGTTAAAAAAGCAAAATTCAAGGCGAGAAGGACCAAGTCCTCTGTGGGTAACTGGAACGGAATTCTACCCCAGTTAACATGAAACACCCCCCCCAACACAGCGAAGGCAGCCCTCCTCCCAGTCTTTGCTACCCCAAGATTCCTTAAGCATAAGCATTGTTCAGCAGCGGAGTATACCCCACAAACTCCACCCACTGTCTTGGGCAAAACTTAACCCTTCCCTAAGAAGAGGTTCCTGCAAACTGACCCCAAACTTGGGTCAGGCAAAGGGCCACTTTGGTGAATTTCAATTCATTAGCCTAAGCGACAGGGAGGTCATGCGGAGGAGCTGGAAGGAAAAGCTCTCCCTGGGCTTTGGGGCCCCAGATGGCAATCCCTCCTTGTTTAGGAGTAAACTAGGGGGTGGGCAGGGAGCAGGTCAGGCTCGGGTTCTAATCTGGCTACCGCAGAGCTAGGAAAAGATAAACAGGAACTGCTTCCCCATCCCCAGAGCAGAGGTCTGTCTAATAAGAGGCGAAGGGGCAGAACTGGGAAGGCTGCCTTACTGACAAGCCTGAGGTTCCGAGTTCTGGACTTCTGCTGGCTCAGTGGCTCATTAGCATAACAGCACTTTCCTCAACCCCAGAACTCCCTGGGTAGGGGCTACTACCGCGCCCAAATGCACCCACCCACCCACATTTCCTCACCGAAGGGGGGGGGGGCGCTCGGGTTTGGCTCTTTTGGAGCCACTCGTCTCCGCTGAGGAAACGATTAATCTCCCCAGTCTTTCCGGCGGTCGCTGGGCAAGGAGTGCTCGGCAAAGCACCACTTCACGCCCCGAACCCAGCCCGGGGCACGGAATGCAGGGGGCTGCCACAGTGCCAGGATCACGGCAAAAAAGACCAAGAGAAAAAGGGGCGGGCGGGGGGAAGGGCGCACGCGACCGCAACAGTAGCTGCAAAGAGTTCGGAGGCGGGAAAGCTAAGTAGCAACTTCCCGCCCCCGCTCAGTCTCAGCTCCCGGGGCGCATCAGCTGCACCAGTCCCGCCACTCCAACTCCAGCACTACCTAACTCTAGCACGAGTGCCGGCTCCCGCCGTTTCCTTCTCCCAGTACTGCAGCGCAGGCATGCTCTCGCCTCCAGGGGAAGGACAGGGTTAAGGTGGAGAGAAGGAGGGGGCGGGAGCGGGAAAGAAGCCGGGTGCTCGGCTGCTAGCGGCAACTGGGTAACCGGGCGGCCGGCCGGCCAGCCCGCCCGCCTGCCACCACCCCGCCACCACTATGCCCCCCGCATCCCTCTCCCCGGTCCCAGGGCACACTCACCCGTGTTATACACGTGCAGTTCGTCCACGATGCCCTCGTTGCCTCCACCAAACACTACGATGAGCTCCTTAATGGCTACGGCTCGGTGGCCGTGGCGGGGGCGCGGCACGGGGCCAGACCACCCCACCACTCGCTTCCAGCGGGGCTGCAGCAGCTGAGCCAGCGAGCTGCTCCCGGCAACAGCGACAGCAGAGGAAGAGGCTGAGGCAGAGGCCACCGCCGCTGCGGGTTGCAGACCCGAAGCCATGGCCCGGGGCAGGAGCAGGCACGCTCAGGGGGCGGGGAATGGAAGTGCCGAAGCGAGAGCCCAAGTGAGCAGTCTGAGTCCGGCGGGCGCCACGGAGCTCGGAGCTCCGAGGAGAAACACTGGCTGGCCAGAAAAGCCACTCACAAGGCAACAGCCGCCTCCATGGAGGCCGCCATCTTACTCACCCCCCCAGCACTCGGGCCCGACTCCTAATTCTATCAGCAGCCCAGATGCTTAAGCAAAAGCTGCGGCGGCAAGAGTGGCGGCGCCGGGGGCAGCACCGATCCCGGCCCCTGGAGAGAGTGTCCGATTCGGTTCCGAGGCCACAGCGGCCCGGCCGGCTCGTCCACCTCACAGACCTGCCCTGGGAGCCGCCATCTTGTGCTGCCGCGCT
>NC_058136.1:70922233-70955077 GCF_016433145.1 Gracilinanus agilis | reverse complement strand
CTAGGGGCCAGCGATAAGGGCTGGCTGGGGCAAAGGTTAGGGAAGAACCTTGAACCCCAGCCTGCCTGCGTAGGGAGGCGAGGTTTGGAGAGCACCGAAGAGAAACTGTCTGTCAATCTAGCCTTAGAAAAGACCGTCCCATTAAAGCCAGAGGTGAAGAACGGTAGCCGACTCCAGGGGTCCAAGGAGCTGGGCTCCGGAGGTATTTGAGGCCAGGATGGTTGCTGGATTGGCCAGAGCACTCCGAATATTGAGCTTCTGATTGGTGCTTTGTGGAATTGAGGGCCTTGAACTAGATTGACGGGGAGCCTTCCAAGCTCCAAGTCCAGTACCCCAGGCTCTATACCCCTTCTCCCTTAAACCTGCCATAACTAACAGTTGCCAAGTCAAATTTCTCTCACTTTTCTCTTTTCTTCTTGCACTTAGGGGCCAGGTTGTTTGGGGTTACTTTGATTGCTTCAGCAACAAAGGAATCAAAAGAGACTACATACCTGGCTGAGTCTCTGCTCTATCTCAGGAAACTTCTTTACCAGCAGGCAAGATTGAGTTTGGGGGCTTCAGGGACAGCCCAGGACACCCCCACCCCTCCCCCATTCCTAGAACTTAAGGTTTCGCTTCATTTGTCTGGTTTGGTCTTCAGCCTCTAAGGCTATCCTCTTCTGGAGGTGGTCAAGGGACTGTTCCTTTAGTAAGAACCAGATTGACAGGATGAGTGGAACCACTCTGTGATTGATTCAGTACCTCGGGTTCATTTAATGAATTAATTTATTTTTTCATTTTTACTTTCCAGCTTAGTAATGACTCTTAGATAGGAGAGGATAGGAGACTAGGCAAATAGAGTTAAGTGACTAGCCACACAGCTAGGAAGTGTCTGAGGTCAGATTTGAACTCAGATCCTCCCACTCCAGGCCTGGTGCTCTATCCACTGAGCCACCCAGCTGCCCCCTTACTTTAGTACATTTTCAGGATGAGGTCTCTTCTCTGTTAAAATGGGACTATAGAATACAAGACTGAGTGCTGCTGGGAGGTTAAAAAACAGAGTAGACATATTTAGGCACAGAAAACCATAGGAAGAAAAATGAGGATGTGATGAAATCTAAGAACCTGGGGGGGGGCATTTCAGCTGGAGTGATGTCTTTACTGGGGACTTGGGGACCATTTCCTGGACAAAAATGGAGGGGACTTTTTTCAGATGGTTTGATGGCCAAAAGATGGCTCTGTCAAACCCTAGTGAAGAATTTCAAGTGTCTAGCAGAGGACAGAATGAGGAAATATAAAGTGGTCATCTTAACAGACATCTGAACTATGAGGATGGTTAGGAAAAAAGCCTAAGGAAGAGGCTGTTTGAACAGGCTCTATCTCAGATTCCCCATGTTTAAAAAATGCAACTAATAATACAATAGAAATATGACTTACTGGAATCTTTCACGGGAATTTTTTTTCTTTTAGGGTAAAGAGGCAACTGAGAAAAGAACCATCTTCCTTCATGAATTTGTTTAAGAGTCTAACTTACAGGGTCAGTACTGCCCAGCCCAGTCTTTTTTTTTTTTTTTTTTTTACCCTCAGTAGCAATAGTCTTCTGTAGTAATTGTTGACAATGATAATAATGATGACTGAGACTCTGCAAAATTTTGAATCCTTAAAACAAAATATTCAAGATATTACTAAAGCATGAAGAAATTAAATTTTAAATATTTTTAACTTTGGTCAAAGCCCAAAATGATCTTTATACAGATTTTCTAGAAATGAGTATTCAACTCCATTCTTTTCTTCTACCTCTGGAAGGCTGAATAAATACATTCCTCATGTTAGCAGAAGATGAAAAAAAAATCATCTCTGTTCTTTTCTCTTATTTGTTTCAGTTAAGTATGTTTTTCTCTGTTGGATATTTTCCTGGCCCAAGCCACCTCCATATTAAGGAACTTCTAACGTTACCTTTTTGGAATTTTGTCCAGGAAAGATAGGCCTGTGTTTCCTGTTTTGTTCTCCAGTGACAAAGGGGGAAAAAAACAAGCCAGTTGTCAATGAAGCAAAGCCGAGGATTTCTTGCTTTGGTTTCATGGAGCCAGGATAAGGGAATGGCAGTCTAGAGGCTTCCTAGGCTTACAGCGATTGGTTCTCTTGATTACCAGTGTGTCAGTGTTTGCTTTGTAGAATGTCAGGAGACCAATGCAAACACAGACCTTTTCTTTCATTAGGCAGACAGTAACTTGATATTTACTTTATTCCGGTTTTATATACTTTGGCTACATCTATGGTGAAGTCTCAGCATCTCTTACATGGGCTGCTTGCTGCTTTTATGTACAGGAAACTGCTTAAGCAGCCAGCTCTCCACGTAGTCATCCTGTGTTTGCTGTAGCTTCTGTAGGAGTAATCTAAATTTCAGTGTTGGCCATAATGGGTATGGGCAGTCCTGATATGAACAGGATTGCTCTCTCCAATCCCAAAGGAGGGAGCTTGAACTCCCCAGCCATTTTGAGCTTTGTGAGCTTTGAAAAACAGAAATACATTAGAGGATTTGATTCCTAAATGGATTTCACTTACTTTGGGTGATAGCCTGGCTCCCTCCCCAAAGAATAACTCTTTTTAGCAGACCCCCGATGCCTGAATTGCTTTTTTCACTTAGTTGTTTTCCTGTCTGAAATTCTCCCAACAAGAGATTCATTTGGGTAAAAAAGCATCCTTAAAAAAATCATAACTCTGGAAAGGTTAAAGAGGTGATATATTCACATTGAGGAAATGGAAATTTTGATAGTGGGGCAGGGAAAGAAGATAAGTGATCTTGAAGTTCAGAGTAATTTGTGAAGGAAGGTTGGTCTGAGTGGGATGCTGTAACACGGGACTTTCCTGGGCTGTTGTCAAAAATTTCATGTATGTTTCTGTGTATATCTATGCATATATAGTATGTGTGTGTGTTGTGTATGTGTGGCTATAAATTTTTTAACCAGTAGAACAGGTAACTAGAAGACCATGAGCTTGATGGAGGTAAAAAAAGAAAGCCATTTTAGATGACATCGGCAAGAAGCTGATAAAGCATCTGAAAAAGTAAAGCCTGGGTATCATGAGAGGAGAAACCAGTGCTAAATATTTTGTGTAGGTTTAGTTTCATTTTTGCTTCATTTACAGTTAGGAAAAAGCTAGCAGTTACCAAGACTGAGATGTGCCGCAGATGCATGTGGGCCTTTAACGTCAAGTTTATTTTTTAAATTTTATTTTATCATTTTTTTATTTTAATAACAAATTTCCACCTAAGTGTTCCAAAGTTATATGATCCAAATTGTCTCCCTCCCTCCTCCCTGAGCTGACAAGCAATCTGGGTTATACATGTCTTAGCACACAAAACAAATTTCCATATTATTCATGTTTGTAAAGTGAATAATCTTTTAAAAGCAAAACCCCCAAACACATATCCAAATAAACAAGTGACAAATCATATGTTTTCATCTGCATTCCAGCTCCACCAGTCCTTTCTCTGGAGGTAGAGAGCATTCTTCTTAATAAGCCCCTCAGAATTGTCCTGGATCATTGTATTGCTGTTAGTGGCTAAGTCTATCACACTTGATCATCCCGTGATATTGCGGTAACTGTGCACAATGTTCTCCTGGTTCTGCTCATTTCACTCTGCATCGGTTCATGGAGGTCTTTCCATTTCTTTCTGAAATCATCCTGTTCATCATTCCTTATAGCACAATAGTATTCCATCACCATCATATACCATAGTTTGTTCAGCCATTCCCCAATTGATAGACATCCCTTTAGTTTCCAGTTCTTTGCCACCACAAAAAGCACTGCTATAGATATTTTTGTACAAACAGGTCCTTTCCTTTTTTTTTTTTTTTTAAATCTCTTTGTGATACAGACCTAGTAGTGGTATTGCTGGATCAAAGGGTATATGTATTCTTTTATAGTTCTTTGGGCATAATTCTAATTTGTCCTCTAGTGGGATCAGTTCACAACTCTACCAGCAATGCATTAGTGTCCCAATTTTGTCACATTCCCTGCAACATTTGTACTTTACTGTCATATTGACCAATCTGCTAAGTGTAAGGTTCGGTCATTTTCTTTTATTTCTTTTATTTTTTTAAACCCTAATATCTTTATATATACCCTTCTATATTAATTTTATTTGTTACAAGGCTAGGCAATGGGGGTTAAGTGACTTGCCCAGGGTCACACAGCTAGGAAGTGGCTGAGGCCAGATTTGAACCTAGGACCTCCCATCTCAAGGCCTGGCTCTCAATCCACTGAGCCATCCAGCTGCCCCCCTCAGTCATTTTCATTTGCATTTCTCTAATCAAGAAGGATCTAGAACATTTTTTCATGTGATTATTGATAGCTTTGATTTCTTTATCTGAAAACTGCTTATTCATATTCTTTGACCATTTGTCAATTGGAGAATGACTTGGATTCTTATAAATTTGACTTAGTTCTTCATATATTTAAGAAATAAGACCTTTATCAGAGAAATTTGTTACAAAATTTTTCCCAGTTGTTTCCCTTCTCATCTTGGTTGCATTGGTATTGTTTGTACAAAACCTTTTTAATTTAATATAATTAAAGTTATTCATTTTATATCTTGTAATGTTCTCTATCTCGTTTGGTCTTAATTTCTCCCCTTCTCCATAGATCTAACAGGTAGAGAGACATTATGTTACTCACAATATCAATCTTTCTGTTTAATCATATACCCATTTTGACCTTTAGAGAGTGTGAGATACTGATCTATGCCTAGTTTCTGCCATACTGTTTTCTAGTTTTCCCAGCAGTTTTTGTTAAATAGTGGGTTCTTATCCCCAAAGCTGGGATCTTTGGGTTTATCAAATACTAGCTTGCTGAGGTCATTTACTCCAAGTCTATTCCATTGATCCACCCTTCTAGCTCTTAGGCAGTACCAGATTATTTTGATGCTTACTGCTTTATAGCACTGTTTAAGATCTGGCATTGCTAGGCCACCATCTTTCACATTTTTTTCCCCATTAGTTCCCTTGATATTCTTGACCTTTGTTCTTTCTGATGAATTTTGTTATTATTTTTTCTAGTTCTACAAAATCGTTTTTGGTGGTTTGATTGGTATGGCACCGAGTAAGTAAATTAATTTAGGTAGGATTGTTATTTTTATAGCATCAGCTTTAAAGTAATAACTTTTAAGTGGGGAGGAAATGTTCTGTCTTGGCACCAAGCAGTTGCCACAGCTTCTGCCTGTGAGAAAACTCCAAAGGTGCCGTTTATTCAAGTCTTTCTCCGGCAGGTTTAATCATAGGGGTATTTCAGACTGAGCTTTTGATCTTAATTCAGAAAGGATCAGCAACGGTTTCTCTTTGACTAATAAGGATGTGCATGATTGTCATTCCAGATGAAGGTCCAGTGTTCCCTGGCTTTGATCCACGTGCTTCTTGCAGCCAGTGTGTGCATTATTACCGTCTACATGGGACTGTTTGACAACATTTTCACTGAAGTGGGCTATGAGTACTATGCTGAGGTTCCAGTTCATACCTTCCCATCCTTTATAGCTATGCCTTTTAATTCTCTCATTAACCTGGGCTACCTGCTTTTGGGATGGTACTGGTTGCAGAGAAATAAGAAACTTATGGGAAATAGGGAAGATCTGAGACAAATCCGTTACCTGAAAGATGTCTTTGCTGGCATGGCCTTGCTCTATGGTCCCATTCAATGGATACGTATCTGGACCCAGACACACAACTCTGCTGTTCTAGATCAATGGTTTACTTTGGCCATTTTTGCTTGGCCAGTGGTCTGGTGCCGCTATCTGGAGAATGGCTGGCATCCCTGGTCATTCTTTTGTATCGAGTTTATCTCTCTGGCCAGTTATTGCCTCACCTTGTTCCACCATCTTGGATTTGATGTAGCCTTAGCATGTCATATTTTTGTTGCTATATGGAGTGCCCTACATGTGCACCGCCATTATGGAGATATTGTCTCTGCCACATACATCATTCTGGCTATAATATCTTGCCTGGGCTTTATTGTCCTTAAGCTGGGTGACCACTGGCTTTCTCAGTGGCTGTTCTTCCAGGAGCTGACTGGACACTTCTGGTCCAAAATTTGTGACATCTTACAGTTCCATTTTGCCTTTCTCTTCCTGACACACTTCAAGAGTCCACATAGACGGCGCATTCTTGTGGGAAAGAGTATTTAAGTGGGCCAAAAAAAGCAGTTGCTGTCTTGTTTTAATGCATATAATTGAAAAACAACAGTGTTCCAGTTAAATGAACATCCATCTCTGTTTACGTTCAAATCATCTTCCTTGTTTTAAATGGCCATTAAAATGAAATTTGTGCATTATTTAAAAAGGCTCTTCTTTACCACAAATGACACTAGATGACGGGTGGATCTTCTTAACAAGTGAAGAACAAAATAGCATCAGCACACTTTCACGTTTACTGGAAATATACAAACGTCTACTTCTGTGAGGAATATATGGGCCCAATTCACGCAAATCTGTTCAACCTGACAGACATTTATTAAGGCTAAGCATGCAGGATACTGTTTGAAGGGCTGGGGATCCTAAAAAAATGAGCTAGTTCTTGCCGTCAGGGACCTTTGTGAGTAATGAGGTATGGGTGGGCTCTTAGGCCATCCTCACATACCTCCCCTGAAAACTAACCATAAATCAGGGAGGGCGAGAATTAGGCATTTTTTAACCTCCCTCTCACAGAAGGCTCTGGACATACTGGAGGGACCCAGTAACTGTTGGCTGCAAAGATGAGTGGATGGGTAAATAGAAGCTCCATCAACAGCGTGGAGCAGTCATGTTGGAGACAGAGGTGAGGCTGTGGGTGGGAGAGGTGATAGATCAAGTAATTGTGGTTTAAGATTTGGGAGATGGGACGGTTGAACAACTTTCAGTTGCCCCAAACTGGAAATTCCAACCACTTGAGTGCCGAAGCATGTGGCAGACACAAACTAGGCTTTGCAGAAATGCAGATGAGAGAGGTTTCAACATTCCCCTTCCCCTGCCGAGACCAAACTTTTTTGAGCATGAACCCCAAAGATGTCTATACTTACAAACTACATAGGTGTCCCACTGTCCTGATAATTCTATACATTACGAAGCACACTTTCAATGGGCGAGGTGAATGCTATTTGAGCGTAAAGTCAATCGACTTTATTCATTGGAGTGTAATTAGTGTAATCAGTTCAGAAGTGTCACTTTGGTGGTGGAGTGGAGTAGGGGCAGACAAGATCTAACACCTGACCGGATATGTAGGGGTGGGGACACAGGAGTGGAGGACACCACCAAAGTTATCCGTCTAGACCAGTGATTCCCAAAGTGGGTGCTGCAGCCATCCAGGGAGACGGTGATGGCCACGGGTGCATTTGGAGGCAGTGATAGTATGTGACAGGGGGCGCTAAGTCATATTTTTTCTGGAAAGGGGGCGGTAGGCCAAAAAAGTCTGGGAATCACTGAGAGATGACTGAAGGATCGGCATACCAGGGACAATATACTAGGGCAACTTGGGAGAGGCTAGTTTCATGGGGAAAGATACTGTCATGAGATGTAGGGTGTGTGGCAACCCATTCATGCCTGCTAAGTCAGCCAGGAGATGACCTGGAGGACAGAGTGAGGGTATTTTCCCAATGACATCTATGCGGCAGCTGGGAGTGCCAGGGGAAGTTAGAAGCTTGTGCAGCCTAGGGAATTGGGGAAATGGGGGAAGATAAGGGTTGGTCCTTCCCCCACCCTCCCCTCCTGGGATGAGAGCCATCTTCCTAGCCTCTGGTTGATCATATAGCCCCAGTCAGCCCTTGGCTCTCACTTGGTATACAGATGGTATAAATGACCACTGGAAAGTTAAAGCAGTTTTCCACTGACTATCCTCACGACTCACTTCCTCCTCCCTCCCCTGACTAATGGTGACAACCTATTTTTTTTTCCTTTTTGGCAGTCAAGGAAGGAATAATCAGCCAACTAACTTAAATTTCCTTCCCGTGTTAGGCACTGAAGACACAAGTAAAAGCAAACAAACAGAAGAAATAATGCCTATGGGCATACATTCTAGTTGGATGTATGGGTTGGAGTTGGGAGGGACTGGAAGGCCTGGAGACTGGTTTGGAGGGTGTTGGAATAATCTAGGCAAGAAGTGTTGAGGGCCTGAGCTAAAATGGTAGTTTTGAGTGGAGAGCCATCAAGTCAACAAGCATTTATTAAGCCAGGCCCTCGTGCTTAGCATTGGGAATACAAATAGAAGCGAGCCCTCCAGGAGATTCCATCCTAATGGGGAAAGACAGCATATAAAGGGGTGAGAGGAGGATACTTGACTGGGTTCTTAGTGGTGAAATCTTGAATGGTCAAGAATGGGTCTATGATGGGATGCCAGTATGTCACCATACTAATTATCCAGCATGGGAGAGAGTAATAATCTGAGCTCCCCACCAGGTGGCATTCATTAGACCAGTTGCTTCCTCAATTCTCTGGCAAAATGCTTGGGATAGGCTTCCAAAAGATTGCAAGATCAGAGGATCCTGGATATCAGAGGGAGCTTAGCCTACAAATGCCTAAATTGCTTCCCCACAGGCACAGCAGTCCACTTTGAGTAGGATCACTGAGTAGTCAAGACTCATGCTGGCTAGATTTGGAATTTAGCTAGAAGCAAAGACTGGTAAAGTAGAATATTGGTAAAAATAAGTATATGAAATATATGAAATGTATGGCTTTAGAGCCTCTATGCTAGATCCAGACTGAGATTCTCAACCTACTGTGTCCAAATAGTTTATTGACCATAATGAAATAGGAAGGAAGATCAAGTGCTCCTACATGGAGTCATTTGCCTCTAGCCATCTCCCCTTACCCCATCCCCAGTGAGAAAATTCCCAAACCTTATGTAAAGAATGAGAAAGGAGGAGTCTGGGAGCCCAGTTCTAAGTCAAAGACTATATCAGAGGAAGTCTGGAAGAAAGGTGAGAGATAATTGTCCTCCCTGCCTTGCTAAAACCATCAATGGCATTCTAACTGCCAATTCTAAATGGGGATGGGGAGGAGGGGAGGTCATGGCTTACGCACTCCTTTTTCCTAATGTTGGAAGGAGACCGGGAGACCAAACATGAGGGGAACCAGCAGTCACTGCAAACACCAAAAATCGGGATATTAGGTGCTTTCACGCTTTTATTTTTCCTTCATAACAGGATAAAACAGCCTAAGCACCTCCATCCCTGGCCATTCCTAGCCCCACCAAAGGGTCCCTTACCAGGCTGGAGCCACTAGTGAGGAGAACAAAGCAGGCTACTGGTCACTGGTAAGGTCTAGGGGCTACTAGCCAGAAGGAGGGAGGATGGGCTAGGAAGCCAGAAAGGATCTGTCCAAGACCCACTTGCAAGAGAGCCCAAGCTCACTGGGGGGCCAGATCCAGGTGAGTAGCCAGTGGTGGCTTAGATGAGAGGCAGCACTGGGTGGGGCTAGGGCCTACCAAAGCAGAGCTGTCAATATTGGCCTTTTCCCTTCCATCTTTCCAATGAAAATTCCTAGGAGGTAGGCCAAGAACACACATACACAGTGAAGTCTCCACCTCCTCATTCTTTTTCTCTGAGGACCCAGAGCCCATCATTATAAGCTGCTCTTTCTGCTTCTCCAGGAACAGCATCTGGGGCTCTGGAGGAGTTTTCTTGGCCCCAGGCATGCTCCTACCTACTTCTGGCTGAGAGTGATATACTTTTTGAGAGTTGGAGGAGGAGTCTGTTTTCTGAGCCAAACAAGACTTCTTGTAACCTGCAGAGACAGACCTCAGCTATGACCCAGCTACAAGAACCTTGCCACAGAACAGCCCATGACCATCATGAGAATCTTTAAAGATGTCACTGGATGGCTGTGGGGATTCCACAGACTACCATGTCATAAGCTTCAAAGATGATTGAGAGGCTCTGAGAGAGGAAGTTGTATTCCATGAAGGGATGGAGTTCCAGGACACCCTGTAGGGTGGCTGCAACTTAGCAGAAGCAATGGGGGACAATGTCCTGATGGACCAGCATGTAGCCAGTAAAAGTCGTTCTGCTACTCTAGACTAGGGATGCATCTTACCTCTAGGTAGATGTTTTGGGGAGATCCAGCGATGGGCCAGAGGCAGGGCCCATAGGCACCAAAGTTAGATGGGCAGAAGGCCCTCCTCCTTAGAGGGCAATCCAAGCTTTGTGGGTGAGGGGCGGGAATCACCTGGCTAGATGGTGACTACACTGCATAGGATCCCCCATGAGGGTGGCTTCAAAGAAAGAGCAAAAACCATAGGGTGGGTACATCATTCTTCACTGCCCAACACCAGGCACATTGGAGAGTGTGGTGACCATTGGAACCGTGTGGATCAGAAAGGGAGGTGCAAAACTCCACACCTCTTTTAGCCTCTGGGGCCAGGAGGGTTCTGAACACATATCACTGCAGAGATGGCCTTGGAGAAGAGGCAAGAAAATCCAGCTCCCTCTTGTTTCTGCCTAATTGGGGGGCCCTGGGAGTACAATTTTGCATATACTGCTAGATGGAGTTGGCATTTGGTTTTGGGGAGGAATATATTTGCAAATGAAGTATTGTAAAAGACTAAGATTTTAGCCAGAATAAAAGAAAAGTGTTCTTCCCCTTATTAATAGTCGGTATTTATGGAACGCTTTAAGCTTTCCAAAATAATCTACATGCATTATCTCCTTTGAGCCTCGTGGCCTCCCTGAGAATGGGTACTAGAGTTATCATCCTTTCTAAAAAAGTGAGGAAACTGAGGCTCAGTGCCTTGCTCACTGTCACAGAGCTAGTAAGTGTCTCAAGTGGGATTTGAACCTAGTTGCTTTTTTCATGTCTAGCACACTAGCCCCCTTTTTCTGTTCTTTTTCACATTCACTTGTGAGAAAGCAAAAATCAAGGATCAGAGGGTCAACAGGTGAGGAAGACTAGATTTGGAGTTTGAAGAACCTGAGTTCAAATCCAAGCTGTATTACTTACTCGCTGTGTAACCTTGGTTAAGTCATTTCCTCCCTTTGGCTGTTTTTCTGTTCACTTATGCCCAATTCTTTCCCCTCCTTGTGGACCATATCACACCAATACCGCCCATGGGGTTTTCTTGACAAAGAAACTGGAGTGGTTTGCTGTTTCCTTTTCCATTAGATAAAGGCAAATGTGGTTAAGTGACATGCTCACAGCTAGGGAGTGTCTGAGGTTGGGTTTGAACTCAGATTTTCCTGATTCCAGGCTCAGTGCTCTAGCCACTGAGCTACCTACCTACCCCTTTGGGCTACAGACCTACTCTATAAAATTTTTTTTCCTTAGATGATTGCTAAAGTTTCTTCTAGCTCCAAGAACCCATCTATATTAATAGCTACCTCTATGCATTTATAATCCAGGATTCCGGTGAAAGGAATGTAATTACTCTATAGTCAGGGGAACTGGGTTCAAATCCTATTCTGCTACTTATCACCTGAGTGACCTGGATCAAGTCCCTCCCCTTCCCTGGGCCTCATGGGATCATGTGATCAGAGGTTTTGAGCTTAAAAAAAACCTTAGAGATCATCTAGTCCATCCCCCTCATTTTACAAGTAAGGAAACCAGGGCCCAAAGTGGTGATGGGATTTGGTCAACATCATTTAGGTACTGAGTAGCAAAAATAGAATTCAAATCCAGACTCTTGAACTCCAAATCCATATATTTTCTTTTCTTTTTTACCTTCCATCTTAGAGTCAATACCGTGTACTGTCCAAGGCAGGAGAGCAGTAAGGGCTAAGCAATGGGAGTTAAGTGACTTGCCCAGGGTCACATAGCTAGGAAGTGTCTGAGGGCAGATCTGCAATATATTGTCCATTGTACCACACTGTGGCCTCCTCCTCTGTAAACCAAGGGTTAGATCAGATGATTTCTAAGGGCCCTTCCTCTCCAAAGCCTGTGGACTCATGCTTCCTACCTTTAACCTGGATTAACAAATCACCATCACTCTGCAGTTTTAGGTCCAATGATGACTCTTCCCAGTGAAGAAATGTGTGCCCATTTTTCAGAGTTTTTCAAAAGTAGGAAAAAGTTTGAAAAACTGGACTACAGAGACCCGACATTTTGCTTTTATTATTTGTTAAAGATGGCATCCATTAGGGACTCAAAGTCTCTCGCAGTCCTCATCTTTAGCTTTATAGTTATCCAGATAGGCCTGCTGGTGCAGGAGCCTCCCAAAACACAGGTTGAAAAAGCTACAGACACTCCCCAGGGGCAAAGATAGAGGGGTTCACATCAAAACAGCCGGCCATAAAAATAAAGGATAGGCAAGAAATGCTCCCGTGTCTAATCCCTGAAGAAGTGCTCTGGGCAGCTTTTTCCTAGCAAGCGCAAGGGGTTCAAAGACCATTCTCCAGTTGGGAGGCCCTTCCATTGCAATTTCTCCCAGATAGTCTTGAAAGCAGCCCTTCTCCATATGCGACAAACCCAGGACCAACAAGTGTGCTTTTAATCCCTCTAAGTGATTTCTGAAGCATTCTTCTGGAGCCCAGAACAGCTGCCACCCATTAGGACCTTAGGACTTTTTCAAAAACCTGGCTGATGAAGAACCACTGTTGGCCTGAGAAGAGAAAGCTCTTCTTCTCTGGTTGGGGGCAAGGTCAGAGCCAAGACAAAGTTCCTTATAGGCTGTTTGAGAGAATTATGGAAACATCTGCAAGAATTCCCAGCCTACAATGATAGCAGGAATTCTCTTCTTGGAGGACTGTGACAAGTCAGACTCTCAACCTCATGACCGATAATTGCTTGGCTAGCTGGGAAAATGAGGCTGTTCAGTGATGCCCAATATTGGATGGTAGGATTTAAGCCTGAGAGGCCAGGAAGTCTACTCTCTTCATCTTGCAGATGGAGATCAGAGAGGCCAAAAGACCTGCCTTGTCACACAGGAGGTGAGTGTCAGAGGCAAGATTTCATCCCAAGTCCCTGGACCCTTGGATCCTGGATTTAGAGCTGAAAGAGATCTTAGAGATTGTCCAGGCTAGTCCCTACATTTTACAGAAGAGGAAACTGAGGCCAAGAGTTTGTTTTATGCAATTGCCAGAGGCAAGATCCTCTGACTCCAAATCTAGGGCTCCCTCCTTCCAAATTTGAGGAAGTCTGAAGTTTTCCCTTTTCCCCTTTGGGACACTGTCAAGGCTACAATGTACTCTTTCTAAACAGTTAGCAAACTTAATCATTTCAGAAAGGGATTTCTTCCTCATTTTTAAAATTCTTTTTCAAAGACCAGCATCCATCTTTTCTTTCCCATTGGCTGCTTTTCCCTGGACTACCCTGTGACCCCATCCTCTGGCCAGTTTAGTTCCTCTCCTTTCTCTCCTAAGAGTATAAACTAGCTCCTTCTGTCTGCTGCCTCCCTACTCTGTGGGACTTTCCTAACTGTATAATCAGAATCAGAATTGCAGAAGACCCAAACCCCCTTAGGGTGTCTGAAGCACCCTCCAATCTGCATCTGGTCTGGGATGATGGTATGACATCTCCCAGAGATGCTTTCCCAGTTTGCCTTGGCTATGAAATGGCATGGAGGAACATTTAACTGGAGCATAGATGGAAAGAACCCTAGATTTGGGGTCAAAGGAACCACAGGTGACCTGTGTGACCTTAGGAAAGTCATTCACCCTTCTCTGGGCTTCATTTTTTCTTCTATAAAATGGGCAGCCCAGAAACAAAGGTCAGCTTTGAGGGACAGACTCAGGGATGGTAGTGCCATCTGCTGTGGGGTTAGACCTGGGGAAAGAGAAAGAGGAAAGTTTGCACACCGTTATCTGCTTTTTTTAACCCTTTTACTTCCACCTTAGAATCAATACTATGTATTGGTTACAAGGCAGAAAAGTGGCAAGGGATAGGCAATGACGGTTAAATGACTTGCCCAGGGTCACACATCTACGTCTGAGGTCAAATTTGAACCCAGGACTTCCACACTCCAGGCTTGGTTCTCTAGCTACTGAGTCACTTAGCTGTCACCTGCACAACTTTACCTTGTGGCCAAAGCCCAAAGGGGGAATAAGGAACAGCAGGAGTGGAAGACCTTCACTGTGGGCAGCAGAGGGAACAGTGCTCAATGGCCTGGTCTTTAAATCTGAAACCCTTCTGGCCTCTCTCTGCAGATGCCCAGGCTGGAGACAAATGCCTCTTTCTCTCCATGTGTGTGGCAGTTCAGGCAGCAGAGTTGTACAAGAGCAGAAGGGAGTGTACCTGGCAAACTTAGCCTCTGCCCCATCCTGAAGTGTGTAAATGAATAGGGGTGTTGACAGCTGGCCCGCATTTGAGAAGTATTTTGAAGCATAGATACTGACCTTAAAATAGAGAAACCAACCTAGCCTTCAGCCATATGCAGTATCAGAGCCATGTCTGTCCCAGTTATTAATAGACAGTTAGGCATGCCCAGTTCTCACTCATCCTTAAAAAACTTCTCTCTTGATCCTCAGGCTATCCTCTTATAAAATAGGGCCACTCATTGCAGCAATTTGAAGAATGGCCCTCTCTGTGAGTTTGAGGAATTTTTCAAATGAGAAAGAGAATTAATCAGTCTGTTCTACCCATTTTGCTTCCAATATATAGCTATGAAGACCTCTGCAAAGGATTGATTTGGTAGTAACAACTTATCTGAGGAAAAGGGAAAGTCCATGAACAAGACTTCTATACTCAGATGAGATTTATGAAAATGTATTTTGTGTATCTGACCAAGGCCTTAGGAGGGTTGTTGTGGGAGAGGTTCTCTGGGCCTTCCAAATCTGCATGGAGATGGTGATGGTGGATGTGGCACCTCTCCAAGATGGTTTCCCAGCTTTCCCTTTTTGGACAGGAAAAGTTCCATTTCAGTTGTTGATCAAGGATGCACCTTCCTTTTTCCTACATTCCAGAATGGTGATCCATAGGGAGCTAGAAGTTATCTGTTACCTTTGCTTCCAGATTATTTAGATTTGGAGAGCTCAGTAATTAGTTGAGGCAGAGATACTTGGATTAGGGTAGGGCACATCAATTCAAGATCTGTTTACAAAGGAGATATGAAGGATCTTAACTTCTATCCCAGATACAATGGAACCATTTGGATACAGATGGACCCTTACCTACCTAAAAAATTAGAATTGGGGAGATGGGAAAAACCTACCCCTCCATTTTAGGGGTTAAAGAAAAATAAATTAAGAAGCAATTAAAATCACCTACTTATCACCTACTTAGTTAACAGATATAAGCATAAGACTTTTTAGGGAATTCTACTTCTAACTCACCAGGTCATTGCCTAGGGTGGTGATGGTGAACCTACTGCAGGCTGGTCTCCCACAATCAGTGACTATTGGACAGAGTCTGTGGCATCCACAGTCCTGACTACTCCAGTTTACCTTATGGAAGACCAGCAGGGCCATTCCAATATCAACTGTTTACTCACACCTCCCTCTGTCCTATTGTTCAGCTCCCTGCCTGTGGTGAGAACCAATTTCCTTGATTTTCTTTTTTTTATAAATTTTTTTCTATTTTAGAAAAATTTTCTATGGTTACATGATTCATGTTCTTACTTTCTCCTTCACCCCCTCAACACCCCCCCCCATAGCCGATGCACATTTCCACTGGTTTTAACAGGTGTCATCTATCAAGACCTATTTCCATATTATTGATAGTTGCATTGATGTGGTCTACATTCCCAATCATGTCCACATCAACCCATGTGTTCAAGCAGTTGTTTTTCTTCTGTGTTTCCACTCCTGTAGTTCTTCCTCTGAATGTGGGTAGTGTTCTTTTCCATAAATCCCTAAGAATTGTCCTGGGTCATTGCATTGCTGCTAGTACAGAAATCCATTACATTCGATTTTACCGCAGTGTATCAGTCTCTGTGTACAATGTTCTTCTGGCTCTGCTCCTTTCACTCTGCATCAATTCCTGGAGGTCATTCCAGTTCACATGGAGTCCCTCCAGTTATTTATTCCTTTGAGCACAATAGTTTTCTATCACTAACAGATACCACAATTTGTTCAGCCATTCCCCAATTGAAGGGCATACCCTTGTTTTCCTGTTTTTTGCTACCACAAAAAGCGTGGTTATAAATATTTTTGTACAAGTCTTTTTATCTATGATCTCTTTGGGGTACAAACCCAGCAATGGTATGGCTGGATCAAAGGGCAGGCAGTCTTTTAGAGTTCTTTTGGCATAGTTCCAAATTGCCATCCAGAATGGTTGATCAGTTCACAACTCCACCAGTAATGCATTAACGTCCCAATTTTGGCACATCCCCTCCAGCATTTATTACTCTTCCCTGCTATCATTTTAGCCAGTCTGCTAGGGGTGAGGTGGTACCTCAGAGTTGTTTTGATTTGCATTTCTCTAATTATTAGAGATTTAGAACACTTTCTCATGGGCTTATTGCTGGTTTTTATTTCTTTATCTGAAAATTGCTTGTTCATGTCCCTTGCCCATGTATCAATTGGGGAATGGCTTGATTTTTTATACAATTGATTTAGTTCCTTGTATATTTGAGTAATTAGACCTCTATCAGAGTTTTTTGTTATAAAGATTTTTTTTCCCAGTTTGTTGTTTCCCTTCTGATTTTGGTTGCATTGTTTTTGTTTGTACAAAAACCTTTTTAATTTAATATAATCAAAATCATTTATTTTACATTTTGTAATTTTTTCTAACTCTTGCTTGGTTTTAAAATCTTTCCTTTCCCAGAGATCTGACAAGTATACTATTTTGTGTTCACTTAATTTACTTACAGTTTCCTTCTTTATATTCAAGTCATTTACCCATTCTGAATTTATCTTGGTGTAGGGTGTGAGATGTTGATCTAAACCTAATCTCTCCCATATTGTTTTCCAATTTTCCCAGCAGTTTTTGTCAAATAGTGTATTTTTGTCCCAAAAGTTGGGCTCTTTGGGTTTATCATACACTGTCTTGCTGATGCCACTTACCCCAAGTCTATTTCTCTGATCCTCCCTTCTGTCTCTTAGCCAGTACCATACTGTTTTGATGATCGCTGCTTTATAGTATAGTTTAATATCTGGTACTGCTAGGCCACCTTCCTTCATGTTTTTTTTTTCATTATTTCCCTTTATATTCTTGATCTTTTGTTCTTCCAAATGAACTTTGTTATAGTTTTTTTCTAATTCAGTAAAAAAGTTTTTTGTTAGTTTGATAGGTATGGCATTAAATGAGTAAATTAATTTGGGAAGAATGGTCATTTTTATTATGTTAGCTCATCCTACCCATGAGCAATCAATATTTTTCCAATTGTTTAGATCTAGTTTTAATTGTTTGGAAAGTGTTTTGTAGTAGTGTTCATATAATTCCTGTGTTTGTTTTGGTATATATATTCCTAAGTATCTTATATTGTCTAGGGTGATTTTAAATGGTGTTTCTCTTTCTAACTCTTGCTGCTGGGATGTGTTGGAAATATATAGAAATGCTGATGATTTATGTGCATTTATTTTGTATCCTACAACTTTGCTAAAGTTGTTGATTATTTCCACTAGCTTTTTAGTTGATTCTCTAGGATTTTTTAAGTAGACCATCATGTCACCTGCAAAGAGTGACAATTTGGTCTCCTCATTTCCTATTTTAATACCTTCAATTTCTTTTTCTTCTCTAATGGCTACTGCTAGTGTTTCTAGTACAATGTTAAATAATGGAGGTGATAATGGGCATCCTTGTTTCACCCCTGATCTTATTGGGAAGGCTTCTAATTTATCCCCATTGCATATGATGCTTGTTGATGGTTTTAGACATATATTGTTTATTATTTTTAGGAAAGATCCTTCTATTCCTATACTTTCTAGTGTTTTCAATAGGAATGGATGTTGTATTTTGTCAAAGGCTTTTTTCAGCATCTATTGAGATAATCATGTGGTTTTTGTTTGTTAGCTTGTTGATATAGTCAATTATGTGGATGGTTTTCCTAATGTTGAGTCATCCTTGCATTCCTGGTATAAATCCCACCTGATCATGGTGGATGATCTTCTTAATTACTTGCTGGAGTCTCTTTGCTAGTATTCTATTTAAGATTTTTGCATCTATGTTCATTAGGGAGATTGGTCTATAGTTTTCTTTCTTTGTTTTTGATCTACCTGGCTTTGGAATCAGTACCATACTTGTGTCATAAGAGGAATTTGGTAGGACTCCTTCTTTGCTTATTATATCATATCATTTGTATAGTATTGGGATTAGTTGTTCTTTGAATGTTTGATAGAATTTACTTGTGAATCCATCAGGCCCTGGTGATTTTTTCTTAGGGTGTTCTTTGATGGCTTGTTCAATTTCTTTTTCTGATATGGGATTATTTAAGTATTCTATTTCTTCCACTGTTAATCTAGGCAATTTATATTTTTGTAAATACTCATCTATATCACCTAGACTGCTATATTTATTGCCATATAATTGGGCAAAATAGTTTTTAATGATTGCCTTAATTTCCTCTTCATTAGAGGTGAGGTCTCCCTTTTCATCTTTGATACTATTAATTTGGTTTTCTTTTTTCCTTTTTTTATTAGATTTACCAGTACTTTGTCTATTTTATCTGTTTTTTTCAAAATACCAGCTTCTAGTCTTATTTATTACTTCAATAGTTCTTTTACTTTTGATTTTATTAAGTTCTCCTTTGATTTTTAGTATTTCTAATTTGGTTTTCATTTGGGGATTTTTAATTTGTTCATTTTCTAGTTTTTTAAGTTGCATGCCCAGTTCATTAATCTCTGCCTTCCCTAATTTGTTAATATATGCACTTAGTGATATAAATTTTCCCCTTAGAACTGCTTTGGCTGCATCCCATAGGTTTTGGTAAGAAGTCTCATCATTGTCATTGTCTTCAATGAAATTATTAATTGTTTCTATGATTTGCTCTTTCACTAAATTATTTTGGAGAATCATATTATTTAATTTCCAATTAGTTTTTGGTTTGCCTCCCCATGTATTCTTACTAATAACTATTTTTATTGCATTATGACCTGATAAGGTTGCATTTATTATTTCTGCTTTTTTTGCATTTGTTTGCCATGTTTCTATGCCCTAGTACATGGTCTATCTTTGTGAATGTTCCATGTGCTGCTGAAAAGAAGGTGTATTCCTTTTTGTCCCTATTTATTTTTCTCCATATATCTATTAACTAATTTTTCTAGGATTTCATTCACCCCTCTTATCTCTTTCTTATTTATTTTTTGGTTTGATTTATCTAGATCTGATAGGGGAAGGTTGAGGTCACCCACTAGTATAGTTTTGCTATCTATTTCATCCTTGAGCTCCACTATCTTCTCCTTTAGAAATTTGGATGCTATACCGTTTGGTGCATACATGTTGAGTACTGATATTTCTTCATTTTTTTATACTGCATTTTATTATCAATTTCCTTGATGCTAAGTGAGAGACTGGATCTGAATCTAAGCCTCTTTTTCACCCTAGAGGCTAATCACAATTTCAGGATAAAAGGATATGGCATGGGCACTGTAGGTGCTTCTTTGATCCCTGTTAGAAAGCTGACTGAATGGTTTATCAGTGCAGCAGGGGACAATGAAGTGGCAGGTAGAGGTAGAGCTAGAAGCATTACTGAGGCTAGATAGGAAGCTGTGGTTGGGGAGCAGAGTTGGGGGAGGGGCACCAAACTGGGAGCAGGTTTCTTTGCTTTTTAGGTAGATCCCTTTATGCAGCAAATTTCCTTCCTTCCTTTCTTCCTTCCTTCCTTCCTTTCTTCCTTCCTTCCTTCCTTCCTTCCTTCCTTTCTTCCCTCCCTCTCTTCCTCCCTTTCCTTCCTTCCTTCCATTCTTCCTTCCTTCCATCCTTCTTTCCTTCCTTCCTTCCTTTCTCTCTTTCTCTCTTTCTTTCCTTATCTTCCATCTCAGAATCTATGTATTGGTTCCAAGGCAGAGAGCAATAAGGGCTAGGTGAGTGGGTTAAGTGACTTGCCTAGGGTCACCCAGCTAGTAAGTGCCAGAGGCCAGATTTGATTCATAACAAGTTAAGGAAATATTAAGATTTCCATTTCACAAGTAAGGCTAGATTTAAGCAACCTCCTCACAGTCATGCTGTAACCCCAGTCCTGAGGATACTTCATAGGCACGTCATAGGGCTAGGATTCAAACACAAGATTCCCAGTTCCAAATTCTGTGCTGTTCTCCACTCCAGGACTTCTCCAATCTCACTGCTACCACACTAGTCTAGCCAGATCTTTATCACTTTATATCTGAACTTTTATACATTTTCCATCTTTCTGCTTCATCTCATATAATACTGCCAAAATAAACTTCCTAAAACAGTTTTCTTTTCTCTTTGATTGTTTAAAATGTTCTCTTATTTTTGTTGATTCCTTTTGCTTTCATATCACTTTCTTTTCCAAATATATCCTTCACCAGTCCCGCCCAATGAGTCATCCTTTGTAATAAAGTTTAAAAAAAAAAAAAAAGGAACAAGAAAAAAAACACATTTAGCAAGATTAAGCAGGATATTGACTACATGTAAAACATTTCCCAAATCGAGTTCCCCACCTCTGCAATGAAGGATGGGTGGTATTTCTTACTTCTCTTGAGCCCATGACTAGTTATTATAATTACGTAGTATTCTTTTTAGAACTTTACCTTCCAATTGTGCGTTGGCTAAGGGGTATTAGAGGGGCTTGGGGGAGAGGGAAAGAACATGAAATATGTAACTAGGGGAAAATATTCAAAATAAAAATTAAAAAAAAAAGAACTTTACCTTCCATCTTACAGTCAATACTGTGTATTGGTTCTGAGGCAGAAGAGCCTTCAGGACACGGCAATGGGGGTGAAGTGACTTGCCCAAGTTCACATTCTTTTTTTTTTTAAGCATTATTGTAGTGTATATTATTTTCCTGGTTCTGCATATTTCTGC
This sequence comes from Gracilinanus agilis, assembly GCF_016433145.1. Taxonomy (NCBI): domain Eukaryota; kingdom Metazoa; phylum Chordata; class Mammalia; order Didelphimorphia; family Didelphidae; genus Gracilinanus; species Gracilinanus agilis. Next base: position 70,934,286 of record NC_058136.1, on the reverse strand, counting down.
TTACATCAATTCATGTCTTCACGGTTTTCTCTGAATCCTTTCCTTTTATCAAAATAATATTCTATCACATTTGTACCACGATTTGTTCAGCAATGCCCCAATAGAATAAATTCACAAATAAAATATTTATTGATTACTATGTTCCAGGTGGCGAAGTGGATTGAGATACAGACCTGGAGTCAGAAAGACATGAGTTCAAGTCTAGCCTCAGACATTCTTTATTGTTGTTTTACTGAATTTTATTTTTTTAATTACATGTAAAAACAATTTTGACAATTGTTTTCTGATATTTTTCAATTCAGATTCTCTCCCTGCCCTCCTGTCTCCCTGAAGCAGAAAATAGTCTGATATAGATTATAGCAGTGATTTTATGTAATACATATTTCCCTATGTTGTAACTGAAGATACATACCACACATACAATAAAAAACTCATGAAGGAAATAAAGTGGAAGATAACATGCTTCAATCAGATTCTCACAGTTCCTTCTTTGGCTATGGGAAGCATGTTTTGTTTTTCCAAGTAAATTTTTTTTTAATCCTTTCCTTCTATCTTAAAATCGATACTACCAAGTATCAGTTCCAAGGCAGAAGAGTGGTAAGGGCTAGGCAGTAGGGGTTAAATGACTTGTCCAAGGTCACATAGCAGGGAAGTATCTCAGGTCAAATTTGAACCCAGAACCTCCTCTTTCTTTCTGTCTTTCTATCCACTGAATCACCTAGCTTTCCCTTTTTCCAAGGAATTTTGTTATTATTTTCTCGAGTTCTATAAAGTATCTCCATGGTAATTTGATTAGTTTAGCATTAAAAGTATAAATTGACTTTGTTAGTATTGCCATTTTTCTCACATAGGCATGGCTTACTCATGGGCCCTGAATGCTCTTCCAGCTATTTAAATTATTCGTTATTTCGTTAAGGAGCATTTTGTAATTGAATCTATGCAAGTCGTTTGTATGTCTTTGTAGATTGGTGCCCAGGTATTTTATGCATTTTGTAGTTATTTGGAATGAAATTTCCCTTTCTATTATTGTTTCTTAGGTTTTGTTTTAATTATATAGAAATATAAATTAACTTTTTAGGTTTTATTTTGTATCCTGTAACTTTACCAAAACTATTGTCTCAATTTATATATTTACCAATTCCCTAGGATTTCCTGAGTAATAAACAAATAAGGATAGTTTTATTTCTTCTTTATCTGACTTTTTGCTTTTAATTTCATTCTCTTGTTTAATTGCTATTGCTAGCATTTCTAGAACTATTTCAAATAATAGTGAGAAGAAGGGGGCGTCCTTGCTCTACTATCATATTTATTGGAAAAGTTTTGAGCATATCCGCATTGTATACAATAGTTCCTTTTCATTTTAGATTTTTAAATGATATTAAAAAGGTCTCTCTACTTTACTACTAGTTGCAATACAATACTCCAGGACATTCCTGAAGGACTTATGGGAAAGAATGCTATCCACATTGAGAGAAAGAACTCTGGGAGTAGAAACGCAAAAGAAAAACTTATGACATATCACTTATCACTTGTTTATATGGATATACGATTTGAGGTTTTAGCTCTATGGTAAAAATGAATAATGTGGAGATAGGTATCAAGTGATAACATTTATACAGCTCAGTGGAATTGCTTATCGGCTCTGGGAGCAGGGAGGGAAAGAAAATGAATCATGTAAATATGGAAAAATATTTTTAAAAATTAAAAAATTAAATTAAATGTTAAAAAAGGTCCCTCTGCACCTTTATGTTGTAAAAATTTTAGCAGAAAAGAATGTTGTAATTTGTCAAAGGCCTTTTCTACCTTTACCTATTGGGATCATCATGAAGTTTGGGATTTTTTGTTTTTTAATATGATTTTGTTGTTTGTTTTCCTTATGCTGAACTGCCATTGCATCCTTAGTATAAATCCAACTTGGTTATAATAAATGATTTGGACGAATCATTGTAGTCTGTTTGATGAGATTTTGTTGAAAATTCTGGGGTCAATATTCATCAATAATATTGGCCTATAGTTTTCCTTCTGTGTTTTATCTCTCTCTTGGTCTAGGTATTAGGATTATGTCTCATAAAAGGATTCTGGCAGTATACTTTCTTTCTCAATTTTGGAGAATAATTTGTAAATTATGGATACTAATTGTTCTTTAAAAGTTTGATAGAATTTTCTTTTGAATTCAGGAGGACTGGGAGATTTTTCCTTTGGTAGATCCTTTACATTTAGTTCAATTTCCTTTTCTGAGATTGGGTTATTTTAGACCTCTATTTCGTCTTCTGATAGTTTGGACATTTTATTTTATTTTATTTTATTTTATTTTTTTAAAGGTTTAACAAGTCTATCTTTTTTTCTATTTATATATATGTGTGTGTATATATATATATATATATACATACACCAATTACATATAATAACAAATTTCCACACAAGTTTTCCTAAATTATATGATCAAATTTTTCTCTCTCCCTCCCTTCCCTTCCCTATTATGGTTCTGGTAGGTAATTTGATCTGGGTTATACATGTATTATCATCAAAACATTTCCATATTGTTCGTTTTTATAATTGAGTACTCTCATAAAACTAAAACCTCAAAATGCAAACTCAAATAAACAATTTTTTAAATTGTATGCTTTCTTTTGCATTCTGACTAGTTTGGGTATTTTCTATTTTTGAAGGTATTCCTCTTTTTTTGTATTTTAAGTTTTGATTGCATATAAGTGTACATAATATGTTCTAAATATTCGTTTTATTTTTTCTGGGTTCATTGTGACTTTACCTTGTTCATTTGTTATTTAGTTGATTTGTTTTTCCGCTCTTTTATTTTTAATCAGATTAGCTAAAGTTTGATCTGTTAGTATTTTCAAAGAATCAACTTTTAGTTTTATTTATCATTTCAATGGTTTTTCGTTTCCAATTTATCTACTTTTCTAATTTTCAATATCTCTTCTTTTGTGCTCATTTTTGGCTTATCTGTTACCTTTCTAATTAAAAATGTATATTCAGTTTATTAGTGCTCTCTTTTCCTGTTTTGTTAATATATGTAGTAGGGATGGGACTTTAATCCTAAGGACTACTTTAGCGGAGTCTCAGAAATATGGCATGTAATTTCATCATGATAATTTTCTTTCATATGTTTACCATTTCTTTGATTTGTTCTCTGACCCACACATAATTTAGGATTTCATATCTTTCCAGTTAGGTCAGTGTTTTTTTTTGTTTTTGATTCCTAAACTTGACTATTTTTATTGCACTATTGTCTATAAAGTGTGTATTTACTAATTCTTTTCATGGTAATTTGCAAAATCTCTGTGTCCTATTTTATGGTCAGTTTTTGTAAAAGTTTCATGTGATGCTGAAAAATATGTACATTCTTTAGCAATCTCCTTTTTGAAGACAATGTAATTAGTCTTTTAACTCTAGTTTCTCCAGCAATTTGGTCAGTTTCATATTTTCCATTTTGTTTGTCTTTCTGTTAGACTTTTCCAAAACAGAGAGGGTTACTACAGTCTCCTGCAACCTGTGTCTCATGAGTGCAAGTTTTCTAATGTACACGAAAGTATCCCTTGTTTCTAAAGATTTTCTCACCGTCATTACATTTATGCTATTTCTCTCCATATTTTTTCCTGATGGGCACTAAGGTCTCCACTTGCCTTGAAAGCTTTTCCACATTCATTAGGTCCAGTTTCTTTTCAGTATGAATTCTTTTATGTACACTCAGACAATCTCTGTTTCTGGTAGTTTTCTCACATTCATGACACTGCATTTTGAGACTTCCCTCTTGGCTGAAAGTTTTCCCACATGCAGTATTCTTTTGGAACCTCACTCTAGTATAGGTCCTCTGATGATAAAGAAAAGATGCTTTATCTGAGAATTCTCTGCTACTATCATTACATTTATAGGGCATCTTTCTGGTGTGAATTCTCTTGTGTTGTATAAGCTGTCCCCGACCAAAGGCTTTCCTATATTCATTAGTCAATATGGTTTCTTTTCAGTGTGAATTCTCTAATGTTCGCTAAGGTTTCTCAGTTGTCTAGAGAGTTTCCCTCATTTATTATTACCTTCAAGGGTTTCTCTCAGAGTACCTTTGTTTTCACTAAAGTATCTCGAACATTCATTATACTTATCTGGTATTTTTCTGGTGTTGATTATTGCTGATACTGGTATGTTGATATTCTCTGGTGTTGATTAAGGTGACCTTTTGGCTAAACTTTTACAGGGTACAAAAGTACAGAGGACTTTTCCAGGGCTTTTCTCTTGTATGAATGTTTTGATATTGAATAAGATATGCCTTACTCCTGTTCCCACTCCCACATATGGTGCATTCAAAGATTTCTTTCCAGTATAGATCTTCTGATATACAATAAGGCATGATCTGCTCCCAAAGGCTTTCCTACTGTGATCACATTTAAGATGTTTTCTTCCAGAATGTATTCTGATACTGAAAAAGATCTGAGTGATAATTGAGAGGCTTCTTGGATTTGAAATTTACAAAGTTTCTTCCCTGAGATAATCTGTCTGTTTTGGAACAAGAACTAATACTAATTAATTGAAATCTCAGAAGTATTATGGATCTTTTTTGTTTATTTTGGTTTAATTTTTCCTGAATTATAGGTGAAAACAGTTTCCAACATTAAAAAAAATCCTTCTCTTCCATCTTAGAATCAATACACTGTATTGGTTCCAAGGCAGAAAAGTGGTAAGGGGTAGGCAATGGGGGTTAAGAGACTTGCCCAGGGTCATACAGCTAGAAAGTGTCTGAGGTCAGATTTGAATGTAGGACCTCCTAACTCTAGGCCTAACTCTCAATCCACTGAGCCACCCAGCTGCGCCCATTTCCAGCATTTTGAAAGAATTTGGAGTCTCAAATTGTTCCCTTCTCTCACCACCCCTTTCCCCCCATCCTGCTGAGATGGTAAGCAATCAGAAGTTTTATCCTCAGGGACCCTCAACTCGATAACTAGAAGTTATTTTGTGATCGACTAAAACTTTTTGGGACCCTCTCTCATGATGTTGCCTCTCCAAACTGACTCTTAAATCCCAGTCTTCTGGTAACTTGGAATCCTGTTGGCATTCTTCGGATGTCTCTGCTTGCATGATTATCCTATCAAAATGCCCTGCTTTGAAGCCAACTGTTCAAATCTGGTCTTCCGAATGAATAATAGAATCTTGGCCAATGCTTCTCAAGGCTTCTTTCTCTCTTATCTGTGATGCTTCTCTCATCAGCAAGGAGATCACATGAGGTTTGGGGGCCAAAGGCCTCCAATGTAGGCAAAGTTCTGATGGTTCTACCTCAACACATCGTTGGACAAGACTTTCTGAGCTGGCTCCAAGTGCCCCACTTCTCCCAGGTGAAGTCTTCAGCCATATCCTGGAATGTCACTGATCTGGCTTTCCTCATGCCTCACCCCCAGCTCCTCCTGGACACACCTGGGGACCAAACTGGTCTCCCACACCTGCATCTACATCTGCCCTGGTGCAACCACTGCCACCTCTAAGAACCACCAAGATCCACCACTGCCTCCCTGCTGTCAGTGCCAGGCACATTCATTCTGTTTCAAGATTGAACCTAAACTGCTAGGGCAGTGCTGGGCCAACTTTTTACAGAGGGAGCCAAAGGAAAGGAAATGCTCCTCTGTCAGTCTGTTTCTAAGGTGACTCTTTCCAAGTTTCATTGTAGTGTATCCTACTCCTTGTATTCGTCAGACTAGGAAGTATGTCGCTGAGCAGGATAGAACATTTCAGGGGGCCCCATCTGGCCCGCGGGCTGTAGTTTGCCCATCACTGTGCTAGGGGATTACCTTGAGTCAGTCCCAGCCCAGAGAATGTTTAAGCATAATTAAAAAATTTTTATTTTGAGGAATACTTATTCATAGCCATTGACCTTAGCCATCAGGGAACGACCTAAAATACACCATTATATTGCCATCCCAAACGTTAAATATTAAAATAGATTTTATTCGGGACTGTTTTCACATGCTTGGGGTAGACATCTCCCTAACTCCCCAATCCAGTGCTTACTATCAATTATTTTCTTCATTTTTTTCAATGCTTACTTTCTGTCTGAGTAACAAGTTTCTAAGACAGAAGGGCAAGGGGTAGGCAAATGGGGTTAAGTGACTTGTCCAGTGTCTCACAGCTAGGAAATGTCTGAGGCCAGATTTAAACCCAGGTTTTCCTGATTCCAGGCCTGTAGCTCTATCCACTTTGCCACCTAGCTGCCCCATCCTACTATCTATTCTCATCTTTCACTATTTTTCTTTCCAAACTCTCTGCTTTTTCATGGCTGCTCATCCACCTTTGATGTCCTCTTACTATCCAGCTCTAGTTGGTGGCTCCAAAATGCTGTAGCATGAACAGCAGGCATACTCTGGTAAAACCTCAGCAGACACATTAAAAGTCACACATAGGACCCTATACCTAGAGTTGAATGATACCAGAAGTAATTCTGAATTTTCTGAAATAAAGGGTAGCCTAGAAGATTTCGTCTATTTGGGATTTGGATGAATCAGTGGGAAAAGCTCATATGGATTGGTTGCAGTTTAAGCAGAGCTCCTCTTCAGCTTTTGCTGGCCTCCTGAGGATCTGCTTCCTTTTTTTGGCCAAGCTGTAGTGGGATGCCAAGCTGTTGTTCACTCTGCCACAGTGACCAGCCTCAAGGAGAGTTACCCTTCTCTGAAACCATTACTATAAGTCTTTTTGGAGTAGCCGGAAATGTCCTCACCACCAGCGTGTCTTAGTTTCCACGATTGTGTCAGTTTCCAAGCCTTCCTCCTGCCTATTGAGTCATGGTCATGAATTACCCCGCCTCTCCCAACATCCTGACACCCTTTGCGTCTCCCTTCTCCCCTGCCCCCCTGCTGACTCAGCACTCAATGAGACTTTCTTGTCTTAGACTTGCACAATCTGTAGCTATGACATTTTGGATTGCACAAGATCAGGGCAAATGGGACAGAGACATGGTGGATGGGTGAAAGGCACATAGGACAGTCTCAGGGCAGGAAAGGTTTCAGTGGCACCTATTATTTGACAAAGGTGGGCAAACCACTCCATTTCTTTTTTTTTTAACATTTATTAATATTCATTTTTTAGAAAAGTTAACATGGTTACATGATTCATGCTCCTATTTTCCCCTTCACCCCTCGCCCTCCCCCCACCCATGGCCGATGCGTATTTCCACTGGTTTTAACATGTGTCATTGATCAAGACCCATTTCCAAATTGTTGATAGTTGCATTGGTGTGGTAGTTTTGAGTCCACATCCCCAATCATGTCCACCTCAGCCCATGTGTTCAAGCAGTTGTTTTTCTTCTGTGTTTCCACTCCTGCAGTTCTTCCTCTGAATGTGGGTAGCATCTTTTCCATAAATCCCTCAGAATTGTCCTGGGTCATTGCATTGCTGCCAGTACAGAAGTCCATTACATTCGATTTTACCATAGTGTATCCGTCTCTGTGTACAATGTTCTTCTGGCTCTGCTCCCTTCACTCTGCATCACTTCCTGGAGGTCTTTCCAGTTCACATGGAATTCCTCCAGTTTATTATTCCTTTGAGCACAATAGTATTCCATCACCAGCATATACCACAGTTTGTTCAGCCATTCCCCAATTGAAGGGCATCCCCTCCTTTTTCAGTTTTTTGCCACCACAAAAAGCACGGCTATAAATATTTTCGTACAAGTCTGTTTATCTATGATCTCTACCCACTCCATTTCTTAGCACACAATATTGGGTATATATGTTGGTATGAGTGTGTGCCCTCAATTCCCCTCAATTACATTGGAAGTCCCTTTAGGAAAAGGAGGGAGCAAGGGAATAAATATTTATTACATACCTACTCTGTGCTAGGTACTGCTCATAGCACTTTACAATTATTATCTCATTCAGTCCTCATGATATCCCTGGCAGATATTGACGTCCAGTCATTTATCAGGCGTGTCCAACTCTTTGTGACCCCATTTAGGGTTTTCTCAGCAAAGATCCTGGAGTGCTCTGCCATTTCCTTCTCCTGTTCATTTTCCAGATGAGGAAACTGAGGCCAAGAGGATGAAGTGACTTGCTCAGGGTCACACAGTTACTAAGTGCTTGAGGCCAGATTTGAGCTCCATCAAGTGAATCAGTTTCTCCCACATAGGCCTCTCCAAAAGGGGATCATTGGAAGTAGGGATGGGGAAAGGAGGAAGTCCATGTGCAAGACTTCTGTGCCCAAATGATATTTATTACTGTCTATTCTCTGTATCTGAGCAAGGCTTCAGGAGGGCTGCTCCGGGCCTTTACATTTAAATGCAGATTGTAGGGATGCTAGAGGTACTTGGCACTTCTCCAAGAGGGCTTCCAAATTTTCCCTTTTTGCATAGGAAAAATTCTTTCTCTGCTGTGTATCAGGGATGCTTCCTCCTTCTCTCTACACTTCAGGAAGCTGTTTTGTGGAGACTGAGGTGTAATCTTTTGCCTCTGCTTCTGGATTTATACTTTGGGATCTCGGAGCTCAGTAATTAGCTGAGAGGGCTGAGACTCCTAGAACCCATCAGTTCATGCTCAACTTACAAGGGGGATGTAGAGGATCTCATCTATAATGTCAAGTGCAATGGAACCATTTCCTATGAAGTTAGAATTGGAGAGAAGGGGAAAACTTTCCCCACTGGTTTTAGGAGCTAAGGAAAAAGAAATCAAGAAGCAAATAAAACTACCTACTTATCCAGAAGAGTAGGCAACCAATATGCTCAGTCTGCCCAAGGAGTTCTATGTCCAAGTTCTCTGGTCATCACCAAGAGGAAGGTGTCAGGCTGCTCTCTGGAATAAGGATCAAAGGAGGAGTGGTTGTGATTCCATCCCCCCCAACCCCCTAGGGATTCTGCTCCATAGGAATGCTGACCAGATTCTATAGAGAAGGGAGAATAAACTTGCACTACTCAAAGATGGTGGTGTGGGGGCTCTGGCCTCGATTATGGCTCTCACTGCATAGAAACATGCTTATGCACGTATATATTCTCTAGCAAGCCAGATCAATCCATTTCCTGCATCCCTCAGAAGGGAGGAGAGCCCTTGCAGTTGCAGAATTCTAAGAAGTTAGTATATATCTTTATGCACATCATCTAAGAGGTCATAGAAACCACAAACCAGACTCTATGAAATGAATCACAGTAGTTAAAGTTTAAGGGGCCCTGGAACATCCACTCTTCTTTAAGTAGTGCTCATGAAGTGTTGGCATCTGTAGGGACAACACCGACTTGGGGTTCTGTCAAATGACTTCCGAGGTCATCCATTACTAAGAGAAGGATCTTTCCTCCTCTACTGCCCTCAGAAATATTGGGAGTCACTAAAGGAGATTCCTCAAGCAGCTCCTGGGCCACAGCCTACATCTCACTCTTAGAATGGGATCTCACAGACTTCTTATGCTTCTGTCAAGCTCCTCCCTCAATGGATCCATCTTTTCTTCAGAAGTCTTCTCAAGATCACTGCTGAGTTGCATCAAACAATGCTCTTGCTATTATTTTTGTTCTTTTATTCTGAATTTAAATATCAAAGAAGATGAGCCTTTCCATATACAAATCAGAAGCGGCAAAAGACCTCATAGACAACTCCACACAATCTAAAGCATGCCCAGCTCTCCCAAAATGGAGGCACACAGAGTAGCCTTTGAAGCTTGCCCAAATTGTCTAGCATGGAGGCCCTCTGCTTCCCATACAAACCATATATATAGGGAGGTCCTCCTTTGATTGAGCATATTCTTTTCAAAGTTGTTCTGTTAGTCTGTGTCTCCCATTGATCTTTCTTTGCTTCTCTTCTGTGAGTTAAACAAAATACTCCAGTGGGGAGCAGCTGGGTGGCTCAGTGGATGGAGAGCCAGGTCCAGAGACAGGAGGTCCTGGGTTCAAATTTGACCTCAGATACTTACTAGCTGTGTGACCCTGGGCAAGTCACTTGACCCCCATTGCCTAGCCTTTGCCACTCTTCTGCCTTAGAATCAATACACAGTATTAATTCTAAGACAGAAGGTAAGGGTTTAAAAAATATTCCAATATTCCTCTCTCCTTCCTTTTTGTGCCCCCTCCCCCTTCATTTTGTCCATTTTGGCAACTCTGCCACCAACCTTCCTCTCTGCTCAAATTCTCTTGCATGTGAAAGAAAATAAAATAAAACTATTATATCCCATAATACAATATCCTATTATATTTGGTCAAGCCAAATAAATTCCCACATTCATCCTCATAGGTGTACCAGAGTCTTCTCAAATCAACTCATAAGAGCCAGTTGTTAAATTTTTAGTGTGAGCATATCCACTTTGGAAATGGGCAAATGCTACAGATAGACTTGATTTATTGTTCTGTTGACTTCTCAACTTAAGAAAGTGGCAGAGAAAACATTAATAATGAAGATTAAACCTAAAAGTTGTGAATAATTTTTCGAGAGAAGAGCTGGTTATTAAACATTTACTAGCACAGCCCTGCTCCTTCAACATCTCAGGTCTATTACCATTAGGAAGTAGGTAACATGATTCAACAATGGTTCCTTCATAACCATTGAAAAAAATTGTTCTCATCTGCCCTTTCTGTCCCAGAAAGTCATCACATGCTTGAAGTGGACACCCCTGCTAACTCGCCAAGGAGTCTGAGGTTAGTTGGTTACCTTCAACCTGCTTTAGGTTCCCTGTGCTGAGAGGAGTCTCTGCTGAGAGAGACCCCTACTCAGAGACCTGCTGCTTAGAGGCTCCCTGCTGAGACACCCTCTGACAAGAGGACTTCCTACTCAGAAACCCCCTGCTGAGAGACCCCCATGCTGACAAACCTCCTGCTGAGAGGATCTCCCTGCTGAGAAAGACCCACTGTTCAGAACCTCTGCCAAGAGGACCCCCTGCTCAAAGACTCTCTACTGAGGTGACCCCCTTCTCAGAGCACCCTTTATTCAAAGAATCCCTTGCCGAGAGGACCCCCTGCTGAGAAGACTCCTTACTCAGAAAAACCCTTGTGGGGGAGGACATCCTATTTAGGGTTGGCCTCCTAAGAGGACTCCTGACTCAGAGGAACCCCAGCTCAAAGGAGAGCTGGCTCAGGAATGCCCTACTGTGAGGACCCCCCACTGAGGGACCCCTTGCAGAGAGACCTACCCTTCCTAAGAGGGACCCCTGCTGAGAAGCTCTATAGAGAGGAGCACTGATGAGAGACCCCCATAGAGAAGGTCACCTGGTGAGAGGACCAGTTGCTTAAAAGGACCGCCTGCTTAAAGGATCTCTGCTGAGACCCTCATACATAGAGAAAGAACCCCATTCAGGGGCCACCTGCTGAGAGGATCCTCTGCTGAGGAACCCCCTACAGAAAGACCTCCATTGAGAGGACCTCCAATTGAGAGGACCCCCTGCCGAGACAGACTATTGAGAGACTACCTGCTAGTAGGATCCTGCTAAAAGGATCCCTACTGAAAGCCTGGAGAGAGGACCCCCTGTGCAGATCCCTGCTGAGAGGCCATTGTACAGAGGACCCCTGCTGGGAGAGACCCCTATTGAGAGGACCACCCACTGAAAGGACACCCTGTTGGGAGGACTATGTGCTGAGAGAAACCCTCTCAGAAACGCCCCTTGCTGAGAGGACCCCTGCTGAGAGGAACTACTACTAAAAGGATGTCATGCCGAGATACTCTTTGAGAGAGACCCCCCATGGAGAACTCCCTGTTGAGAGACCTCCCAGAGAGAAACCCCCCTTGCTGTAAGGGATTCCCTATTGAGAGGGACCTCTATTGAGAGATCCCCTGTAGAGAGGAGCACCTGGTGAGGGAACTATTGTGAGGACCACCTGCTCAAAGGACCCTCAGTTGAGAGAACCTTATGCTGAGCAATCCTCTGAGATGTGATGCACTCCAACTGAGAGAGACTGCTGATGAGAGCACTCCCTGCTGCGAGACACCCAAAAAACCCTGCACTGAAGGGACCCCTGATGAGAGACACCCACCAATTGAGAAGGCCCGTGCTGAGATCCCTTGTAGAGAGGACCACCTGCTGAGCAAGACCCTCTGCCACAAGAACCCCATTGAGAGGACACCTGGTGGGAGGGTACCCCCCCCCTTCTCCCA
>NC_058136.1:70891778-70921940 GCF_016433145.1 Gracilinanus agilis | reverse complement strand
CCCATGTAGACTGGGCCACCTGCTAAAAGGACCCCATTCAGAGAGAGCACCCCCCAGAGGACTCACTGCTAAGAACCCCCCATATTCCCAAGGAGGACCCCCAGCTAAGAGGAGCCCCTACTCAAAGGATCTCCTGTTGATAAAATCCCCTGTTCAGAGGACTTCCTCCTCAGAGAACCTGCTGCTCTGAGGACACCCTCCTGAGAAGACTCCCTGATAAGAGGACACTTGTGGAGAGGACCTTTGCTGAGAGAGACATTACTTAAATCTGCAGAGAGTACCCCCTCCCGAGAGAGACCCCAATTGAGAAACTCCCCTGCTGAGAGAGTTCCTTATTGAGAGGACTCCTGCTGAGAGAGACCTGTGAAAAGGACCTTCTTCTGAAAGGGCCGCTTGCTCAGGGACCCCCAGTTGAGAGGACCCCTGGCTCAGAGATGCCCCACCCAGAGGACCTGCTGCCCTGAGGACACCCTCCTGAGAAGATTCCCTGATGAGAGGACCACCTGTTGAGAACCCCTCCTTAAAGGCCCCCCATGTAGAGAGCCCCTCCTGCTGAGAGGGTCTCTACAGAGACAGAACTCTATTGAGAAGAGCACCTGCTGAGAAAGACCTTACTAGAGAGGACCCTGCTCAGAGAGATACCCTGATGACAGAGGCTCCCTGTTAAGGGGACCCCCTTTGCTGAGAAGCCTTGTAGAGAGAACCGCCTGCTTGGAGATCCCATGCTGAGAGAAACACCCCCTTTCTAGGACTACCTGGAGAGGGAGAGAGAGAGACAGAGAGAAAAAGAGGAGAGACAGAGAAAGAGAAAGAGAGGGGTGAGATAGAGTCAGAGAGACAGAGATCTTGCTTAGAGGACCCCTGCTGAGAGGAATGCCTGCTTAGCTGACCTGTGGAGAGGACCACCTGCTGAAAGACCTTATTTAGAGAACCCTGTGAAGAGAGACCCCTTTTGTGAGGACCACTTGCTGAAGGACCATCTGTTGAGAGATTCCATGGAGTAGACCCAGTTCTGAGATAGGCCCCCCTGCTGAGACTGCCAGGATGTAATGGCTTCTCATGCTACAGCTTCTTGGGTGGCAGGTGGGCACTAAAGGAGGGGCTCAGCCTGCCCTCCCACCAGAGGCGCTAGTCCTCCCTGAACTTCATCTCTACATAGAAGGCTGGAAAGGCTGGGCTGAGTCAGGCACTAATCAGAGGAGAGTAGATTTGATCCTAGTAGCAATGGGAAGCCAGTGGAGTTTAGTGAGCAATGGGATCATCTGGCCATCCTAGGACTGTAGAAATTCCCCCTAGGATGGATTGTGGAGGTGAAAGCCTGAAGGCAAGCAATTCTTTTAAGGAAGCTATACCAATTGTCTAGGCTGAGAGTGGTGGCTCTGGGGATGGAGAAACATGGAGAATCCAGCCTCAGCGTGATCTGCCTGTAAAGCATCTTTTCCCGAGTGAAAAAAGTCTCTTGTTTGTTTATCATTCATTCATTCATTCATTCATTCATTCATTCATTCATTCATTCATTTATCTAGCCATCCATTCTTTCATTTATTATCTCTGGCAAGTTTTCCAATTAACCATGAAGGCTTTTAGTTGTTTTTTGTTTTTTTTTTTTCAAAGTCAATCCTTCCTCTTTCTTGACTTGCCATGATTTCATCCTTCAAAAGGCCGAGGAACCAAGAAGAGAAAGAATCTCTTTTGGATCTGATTCTCAGCAACAGGGAGGAACTGGGGTGGAAATGATGGGAACACTGAGCTGGCTGGGTGGGGCGGGAAGTGACCCTGGAGAGAGAGAGAGAGAGAGAGGGAAATCTAGGCATAATCTGCCACAGGCACTCTAGATCTGGGAAAAACAGATTTAGAAGAACTCTGGAGGAGAAAAGACAGGATCCTATGGAATCATGGGAGATGCTCAAGAATGAAATACTGAAGGCACAAATGGAAACAATTCCAAGTGGGAGGGAAAATAAGAGATGTCTGGAGAAACTGATGTGGGTGGACAGAGCTAGTTCTCCAATCGACTTAAATTTTAAAAAGAAAATGTACAGAAGATGCACATAAAGCCAGGTAACAGAGGATGAATAAAAGAACATGACACAATCCTCTAAAAACAATGCACTAAAACTCCGAACAGAATGATTCTGGCAAGATTTTGAAGCTAAGGATGATAAAGAGGTCATGTCTTTTTTTTTTTTTTAAGCAATATTGTGAGGAAAAGAAGAGACTCAGAAAAGTGATAGGATCTTTTGCTTTGGGACAATACCAACTAGACAACTAGGTGGTATGATGGATAGCTTACTGGACTTGGGATTCAGGAGATATCTGAGTTCACAACTCCCCTCAGGTACTCATTAGCCATATGACTTGGGCAAGTCATTTATCTCAGCCTCAGTTTCTTCATCTGCACAGCAAAGGTAATAATAGAACCTATTTTATAATGTTGCTATTGGGATCAAATGATATTTTATATCTATGTAGAGTGTTTTGATAACCTTAAAGAGCAATGGAAATATTAGTTGTTACTTTGTTAGCTATTACAAGAGCTGAGGAAATGCTATTTTGCTTCTGTTTTTTCTCTTCCAAGGAAAATGACCTTTGTTCAGGAAATGACAAGGCAGAAATAGCCAGTAGGGAACTGATGCCCAAGATTAGTAAGGAGATGGCAAGAATATAACTGCCCTTTTTGAATTCAAATCCCCTGTCCCACATGGAAAAATTATGTTCCGAGGTCCTCAAAGAATTGGAAGATGACTGGTCATGTCATCAGAAGGAACACGGAAAATGGGAGAAATGCCACAGGACTGGAGATGGCCAGATGTCACTTTGATTTTCCTGCTTCCTTTCTTTTCTTTTCAGAGTTAAGGGTCATGGACTTTATTTATATTCTTAACTAACACCAAATGAAGTGGGCATTTCCATATGTATTGTGTAACATCCTAGATGAAGCTGTGGGTCTCCATTATGTATGGCTTATTTTTCTTTAAAATATGTAATAGATTTAACATATATATTCAACATTTCAGAGCTCTTTTGTTTGTCTATGATCCTCTCTGGCTTCCTTATGTTTGAAATCGAGGTCCTTTCTTATATCTATCTATGATACAAATATGTACTTGACATCTAAACCAGGGAGAAACAAAGCAGAGAATGAAAACTACAGATCAATATCTCTAATGCACATTGACACAAAAACATTAAATAAATATTAACATATATTAACATATTATTAATTATTATTAACAAGGAGGCTACAACAACATATTTAAAAGGTGCTTTGGCCATAGCTGCTGAAGACTCAGTTGGGAAAGTGGGCAAAAGAAGAACAAAACTCTTGTAACAAATATGTATAATTGAACAAATAGGTTCTAATACTGACTAAAAATGTATAGCTCCTTCTGTATCTTTCTTTAGGAGGTGGGTCGAAAGTTTCACCATTAGTCTTAGAATCATGGTTTTATTAATTATTCAGTTTTGGTTTTTTAAGCATCATTGCATTTATTAGAGTTCTGAGGTTTTCAAAGTTTCACTCTGCATCAATCCATGAGTTTTTCGAGGTTTCTTTGAGGCTACCTATTTCAATATATTTTATGATACAGTAGTATTCCATTATATTTATATGCTATCATTTGTTTGGCCATTCTCCAAATGATGGGCACTCTTTTAGTTTCTATTTCTTTGCTACCACAAATAGTGATGCAATGAATATTTTTGTATATATAGGTCCTTTTCCTCTTTATTTGATCTCCTTGGTGGTATAGATCCCAGTAGTAATGTCACTGGGCCAAAGGGCATATACAGTTTAGTGACTTTTGGGTCATGCTTTCAGATTGCTATCCAGAATGGCTGGACCATTTTATAACTCCATCAAAAGGACATTAGTAGGGGCAGCTGGGTAGCTCAGTGGATTGAGAGCCAGGCTTAGAGACGGGAGGTCCTAGGTTCAAATCCGGCCTCAGCCACTTCCCAGCTATGTGACCCTGGGCAAGTCACTTGACCCCCATTGCCCACCCTTACCACTCTTCCACCTATGAGACAATACACCGAAGTTAAGGGTTTAAAAAAAATTAAAAAAAAAAAAAAAAAAAAAGGACATTAGTGTGCCCAGTATTTCCCTGTAACCCCTCCAACAATGGTCATGTCCCATTTTTGTCATCTTTGCCAACCTGATGAGTGTGATGGACCCTCAGAATTGCTTTAATTTTAATTTCACCGATTATTAGTAATTTGGAACATTTTTTCATGTGGTTAGTGATAGCTTGGATTTCTTCCTTTGAAAGATGAAAGATGTCTGAGGTCAAATTTTAACCTAGGACCTCTCATCTCCGGGCTTGGCACTATCCACTAAGCCAACTAGCAACTAGCTGCCCCTTTCTATTTTTTTTTAACAGCTTTTGTCAAAAGCTTTTTCAATATCTATTAATGTAATGTTTTGAATAAGTGTTTTAAAATTCTTTTTTGCTATTAATATGATCTATTGTGTTTATCACTTTCCTTAAATTGAACCAACTTTGTACTTCTGGTATAATTCCAACTTGGACATAATGTAGTTCATTGTAGTCTGTAATGAAGGGGTGAAGGAATAAAGCATTTATTAAATCCTTACTGTGTGCAAAATGAGGGAGCTAGATGACTCAGTGGATAGAGCACTGGGTCTGGAGTCAGGAAGACTGAAGTTCAAATCTGGCATCAGACACTTACAGCTGTGTGTGTGATCCCAGTAAGTCATTTAACCTCCATTTGCCTTAACTCACTGGAGAGGGAAATGGCCAACCTCTGTGGTATCTTTGCTAAGAAAACCCCATGGAAAATAGGGTCATGAAGAGCCAGACACAAATGAACAACAACAAACGTATAAAAACATAGTGCTAAGGGTTATGGATCCAGTAAAGCAAAGATGCTCTCAAAAAGCTCGTATTTTGAATATGGGAGACAACACAAAGGACGGTTTCAGCTCCAAGTTAGAGGGGAAAAATCCCCAGGGTCCTTACGGTGCAGCAGCAAAGTAGATGTTAATGCCTCTTTTTCAATGTCATTTTCTTTTCTTTTCTTTTTTTAAGGATAGGCTTTTATTTTCACTTATATGGATGAAGCACAATCTCTTCAACAAATTCAGAAAGAATTCTTTTTGGAGCAAAACATCCATGCTTTCAAGTAAAACACAACACAAAACACCACTGAATAAATAAATGATCTGCATTAGCACACTAACATCAAACCACACATTCTTACTACATTTTGAAAATCCTCCCTGAACTAATCCTTGGCTTATCAGTCAGTGCCACAACCTCTAAATTCAACAGATGACCAACATTTCCTGAAAGGTAGGTTCAAAAAAACTATATCTTTAAGAAATCTATCTTTCCTAGAATAATGTATTCCTTTGAAGCTAAACTTGAAGAGAGGAAAAAGTCTACATGCCAAGAAGTCAATCTTCATCATTATTTTTATTAAATTAACCATCATCATGTGTGGAGTTTCAACTCGGCAGCCACTGTTCTGATAGCCATTGGAATTCATTAGCGATATTCTATACCATAAGCAAAATCACTGGTGGAAAATCACATACCACTTGCAGTTGAACCTAATGATGATGTGACATATACACTGTTGATTGATCCCTGAACCATTTCTGTCATTTCAGGTTCCAGAATTAAATGTAATTTTCACAGATAAAATGCTACTGGTTTCTGATATAGAGCTCTTTGAAAGTGCTGAGGATTTTGGTGTCAAGAACTTTCTTTTCTGGGTCTCCAGTAGGTATCCCTTTAGTACCTTTTAAATATGTTGTCATACTTGTACAAAAATATTTATAGCCACGCTTTTTGTGGTAGCAAAAACCTGGAAAATGAGGGTATGCCCTTCAATTGGGGAATGGCTGAACAAAATGTGGTATATGCTGGTGATGGAATACTATTGTGCTCAAAGGAATAATAAACTGGAGGAATTCCATGTGAACTGGAATGACCTCCAGGAATTGATGCAGAGCGAAAGGAGCAGAACCAGAAGAACACTGTACACAGAGACCAATACACTGTGGTAAAATAGAATGTAATGGACTTCTGTACTAGCAGCAATGCAATGATCCATAACAATTCTGAGGGACTTAGGGAAAAGAACGCTACCCACATTCAGAGGAAGAACTACAGGAGTGGAAACACAGAAGAAAAACAACCGCTTTAACACATGGGTTGAGGCGGACATGATTGGGGATGTAGACTGGAAACTACCACACCAATGCAACTATCAACTATTTGGAAATAGGTCTTGATCAATGACACATGTTAAAACCAGTGGAAATACACATCAGCCATGGGGGTGGGGGGAGCTCGGGGGTGAAGGGGAAAGTAAGAGCATGAATTATATAACCATGTTAACTTTTCTAAAAAATAAATATTAATAAATATTAAAAAATAAACAAATATGTTGTCATAGCCCTTTTGTGAATATTTTATTTAATATGCCCTTTTCTCCAAAGAGAGTTGAAAACATATAAAAAATGGCTTGGAGGGAAGCACAGAATAATTATAACCATGAACATGAATGGGATAAACTCTCACATAAAACTGAAGAGGGTAGGAGAATTGGATTAAAAAGCAGAATTCAACAATATGTTTACAAGAAATACACTTTAAACATAAAAATTCACACAGTTAAAATCAGGGATTGGAGCAGGATCTGTTGTGTTTCAGATGAGCTCCAAAAAGCAGGAGATCTGGGTTGTTCAGTGGTTAGAGCACTAAGGTTGGAATTTGGAGGTCTTAGGTTCAAATCTTTCCTTAGACACTTCCTAGCTGTGTGTCCCTGAGCAAGTCATTTACCCCCCATTGCCTTGCCCTTACCACTCTTCTACTCTGGAACCCATATTTAGTACTGATTTTAAGACAGGAGGTAAGGAATTAAAGAATAGTGAATCAATAGCAATAATTATTATACAGGTACCAAATGGTGTAGCATTGAAAAACCTTCCTGGGCACTGTACGAGCTGCATGTGCACTGACCTGGTCCTGTCTCCTGTTATACCCCTGTCATATTGAGTAGTGTTGTGAGGAAGATTAGATTAGGTATTGATTAGGTATTAGAATGTACGTAGCAGGAAGGAGCTGGAGCTGGGAATTCTAGGTTGGAATAAAGGAGCAGGAAGAAGGGACTTGGCTCTGAGTGGGACTCCATTAGGGGTTAACACAAACTGTGGTTAACCCTGGGAGCACTCAGAGTAAAAGGACATCTTGCATCCTGATTTCCCCTGGGATCCTGTGTGGTGTGGCATCTAGCAAAAAGGACAAGATCTACAGAGCCAAGGGAGGAGGAGAAGTTTGAGTTCTGGTGGACAGTGCTTCAAGCACTCCCTCACAACCTGGTTCCTGAGACCACCTTAGCTCCTGGCATCCAGAGATCATCAGTGGATTGCAGTGAGAATCCCAAAGCCACAAAGCCCTAGCTGTTCTCAAGCCTGGCAGGTTCCAGGTCTGAGGCAGTTACCCCAGAGACTCCATTTACAGCTCCTTGGGCCCTGTTAGTTTAGATCACTTAGATAAGAGTAGAATAAGTCCTCCCATTGCCCTGTGGTTTTATCCTTTAGATTTTAAGTATAGAAATCCCTTTCCCACCGTTTAGTCAAACATAATTAAAGCTGTTAAGTCCCTTTTACCTTGTCAGCCTGTTTCAAGACTCTGGCCTAGTGGAAGCTGAGTGACAGTTAAGATCAACTGCCATTCCTGTGGGAATCCAGTAAACTCTGGTCTTTCATCCTGGTCCAGTCTCTCATAAATCCTAGAGTGTGTTCCCACAAACTACTTAGTTTATTTATAATATCCCTGGTGACCCCATTACCTTACATACATTTTCCTACAGTAGGCACTTAGCTACTCGGGTGCTATGCTGCTTGGGTGTTGTGCTATCTAGGTATTGATCTGGATCCAGGCTTTGGCTTCTGCCTTCTTCTCCTCTGGCCTTCCACAGGCCTCCGGCAGTCTGTTCATACAGTCTTAGACTAGATGGAAGAGTTGAGAACTCTTTCACTTTGGTTTTCTTTGCTTCTGTGCTTTTTTTAGAGAATTTTTGAAGTATTAGTAGGGGATGTAAGCCCCTCTAGATCTTAACGGGCTACTACCTTCCAATCTCTGATTAAAAAAAAAAAAAGCAAGTTAACACAGTGTGTGAACTATAGGTTAGTGAGCTTGATTTCAATTCCTGGGAAAATCCTAGAAGAGATTATTAAAGAGATGAGTGATGAACATCTAGAAAGGGAAGTCATTGTTATAAAGCACAGGTCATGCCAGACAAACCTCATTTCCTCTTTTGACAGGATGACTAAAGTGGCAGATATGGGCAATATTGGGGAAGCTGTTTGGCCAGATTTTAGCAAAGCCTTTGAACAAGTATCTCATCCTATTTTTATGAAGACAATAAGACAATCTGATGGATTCAGGGTTGGTTGGATGGCTGGACACAGAGTAGTCGAAAATGCCCAATGCCAGCATGGCAGGTCTCCATTGGAGTGCCCTAGTGATCTGTGTTCAGCCATGTGCTGTTGAATATTTTTATTACTGACTTAGAAAATGGCATGTAGTACCTGCTCATCAAATTTGCAGAGGTCATGGGTAGGTAACCCACTGAATTGAAAGGCTAGAGCCTTGGCCTGAATCTGATAAAAATGAAATTCAGTAGGCATAAATGTAAAGTCTGGCACTTGGCTACAAAAAAAAAATTTTAGTTTATAACTACTAGATGAGAGAGGAATTGTAAGACAGCAATCATTCTGAGAAAGAACTGGGGGCAGTGTGATGAGATAGTCAAAAAGACTAATGCAATTAAAAAAAACCCCTTACCTTGTGTCTTAGAATCAATACTGTGAGTCGGTTCTGAGGGAGAAGAGTGACAAGGTATACCTCAACGGTCGGCAACCTTTTTGGCCGTGAGAGCCATAAATGCCTGTGGAAGGTAGAGGATGGAGGCGGAAGGCGCTGGAATATGGGGTGGGGGCTGAAGGGCCCCCTGGGGCACATCCTGGGGCTCTGCCCAGACTGGCCGGTCAGGAGGTGGAGCCAGATATGGCCATATCTGAGAGCCATATGTTGCCAACCCCTGGGCTAGGCAATTGGGATTAAGTGACTTGCCCAGGGTCACATAGCTAGGAAGCACCTGAGGTTGGATTTGAACCCAGGACCTCCCTTCTCCAGTCACTGAACCACCTAGCTGCCTCTGAGAAGGACATTTTTAAGTCAAAGAGAGTCCTAGAGACTTGAGTTCCTGTTATATGAGTCTCACTGGAAGGGACTGGGCTTGTTTAGGCTGGAGAAGGGAAGGCTCATGGAAGACAAAGTAGCTGTGTTTGAGTATTTTTAGGGCTGTCACATAGAGACCACAGCAGACTTGTTCTGTCTGGCTTGGGAGGGAGAACCAGGAACAGAGTGTAGAAGTTGTCAAGAAGCATATTTAGGTTTGATGTCAAGAAAATCTTAGTGATAACAGCTGTCCCAAAGTGGAATGGGCCACCTCTGGAGGGGGTGAGCTCCTTCCTCCTCCTCTGAAGTTTTCAAACAGTGGCTGGATGGGGGCAGCTGGGTAGCTCAGTGGATTGAGAGCCAGGCCTAGAGACGGGAAGTCCTGGGTTCAAATCTGGCCTCAGACACTTCCCAGCTGTGTGACCCTGGGCAAGTCACTTGGCCCCCATTGCCTACCCTTACCACTCTTCCACCAAGGAACTAATACACAGAAGTTAAGGGTTTAAAAATATAAAAAACAAACAAACAAACAGTGGCTGGATGAGCAATCATTGGGCATGTTATATTATCCAACTCTCTTATATTGATATGTGATTTGGGGTTTCAGTTCTATGGTAAAAATGAATACTATGGAAATAGGTACCAAGTGACAACATTTGTACAACCCAGTGGAATTGCTTGTCAGCTTGGGGGAGGGGAGAAGAGGAGGGAGAGAACATGAATCATGGAACCATGGGAAAATATTTTTAAAAATAAAATAAAAATAAAAAAAATATAATTCTCACTGTGGCCAGAGTTTTCTTAACGTGTCTGAAAATTCCCCCCAAATGCCCATTGGTCAACTCCCAGGCTGGTCCTGCACTCCTGGGCCCCTGGATCACTCTCCTCCAAATCTTTTACAGACCTTTCCCTTATTCTAGCCTCCATTTTGTCCAAGAATCAGTTAATTTCTTTAAGCCAACTCAAGATGCCAAATCAAAATGTGGCCCCATCGAAAAAAGAGGATGATTAGCAAAGGCATAAGCCTGTGTGCAAGTGTGTAGGAGAAAAAGGGAAGTGAATACGCTAGGATTAGCATATGAAGAGACAAACAGTGGTCAAAAGTCTGCAGTAGCTCATGCAAATGAGCAGCAACTTATTACCAGGCCAGGGTTTCAAGGCCTAGGAATCCTCAAGCCCGGAGGAGGCAGCAGGAGCTCCAGAGAGGAAATGCAGACCCAATTTCCAGCTGGATTTGAATCAGGAAATGAGGAAGCAGGCGATGCTTCCAAACTGAAGTCTGGAAAGCAAAGAAGTCCCAGAAAAAAAAGAGCAAAAACCCCAAAGAAACCAAGAGGAAATCAAATTCTACTTAAGGTTTAGAAGAGTAAAACAAAATCGGGCCTCCAGAGAAGAGCCCTAAAAGGAGAGAAAAAATAAAAATAATCCTAGATGAGAAACCTTACTTGTGGCATACCCTCCTACTTCCTAGGTTCCCCCTGCTACAGAGGGACATCTGTGTACTAGCCCAGCAGTATCCACAAAGAAAATATAGTCATACAGTTGGCTGGAGCCCCCAGCTCATTGTTTCGTGCTTTGGCCAATATTCAGAAAGCTGCCTATCTGTAGCTTGATGAGGCTTCTTTCTACCCAGGCCATTAGCTGCAACAGCAAGAACCAGCTCTTCCTTTGAAAGGATCCTGAATACTCTCTTCCTCAGTTATTTCCTGCCAACTGACTGGTGATTTCTTCGTCCTGCTTAGCTTAGATCAGATCGACTTGAGGGCTGGGTCACTCGCTCATCAGCCCTTTTACCTCCAGACTCAGACGGGTAACACTATCTGTTTGGGAAATGATGGGAATGTCCAATATTGACCCCAAACCTTTGACCAAACTACCTTCAGAGGCTAGACTCTGCCCCATAGGTTTACTTTCTGGAGGGTCAGCTGAATCCTGGATCTCTTCTCCCAGTCATGGCCCAGCCCAAGATCTAAGGGCATGATAACCATTAGGCTCTTCTGGCCCTCCCCTAAAAGCCTCCTCGGATGCTATCTGGGCATGGAGGTCACCTTGGGTGTGCTGGCTGATTATGCTTTGACAGGTTGGGTGTCTTAAGACCAGCCTAGCTCAGGTCTGAGAGGATTACTGCAAAGGGCAGAGCCTCAGACATTTCTACTTGGACAACCCTGAGCAAGTCACTTTGCCTCACCTGGGTCTGTTTCCTCACATGTAAAATAAAGTGGTTGGACTTGATGGTGTCTGAGGTCTAAATGAATGGTCTGAGGAGTACCAGACTGAATGTTTGGGCCTAGTGACTAAGGAAGACCATCCAGTAAGTGGTGGAGGGAGATATGGAAGCACAGTCCTCTTCTGATAAGCCTAGTGGACCCTAGAGAAGGTCCGATTTTCCCAAGATCTTCAGAGTCCACTCAAGAAACCAGCCAGAGGTAAAAAATATACACAGAACTTTATTGCCCAAGGAGAATGTGGTCTTCGTTAAATGCATAGCTTTGTCCAGAGTGGGCCAACCCGGGGCCTGTAGTGACTACTAAATGGCCAGGTGAGGGCCACAGCTGAGCCAGCTGCAAAGCACACTCCCGAGCCACTGAGGTACCCTGTGCACCAGTCCCAGGCTACTCAGGTAGAAGAAACCAGGGGATTTGGCCCCACGCGTGAATCAGTTTTATTCTATAATCAGTGCCTGTTCCTCCCTCCTCAACTGGACACATCAGCAGAGGCAAACTGGCCCTAGCCAAGGATCGCCAAGACCTTCCCTGCTTTGGAATTGTTTCCATTTGGGGCCAGACTTCCTAGCAGCCCAGTCCAGATCCCCGGGGCCATCACTAACGTCAGAAATAGGGTAAGAACCTTCACTTCCTGCTCTGCTGTGCCGCTTGGCTTGGGAGCATCATCAACTTCTTATGTTTTCCCAGTGGGCCATTCCCAGGCTGTTTCATCCTGAAGGGCAAAGGGGATGTGTGTGTGTGTGTGTGTGTGTGTGTGTGTGTGTGTGTGTGTGTGTTGGGGGGGGGGGCTCCGAGTGGGAGCGTACCATTACTCAGCTGCCTCCCAAGCCCGCTTCTTTAGGAAAGGGTCCACAAGGCAAGGCCAGCAGGCTTCTGATTTTTGGGTTAAATCTTGCCAAGGAAGTGTGGAAGGTGTCCCTGTCTGGCCCTAGGAGGCATGAACTATCAGAGCCAGGTGAGCTGTCTTGGTTTTTCTCTCCTCCCACCCAGCTGCTAATGGGAAGCCCACTTAGGAGACAATTCAGGCTTCTCTACAATCTGGGAATGCCCTGAAACAGACATGGCCTAACACCCTAGAGGCAGGCAAGGGTCTTCTCCTTAGGGGCTGGTCTGACACAAAACTTAGAGCCCCATGGGAGAGAGTAAACACCCTTGGGCCAGTGCCACAGCTGAGCCTGACAGAAAGGCATTTGGACCTGTTCTGACTCAGGCCTCCTCCCCCAGGGTGCTCGCTCTGATTTCTGATCTCTGCCCCTGACTCAGAGATGAGTGTTCTTGTACTTTGAGAATGTCCAACCATTGAGAACTTTGATTTCCATTTCTGGGTATCTGTCCACATGAACAAATCAGCTCTGATATTCATCACTCTCCTCAGGCCCCTGCTTGTTTCCTCCGTCCAGCCCCAAACCTAAGGAGGGAAAAGACAGTTGGGTTTAGAAAGCGAATTTCTAGCTCCCATCATCCCCTTTTAAGGAGACTCAGCCAGACAATACGGAGGAGAAAGACTGGAGAGAACCATCAGTCATTTGGGAGGCCTGCTAGTTGGATGGATCTAACTAGGCCCCATGTAAAGGCCCTCCTGGTGGTATGGAGAGGGCCTGAGGCTGCCTATTCAAAGGAAGGGGACCAGGGACAGGCTAAGGACAGAGGAGAAAGGAAAGGTGAGGGAGGGACAAAAATCTACAAGAGGAAAGAAAAGCCGGTCCTTTTCCCATTAACCAAAGGGAGAAAACAGGAAAAGAAGGCCAAAGGTCTCCCTAGTGAACAGGTTAGCTTGGCCCAGAAGGGGTCAGGGAAGGTAGTGGTCATCTGGGGGAAGGGGAAAAGCCTGCTACCTGGGGAGGAGCTGGAGGAAAGGAGTTCCAGGCTGTTGAGCACTCCATTTTCATATAGGGCCAGTTTCTGGACAAACCTCTGGCGAACAGGGTTAATGATGATCTGAGGCCTTTCGGAGGTGTCGCTCTCTGGTTAAGAAAGGAGCCCCACACAGAGAGATGGGATCAGGAGGAAGCCCAGGCCGTGCACAGCAAAAACCAAGAAGCAAATAGTGACTTTGAGGGCAGTTTTTCTCTCAAGCTCTTTGGACCCTTCCACTGGCTCCTTTCCTACTGCCTCCAAATGTGCCCATGCCTCCTCCATCCTGAAAAATTCCCAAGTGACCTTTCCATTTCTGCCAGCTAGCTTCCTGTCTCTTCTGTCCTTTGTAGATAAACTCCTCCAAATGGCTGTTTACACTAGGGATTTCCACTTTCTCCTTGTTCTCCTCCTTTTCCCTTCCCCTTCCCTTTCCCCTTCCCTTTCCCCTTCCCCTTCCCCTTCTTCTTCCTCTTCCTCTTCTTCTTTGAAATAATGGAGGATAAGTGACTTGCCCAAGGTCACATAGCTAGAATGAGTCTGAGGTCGATTCTGAATCCAGGACCTCTCGTCTCCAGGTCTGATTTTCTGTTCACTGAGCAGCCCCTAATTTTCCAATTAATTTTGAGGGCCCCATCACCTTCCCAGTTACCCAAGCTCAGAACCTGGGTGTCACCCTCATTCTGTCTCATTCCCTATAATCCAGTGTGCTACTAAGGCCTACTGACTATACCTTCCCATCTCTTGTATATGCTGAGGCCTCCCTCACTCCAGTCCATCCTCCATTCAGATGTCCAATTGTTCTTCCTAAAGTATGTATATGACTATGTTTTACCTCCCTCCAGTGGCTTCCTATTTGCCTCCAGGGCCGAATATAATATTAAAGCCTTTCATAACCTAGCCCCCCTCCCCTACATTTCCGATCTTCTTACATCTTATACTCCCCATTCTCCATCTATATTTATGGTCTTCAACCTAGTGACTCTGGCCTCCTGGTTGTCCCATGAATGAGACCTGCCATCTCTCAGCTCCAGGCCACACCTGGGCATATTCCTCGTCTCATACCTACAATGCGCCCTCTCTTCATCTTGGCTTAATGACTAAAATCCCATCTTCTACAGGAAGCCTTTCCCAAACCCTCTTCATTCTAGCTCTTTCCCACTCTTGATTCTTTCCGGAATTCTAGAGCTTTGATAAGACTGTGAGCTCCATGAGGGCAGGGGACTGGCTGTTGCTTTTTTGGATCTCCATCTTAAAATAAGAGAGTTGGCCTAGGTGGCCACTGAATGAGGAAAATTATTCTTGTGCCTTCATATTATTGATGATGAACAGAGTGATCATATATAATCCTTAGATAAGTAACTACAATTGTAAGTTATTAAATTAACTGTGTATAAGATTGAGCTGGAGGGCTTGGATCCTAGAGCTTGGACTCCTCAGTATTCAATTAGTTGCCTTTACAGGAGTCTCTATCCCCTTAAGTATGGGAAAGAACTTTGCCCCAGGCTAAAGCCAGAGGCCTACAGTCTCCAGAGCCAAGAGTTCTCTCAGTAACAGCCTGCTCACTCCCGGAAGCTCCATGGACTGACTATCCTTCCCCATGAAACCCTGGGACATGGGGTGGGTTAGTCTCCTCCTACCCCAGTGTTTAAGTCAGATTTCTTGATGGAGGGTCGCCAGATTACCTTCAGAGCTGTTCTGTGCATGTCCCAAGCTGCCTGTCTTGGTCCGACTCCCCCAGCTCTCTCCTGAAGCTGCTGCCTCAGGTCGACAGGAAGTCTGCCTAAGAGAACACAGGGCCTGAGCTTCTGGTCTCTCCCCTGGGCCACCAGGCAAGCTTGGCACTGAGGGTGAGTCTTGGTTCAAATTCCAGGAATTGAGAACATCGCAGAGGCCCGGCGTGCTCTCGTCACTTTCCACGGGCTGGTTGGGGTGATTCCAGAGCTGCTTGGAGTCCTGAGCACGGGACCCGAGAGACATGTGAGGGGGCTGCCGGTGCCATGCCCTGGCCTGGGAGTGCAGCAAAGGTGTTCCACCATCGGGTGCTGGGTTAGGGGTAAACATGTAAGAGTCCTCCTGAGGTGAGGCCGGGCCCCTGCTGCCAACTTCTCGCTCAGACGGCCCCACTGAGGCCTGGAGCTTCTCTAGACTTTCATATACCTGGGAAGAGCAGAGGATCCTGCATTTAGAACTGTTAAGAGACCCGAAAGGCCAGTTAGTCCATCCCTTTCATTTTATAGAGAAAGAAACTGAGGCCCAGGGTTGGGAAGAGATCTGTCCAAGGTCACCCATAAGACCTAGAGCTGGAAGGGCCTCAGAGGCCACCCATTATACAGAACTAAGGTTCAGAGACAGGAAGTGAATGGTCCAAAGTCACACAGGCCTTGCTGGGCAGAGCTGGGATATAAACCCCGCCAGGGTGCTCAACTCCATAGGCAATGCCTTTATTCGCTGTTTTTGTTGTTGTTTTTTTAAACCCTTACCTTCCATCTTAGAATCAATACTTTGTATTAGTTCCTAGGCAGAAGAGTGGGAAGGCCCAGCCGATGAGGGTTAAATGACTTGTCCAGGGTCACACAGCTAGGGAGCCAGATTTGAACCCAGAACCTCCTTTCTCCAGGCCTCTGTCTCTATCTGAGATTGAGCGATTTAGCTATCCCCTTATCTGTGATTAATTTAATCAAATCCTACTCTTTTGGGCTGTATCCAAAATCTGGAAGGGGTGAGAATCTGACAGGCTAGACTCTTTTTTTTTTTTTTTTTTTTAATTTTAAACCCTTAACTTCTGTGTATTGACTTATAGGTGGAAGAGTGGTAAGGGTAGGCAATGGGGGGTCAAGTGACTTGCCCAGGGTCACCCAGCTGGGAAGTGTCTGAGGCCGGATTTGAACCTAGGACCTCCCGTCTCTAGGCCTGGCTCTCAATCCACTGAGCTACCCAGCTGCCCCCCAGGCTAGACTCTTAATGAAGGCCCTCTTTCCCCTAAGCAGGCCACCATAGTCCCTCATTCTCCCAAGTCCAGGCCTGGGGACACTACTGTTTTTCTCCTCCCACAAGCCAGTTAGTGGCGATAGGCCTCCTGGTCTCCATTACAGCAGACTCAACATTTCTGAGTGGCGAGTAGTCACTACGGGGCCCATAGCATGTTACCAAATTAACATGGGCTTCTGATGAATTTCTGGATTTGATTTTTGGAAATGATAGGAAGGAGGAGGCTCCTTTCAAGAGTGGAATCCTGTCTCTGATGCTCACTACCTGAGTGACCTTGGGCCAGTCCTTTCTCCTCTTGGAGCCTCAGTTTCCCCCACTGTTGGCCAGAGGTTCCTCATAGCTAAGATCACATGACCTTACACTCAGGTGGCATCAGGGAGAATGAGGAAGGACAAAGGTGCCTGAGGCAGTGACCGAGAGCATACTGCAAGCAGTGCACCTAAGGCAGGGCTGAACCTAGAGAAAGGTCTGAAATGAGATCTCCCCGCAAACCCCCATCACTGCAGACACAACAGGAAAGGACCTTCTGACTGACAAGGCTGCTTGGTGCAGGGAACCCCCAAGTGGCCTTCTGGCCAAACCCCGTCTATATATAACCCCGCCTCGCCGTCTGTTTTCAGGGGGTGTCCGCCTGACTCCTGGCCCTCCCTCAGCTCCTGGGGCCATCTGTACCTTGGTCATGGGAGGCCTCCTCTTGCCCCGGCGGTGCAGGCAGCGACATGCCAGCCGTCCTAGCTCCTGGCCCAGCTCTGGGGGGCACTTTCCAGGCCTGGAGTCTGTGTACTTTGCATAAAGCTGCGAGCCGATCTGGGCAGCCCGGGCCTCCAAGTCCACTCCGGCACCTGTTGCCATCCCTTTGCAGGAGGTCAGAGTTTCTTCTTCTTCCTCAACCAAATCTTTCTATGGGAACAAAAGCAAGGCTTGACCAAGGAGCAGCCTTCCCATGTGGCCCTGCCCCACTCTGGAGGTCAGCTCTGACATTTCCCATCCCTGTTGCTCCCAGGTAGGCACCTCGCACTCCCCTCCCCACTTCTTTCTCCAGTGGAGCAGAAGCTGCAGGGAGGCAGGTGCCCAAATATCCACCAATGGGGAGGTGCCTACTCTGGGCTGAGGAAATACCTATGGAGACCCAGCTCTGGGCTGCCCACAAGGAGCCAGCTTCAGACGGTTTTGTCTTCCCGTCAATGAAAACTTGTTGAGCCAAACTTTGTAACAATTTGGGCCTCTCAGCTATAGCACAACAGTTCAGTGGCTGTATGAGGACCTGTGGGAAGACCTGGGTTCAAATCCCATCTCAGACATTTGCTAGCTAGGTGATCTTGGGCAAGTCACCTCAACTTCACGGACCTATTTTCTCTTCTCTTAAATGAGGATCTTTGAGATCTCTTCTGGTTCAAGACTCCAATGCTGGCGGGGAGACATGACTCAATGCCCATGGGGCCTTCCACTGCATCAGAGAAGGCACATGGCTTTAGTCACCAAATCACTTATGAGGAGAAATCACAATAGTGACCAGACTGTGGGAGCTTGAAGGGACCTTAGAAGCCATCGAGTCTAATCAGCCTCATTTCCCATTTTGTAGATGTTTATGGCCATCTGATTTGGCCTCTGCACTTTCATCACTCTCAGTTTTGCCCTCTGGGGCCAAGCAGAGCAAGGCTAATCACGGTAGCCAGCTAGTTTTTTTTAAAAACTTCACCTTCTGTCTTAGGATCAGTATTTAGTATTGGCTCCAAGGCAGAAAAGTGGTAAGGGTAGGCAATGGGGGTCAAGTGACTTGCCCAGGGTCACACAGCTGGGAAGTGTCTGAGGCCAGATTGGAACCCGGGACCTCCCATCTCTAGGCCTGGCTCTCTATCCACTGAGCAACTCAGCTGCCCCTTCCCCAGTTCTCTTTGTCAGTCCCCATATGACAAAGACTGGGCCCTTCATCATCCTGGTTGCCTTCTCCAGGATGTTCCCTAGACTGTTGATATTCTTTATATCCACCATCAACCTGGTGAGGTGGGTACTGCAGGTACTGTCACTCCCCCATTTTTCCAAATGAAAAGACCAGTTGAATGCCTTGCCCAGAGTCACAGGGTGAGTTAGTATCAGATGCGAAATATGAATCCAGGCCTCTTCTGACTGAGTCCTACTGCCAAGGTGCCTCTGTAAGTAGGGCCCTCCTGTTCAGCTCACAAGAAGGGTTTCAGTATCATGAAGAGGAAATCTCATCCTGAGCAGCAAGGAATAATCTCCCCTGAGCCTAGGAGGTGATTTAGGCTAGAAATAGCTTCAGGCGGAATCCAGGGACATCTTAAATGAGCCCTCCTAGGCGAACAGGGGGCCCAGAGTTAAGTGGCGGGAATCATGGGCTGGCTGGACAGCCCATTCGATATGGAGCTTCTGTCTTCTCAACCACCACAACAAAAACCCTCTCGGGACAGGACCTATCTCCCAGCCTTTACTCTAGGCCTTTGCCTGGCAGTGGCTGAACAACTCCACCCTAGACTGGCTCCATCCCAGTTGGTCCAGTGACAAAGAAAAACCCTTTGAACCCTCAGGAGGTGAGACAGGTTCTGCTTTGAAAGATGGTGTTTTAATGGGGAGATTTTCTGGCCCAGCCCAGGCACAAAGGTTTCAAGCTGGCAGGAGCTTCCTGGCCCCAAGCTTCCACCTGCCTCTCTGGATTTTCTCCCATCTGTCACAGGGGACTCCTCCTTCCCTTTTCTCACCCGCTGACTCACCAGGTATTTGGTTCTAGCCCCGTCTGTCTCGATGGCTCGACACCCAGTCAAGATTTCCAACAGCACCTGAGGAAAAGGTAGGATAGTCTACGAAGAAGGTCTGGGACAGGCACCCAGCTAGAGGCATTGGGGATGGGAGGAGGCTGGAAGGAGAAGGCAGGCAGGTTGCCCCACTGGCTCATGAGGGAGGCTGCTTCTCCAGGGATGGTGGCCTCCATACAGTCACACTGGTACTCAGGCAAAGTAAGGGTGGGTGATAACAGCCAAACTCTAGACCTCATTGGCACTTTCCTGCAGCCCTGTGTCTGGCTGGGGGTGGGTGGGTGGGTGGGTGGGGTAGCTGTCTCATTTGTTTTCTAAGTTGAGAAAGGGGGTGGGGAAGGGAAGAGAATCACTACTGCCCTCACACTAGGCCTTGAGGCCTAGCCTCCATGCACTGTGCCCTGATCAGAAGAGAACTCTGGACCACCTTGGCTCACACCCATGGCACGATCTCTCTGGCTAATGCCCACCAGCCAGCCCCCTCCAACTTCCACCAGTGTGGGCAGCCTCAGATTTGCATCAAAGCCCCAGAGGGAGGACCTCAGGCTTCATGGGCAGTCTGGTGTTCTGCAGGCCCTAATTCTAGAGCTCACCACCCTGCCACTCTCCTCCATCAGGCTATTCCTGTTGCTCCACAGGGCCATACCCAGGACGCCTCCCTTCCCCTCCCCTCCAGGGGCCAGACTCTTACCACGCCAAAACTAAAGGTGTCGATTTCCACCGTCAGCTTTCCTGTCTTGACATATTCCTCAGGCAGGTAGGCCAGGGTGCCCCGAACAGTCTGAGTTCGGGCCAGGGAGCTGCTCTTACCGGAGGCAGCCCCCGAGTAGCGGCTGAAGCGGGCCAGGCCAAAGTCTCCAAGTTTGGGCACTAACTTCTCATCGAGGAGGATGTTAGAGCTGGGGGAGGGAAGGGAGAGAAGGAGCCAAGGAAATTCAGCCCCATCCTTGCTCTCCCCCCAAATCACAGTCCTTGAGAATAATGTCTGAGGGACTTGGGACGAGGCCTCGCAAGGCCTGCTTGAAGGCACGGGGGGACATTTCACCTGGACAGGGTAAGATTCCGGGGAAACACTGCTCCCAAGTCTTAGCTGTTAAACTTAACTCCCAGCCCTGTCAAGGAAGCCATAAGTACGCAAGCAAGGAACTGCCCTGGATACAAATTCTTCTTTTACAAACCCTTACCTTCCATCTTACAATCAATACTACATATTGGTTCCAAGGCTAAAGAATGGTAAGGGCTAGTATATGGCTATGGAGTTTCTGAGGCCAGATTTGAACCCAGGACCTACCATCTCCAGGATTGGCTCTCTAACCACTAAGCGACACTAGCTGTCCTGTAGGCTCTTCTAAATAAAAATTTTTTTCAACTTCTTCCCTTCCATCTTAGAATCAATACTGTGTATCAGTTCCAAGGCAGAAGGGCAGTAAGGGCTGGGCAATGGGGGGTTAAGTGACTTGCCCAGGGTCACCCAGCTGAGAAGTATCTGAGGCCAGATTTGAACCCAGAACATCCTGTCTCCAGACCTGGTTCTCTATCCACTGAGCCACCCAGCTGCCCCCTATACAAGAATTCTTAAAGGGAAGAATTATTGTTGCATTTTTAAATACTGGGATTTCCAAAAAGCAGGTATACCTTTGGACCCCCAAGCTTCTTGACCTTACGAGCAGTGGAATCCATTTGTAAATGCTGAGGGAGTAGATCTTCAATTTCAGCAGTCTGGAAGAAGCCTCAGTATCTAACTCCCTCATTCAACAGATGAGGAAACTGAGGCAAGAGAAGGTCATAGAACCCTAGGTCTGTAGCTTAAAGGGACCTCAGCAACCTTGTAGTTCAACCCCCTCATTTTACAGAGGAGGAAACTGAGGCCTGGGGAGGGGGGCTGATTTGTCCCAAGGTCACACAGAGAGGGAATAAGTGGCAGGACCAGAATTTCAGCCCATGGTACTCTTTCAAAAGCCCCATGACGCTTCCTGTGGCCAAAGCCAGGGGTAGTCCAAACACTGGAGAGTTGCCTTTGAAATGCTGCTCTCCCCCACCTCAAACATATTTAAATATGAATGAGCAGACCATATGGTTCATCGCAAAGGACACTGGGTGAGGAGGGAAATTGGGGGGTCTACTCCTGGATTTTCTACTTCCTAGCTCTTTCTTTGCTGTTATTAAATTTCTCTAAGCCTTGGATTCCTCAAATATAAAAGGAGAAGGTTGGGCGAGATGATGTCTGGGGCTTCTTCCAACCAGAAACTGACAATCTGGGGTCAAATCTCAGCTTTGTCTCATATTCTCTGTGTGCTCATGGGCAGGTCCCTTCCCTCCCTGGACTTCATTTCCCTTCTCTGTAAAAAGAGGGGGCTGTACTAGCTGGCTTCCGAAGTCCCTCCCAGTTCTAGGTCTCTGATTTTTTCGGTGACCTTAGGCAAGTCCCTTTCCCTCCCTGGCCTTGGTTTCTTCTACTGTAAAATAAGAGATGATGATGGACCACAGTATGGCCCCTCAGGTCTCTTCTTGCTCTGCCTGTAGAAGTCTATGTGTGACCATGAGCAAGTCACTTCACCTCCTCGAGCCTTAGTTTCCTCATCTGTAAAATGAAGGGGTTGACCAAGATGGCCTCTTGGGTCTAGGCCCCTGTGATAGCTGAAATCGATTATTTGGCTTGGCCCTAGAGAGGCAGAGCAAGATACCCCTGGATGGCAAGCATCACCCCCAAGATGAAGGGATGATCTTTAAACAAAAGCTGCCTGACCACTTATCGGCAACTGGGATCCAGGTCTGAGCCGGCCCACGCTGCCTTGGGCGTCTCTGTCCAACTTTGACTTGGCAACAATTGAGGTCAGCTGGCTACAGACTTAGTCCCCTGCATGAGTTGGTTAGCTCTGTTCAGTTTCCCAGAATGCATCTGAAACTCAGCCAGTTTCCAGCCCAATGCATGTTGTCAGTGGGAAGAAGGAAAAAGCCAGGAAGCACATTTCACTCCCAGGGATCCCACCAAAAACAAATCTGATGGGCAGGGGTCCTTTGTAAACAAAAGGGGGCTTGTTCCCGATTGACTGATTCTATCCTATACCCCAATGGAGGATCTCAAAACATGGGGCTCCTAGATAGGATGGATGGGCCAGCTAATTACTTTGTGCCACCTTTCCACTCTCCCAGTTGCCTACACTTGCCCTCAGAGTCATCATTTGCTCCTTCCTCAACCCCTGGATACAATCAGGTCTCTCGGATTATTTCAACAGTCTCTTCCACTCCCCCCACCCCCACCCCCTACTCTGCCTCCCATCTATCCTCTATCTTGGTGCTAAGTAATAGCTGATTATTGATAGGGGGCTCCAATTGGGTCCACCCTGCCTGTTAATCTGCCTGCCTCGACCCCTGACACGTGACCCCCAGGGTCATGTGTATCTCCTAAGAATCTGAGGCAAGATTTGAGCCTGGATCTCGCTGAATCCAAATCTAGTGTTCAAAATGCCACGGCAGGGGGTAGCTGGGTGGCTCAGTGGATTAAGATGGGTTCAAATGTGGCCTCAGATACTTCCTAGCTTGGGCAAGTCACTGAATCCCAGTTGCCTCACCCTTCCTGCTCTTCGGTCTAAGATGGAAGGTAAGGGGTTAACCCCCCCACCCAAACACCACAGCACATTGTCTCTCTAATGATGGGCTCTAAGGGTGTTCCTGGTCCAAGCCGGGGCAAGGATTGGTCAGCCCCTTCCTGGTCTTCTCCAAATCTTTCCCCATTGAATCAGCATGACCATTCCCTTTGGTCTCCTGGCCTCTAGGGTCTCCCCAGCAAAGTTATTCTCCCCATAACTGCCAAATTGCTATTCCTAAAGCATCAGCTAGACCTTGTCACTGCCTTGCTCAAGAAGCTTCAATGACTCCCTATTGCCTCTGGAATCAATTACGAACCCATCTTTTGGGAATTTAAAGCTCCTTCAAAGATTAACTCCAGCACCAACTTGAACCCTTTCCTCTCCCCACACTCCATCAGCTACTAGCGTCACTCCTACCATTCCTTTGTACATATTTTGCATCTATTTATGTGTATATGCTTCCCCCCTGATAGAACATAAGCGCCTTCTTTTTTTCTTTAACTCTTACGTCTTGTCTTAGAATCGATATTGGTTCCAAGGCAGAAAAGCACTAAGGGCTAGGCAATGGGAGTTAAGTGCCTTGCCCAGGGTCACACAACCAGGAAGTGTCTGAGGCCAGATTTGAAACCAGGACCTCCCATCTCATCTCCAGGCCTGGCTCTCTATCTGCTGAGCTACCTATCTGCCCCTAGAACATAAGTTTCTTGAGGGCAGGACTGTCTCTGTATCCTCAGTACATAGTAGGCACTTAATACTTGCTAATTTGCTAGGTTTATTCTTCCCCAGCATTCCTTCTTCCCTGCCTTCTCACCTTTTGACATCTCCATGAATGAGACTAGGGTTGTCCTGATGTAGGAACTGGATGGCTCGTGCTGTGCCAAGCAAGATATCTACTCTCTGAGCCCAGGAGAGGAGGGAAGGATTCTGGTTCTGGAAAGAGAAAGACAGGTTAGGATGGAGAACTGGTAGCTCTCAGATGCCTACCGACTTGGGTTCCCATGTCTAAACCTCATTTTTCCCATCTAGAAAGTGGGGCTATCTACCTTCCCTACATTCTCAAGGCAGGCTCTTCCGTCCTGATTAGAGGCCCAATTCTCTCTCCCCTCCAGTCTCTTATTGATTCCTCCCATCCCTATCATCCCCCATCCTTTCGCTCCCCTCTCTATTTAGCTTCCCTTCATGCCCAGCCAACTGGCAAAGATGACACAAGATGGAAACAGTCAGTGTTGGAGGGGCTGTGGCAAGACAGGCACACTAATACTTTGTTGGGGATTTGGGTCTAACCATTCTGGAAAGCAGTTTGGAATTATGGTAAATAACTCATTAAAACGGTCTGCATACACCCTTTGACCCAGAGATCCTACTGCTAAGCATAAACTCCCAAGGACAAAGGAGAAAGGTCTCAAATCACAATGCCATGGGATATTTCTGCCCTATAAAAAAATGACGAAAATATACTTTCTAGCTGAGTGACCCTGGGCAAGTCACTTTACCCCCACTGCCCAGCCTTTATCATTCTTCTGCCTTGGAACCAATACATAGTACTGATTCTAAGAGGGAAGGGAAGGGTTTAAAAAGAAAAAGATGAACAAGAATTCAAGGAATCATGGAATTGATGCAGAGTGAAGTAACCTGAATTCGTTGGGTCACTCTAGAGCTTGACCCTCGAGAATGGAGAGGGAATGTACCTCTGTCCCTTTGTTGCAGAGGCGTGGAATTTTTGCTGAAAGGTAGCCTTGCTGAATCTTTCCCCCCCTTTTCTTTTTCTAAGCTTTGTTACAAGGGGTGGCTAGCTGGAGGTGGGGGATGGAGATATTCACAAGTGAGGTCGAGGGAAGGAAAGACAGACATCCCTCTAAAAAGAAAGTCAAAGGGCTCTTTGCTAATGTGATCAGTACCCTGGAGATACCTGCTGAATGGGTTTCCCCTAGGTTCTGGTGCCCCAAAGGCAAGGATCAGGTCTGGGAAACTGCCCAGGAGTCACTGGGATACCTGAGAGTGGAGCTGGTCCTCCAGGGAGCCGTTGGGGAGGAAAACATAGACCAGGCAATAGATGTTGTCTTGGATGCAGTAACCAGCAAAATCCACGATGTTTGGGTGGCGGAACCTGGTTGAGGAAGGCCGGGCCAGAAGCCATGAAGGAGCCCGTTTCCAAAAAGGCTCCCCGATTTATTCTTAACCATCTCTCCCTCCGCCTCGGGTTCCCAATTCACAAACCACGGGCCAGCCCGTCCTCAGACAGGGGCAGGGTAGATGGTACAAAGAACCCAGGGCTCTTTCTCAGCCTGGCTTTGCCACTACTGACTCCCGGTGAGATTCTGGATGATGAGCACAATGATCATGATAATAGCTAATATTTCAATGGTGCCCCATGATACTCCCATCTTACAGATGAGGAAACTGAGGCCAAGAAAGAAAGATGAAGTGACCCCCTTAGGCTCACACAGCTAGTAAGCATCAGATGAGATTTGGACCCAGGTATTCCCAAGTGCAAGTCCAGCACTCTCTCTCTCTCTCTAACGTCTCACTCCCGCCTCAGCCAGCAGTCGTCCTTTCTTTGTCCTTATTGCCCAACTCCCCAGGATTCAAGCTCAAGGAGGGGCTCTTGGAAGCTCACCGAGACAACTTCTCCACTTCGGTGCCGAAGCTTGTCTTAATGGTGTTCCATTCCAGCTCTGCGTCCTGTAGCCAGGGTTAGAGGAAGGAGCCTCAAGCAGCTTTCCCTGTCACCTCGTGCACCCTCCCCAGGGCCAGGGGTCACCTCTGCTACCATGTGGGGTAGGAAAGCTAGCAAGATTACAGGGAGCCTGGCTATTCCTCCACTGCCTTAGAGAGTTGCAACCAGATACTTACATCATTAGAGCCCTTACTCGACTTCTAAATTTATCCCAGCTTGGGACCTCCAGAGGCCTCCCCTTCCCCTGTTACCTGTTTTTTTTCCCCTCCCCTTCTGTCTTAGACTCAATACTGTGTATGAGTGCCAGGGCAGAAAAGCAGTAAGAGCTAGGCAAGGGGGGGGGTGAAGGGACTTGTCCAGGGTCACATAGCCAGGAAGAGTCTGAGAGCAAATCTGAACCCAGGACCTCCTGTCTCCACCCAACCACCTAGCTGCCCCCTCCCATTGCCCTTTCCACTCCCCTGCCCTAAGTCCCACCTCCTTGAGCTTTTTCACAGCATAGGAAGTGTTTCTCATGACCGCCCGGTACACGCAGCCAAAGCCTCCCTCGCCGATCTTTAGCTCCTCAGAGAAGTTGCGGGTGGCCTGGGTGATCTCAAGGAGGGGCCAGCGGAAGGGGGATGGGCTGGCATACTCCACTGGGGAGATTTTGTTCTCTTCTCCTTGCTGTAACAGGAGATTACCCCCCCCCCCCCCAGGCTGGGTGAGGCTGGAGCAGCCAGAGCTTGATGGCTCCCTCTGCCCAGTGGCCT
Organism: Gracilinanus agilis; assembly: GCF_016433145.1. NCBI lineage: Eukaryota > Metazoa > Chordata > Mammalia > Didelphimorphia > Didelphidae > Gracilinanus > Gracilinanus agilis. The sequence continues at coordinate 70,895,862 of NC_058136.1, read as the reverse complement.
CAGGCATGCCACCAGGCCACTCATGAGTGCCTGTTTCTTTTCCTGCAGGAATTCAACTTTCATTGTCAGTTGTGGCGGCAGTCCTGAACTGCCAATAAGGTATCATCTGGGCTCTCACTTGGGTATGAGGAAGAAATTCCAGGCTGGCCATGCCGAGGGCTGGGACCTTTCTGAAGTGGCCCTGGGGTAGCTGGTCAAAGGGGGCCAAGCCTAATCTTACCCAGAATCCTCTCCTTCCCTGTTTCTCATACCAGGGAGGTCTCTGCCATCTTGGAGGACTTGTTCCAGGTAAGTCTAGGGCCTCCATCTCTGTCCCTTAAATCCCACCCACCTTCACTGAGGCCCTGGATGATTCTGATGGCTCGGTTTGCTTTCCACTGTCCCTCTCTTTCCCCTGAGACATCATGTAACCTCAGTTTCCTCATCTGTTAAATAAGGGCTTCTCTCCTCTTCTAAGGCCCCTTGTAGCCCAGATCTGTGTCTATGGTGGAACACAGGCCCTTGAAGGCAGGGTGTGCTTCCCTCCTAGCCCACGGTAGGCACTCAATGTTCTTTAGACTGTCCCGGGTCAGAACGCAAGCTCCTTGAGGGGTTTTCAGTTGTGTCTTTGTACCCCCATCTCTAAGCAGGCTCCTAAAGTGATGGCAGGGCCTTCGGAAGTCAGCCAGTCCAACTCTTTCATTTTACAGAGGAAACTGAGGCCCAGGGAGGGGAAGTGACTTGCCACAGGTCACATGGGGGAGGAAGCGGCCAAGCTAGGATTTGAACCCAGGGCCTCTGTCTCCAGAGCCGGGGCTCTTTCCACTGGGCCACACTGCCTCCTCAAGGCACTTAATGTGTCTGCTGAATTGAAACGAACTGTCTGTCTGTATTCTGGACGTTTTCTTTCTTCCCTACTGGATGAGGGGGCTCCCCAAGGGTGGGGGCCTCTAGCTCATTCCAGTCTCTCCCCCCAGTGCCTAGGTAAGGGCTCTGCCCAGTGGGGGCACTTGGGGCAGATCGAGGGAATGCACATACCTTTGTGGAAGAAGAGGAGGTGTTAGAGCTGAGTGGCCCAGCGGCCCTTTGGGGTGCAGGGCTCGGGGGAGGGCAGGGGGAGGGCCAGGAGTCTGAGGGGAAACCTGGAAGAGGTTGGGGAGGGGAAGGTTATCCGGGCCCAGGGCATCCGCCACCCAACCTGGCCACTCCTTTCCCTCTACCCCATCCACGTGGACGGGAGGCCCAGACCCTGGGACCTCTGCCAGCTTCTTGGGGCACTGCCTGGAGCATTAGCCCCGACAGCCGGAAAGAAACCTGAGGGGGCAAAGACAATGGCACTCTCCCCAATCTGAAGCTGTGTCATGGCTAGGACGGAGCCCTGGGCCTGGTATCTTTGAGGGAGGGCTCCCAAAGGGCCGCCCCTCTCCTTTCTCAGCAGGCTTAGGGTCCCCCACCCCTGTCCATGATCGCTGGCCCCTCCCCTAAAGAATTCTGACCACCCCCCACCCCCCCAAGACAGGGTTCTGGTCATTACCTGGGGAGGGGAAAGTGGAGAAAGACTGGCATGCCTCTCGAGGCCTGGCTTCCTCCTCCTTTGGGCCACTTTGAGGCTTTGAGTGAGGAGGGGGCCATGGAGGGGTGGGGGTGCAGGTAGAGGGGGCAGCAGCGGGCAATGGTGGGGGTTTGGGGTCCCCTAAAAGTATGGAGAAAGAAGGAGAAGACAGTGTCATAGAAGCAATGGCAGCTGGGAATGATCCGGGCTATGGGTTGGGGATGCCACTAGTCACCTTCTCGAGGCCTGCCTCTGTTCCCGAGGGAGGGTGAGGGAGATCCTCTCGGGGTAGGGGGGGGATGCTATTTCTAGGAGCCCAGCTGGGGCCTGGTTGGGGTGTGGGAGGCAGGGGAAAGTCCCTTGGACTTCAGGGCCTGGGGAAGGGCTAGTTCTTTGAACTGAAACTCAGCCTCCTATGAGGCTGCTGAAGCCTCCTCCCCAATTCAACCACTGTCATGGAGTCCAGGAGATGGGAGCTTGAGGGGATAGCTGGAGAGGGGCTCCACTTGGGTGCTGACAGGCCACACTTCCAGGTAGGCAGGGGGTAGGCGTATGGCCCTGGGGGACTGGGCATAGATGGACAGATGGACTCACAGCCGGCAATGATGTCCCGGGCCCGAAGCAGTTGGAGGCTAGTGAGGATATGGAGGAGGTCAGCAACTCGGGCATTTCGGTTAATCCAAGACCACATGATCCTGGCCGTCCGGTCGTGAAAACGCTCTCCCAGCCGAAGCTCTGTCTGGTCCTGAACGATGAGGGATGCTAAGGAGCGAGAGGGCCGATCAGCCAAAGCCGTCCTCTGGCCAGGCTTCTTCCCTGGCCTCCCTCTGGCAGCCCTGACTCTGACCATGTGTCATGGAGCCTGAGTCACTCACTCTTGGCCCCATGGAAAAGTTTTGAATCCAAGGACCTGAGTTCTAGTTCTAGTTCTGCTACTAGCTTCACCGTATGACTTTGGACAAGTCACTTCACCTTTTGGGAGCCTCAGTTTCCTCATCTGTAAAATGAGGGAGGTGGCCTAAAATATCCACCAGTTTCTTTCTGGTCTCAATCCCGTTAGTGCCAGAGCCCCGAGTCACCAGCAAGAAAGAATTCTGGGAGGAGTCAAGATGGTGGCTTAGAACTCTGGAAGGGGAGGGGGAGGAAGATGATGCCAAGGGGTTTTCCCCGCTTTCTTCTCCTCACACTGAGCCCTAGCCCCTTTTTCCTTTCTGGATGAGGGAGGGGAGGCAAGAGAAGAGCCAGACCTTAGCCTCTGGGACCCTTTGAACCCTGCTGAGTGGTCCTGGTTTGGAGCAGGGCCAGGGAATAGATGGGGGAGAGGGAAAGAGAAGCTTTGGATTGAAACCTTTGCCTCGATTTCCCCAGCTCTCAGCTCCTCCTTCCTAACTCTTCTGCAGGGACTCACAGCAACCCGGATCAGGCTTTCCCAATTTACCATCCTGCTCCCTCCCCAAAAAGGCACGGCGGCCTCTGGGCAGCTAGTGCCCAAGCTGGGATCCATTTCCTCCTACCTGTCACTCAGGGACCTTCTGGCCCCACCCCCTGGGTCCCAGTTTCCCCTCTCAGTCAAAGGAGAGGCTTAAACTAGATGGCCTCTACGAAAAAAGGTGCTGGACTAGAGAGGGGAAGACCCAAGAATGAATCCCTACACTTAGCTGTGCGACCTTAGACAAGTCTCTGGCAGCTCGGAGGCAATAGGGAGCTACCGGAGTTTATTGGGAGAGTGAGAGAGAGCATGTGGGGGGAGGACAGTTCCATGGTAGGAAAGAGCTGACAGGCCCGGAGTGGGGCAGAGACCCCCGCCCCCTTCCCGGCCGTAGTCCCGGTGTGAGGGGACGAGGGGCCTTAGCAGAGTGGGGACAGCGTCAGAGGGAAGAGAGCGATTCAGGCAATGGGGCGGCCCCTTCTCATGGCTCCAGATACAAGAGCTCCAGGTGTCCCAAGATCCTTCCGGTCTCAGGGCGGCCGGAGCGCCCAGGCCTGGCCCGGCCCGGCCAGGCCTCCCCCCCCCACCCCAGTGCCTGGGGCCTGGCTGGGGGAGGGCCCGGGCCACTTCCCCTCAGTCGGGCGCCCGATCGTGCCTCCTCTCACCGAACTTGTGCCAGTCGGCCGACTCCAAGGAATCCATCACTTGGTAGAAGCGACACATGACCCAGGCCGGCACCTCATAGAGGAAACGTTGGGAAGCAGGATCGCCAGGTCCCCCCGGGGCCGCCCCCTCGGCCATGGTACCGCGCGGCCGCCGAGGACGAGGCGGGGTGGGTGGGGGGGGGAGCGAGCGAGCGAGCCAGCCCCGAGGCTCCGCGAGCGGGCCGGCCCGAGCCGGGGGAGCCTATGAAAAATGAGTCACTTCCCCTTTAAATGGATCCCTTTAAACGTCCGATGAGCCGGAGGCGGGGCCGGAGAGAGGAGGAGGCGGGAGGGAAGGGGGGGAGGGGAGAGAGAGAGACCGAGACCCTCCGCCCCCGCCTTCTCCTCCGGCCGCCACGTCGGGCGAGGCTGGGGGCGGGGCCTGGGGAAGCCGCCAGTTAAACTAGGCCCCGCCCCGCC
>NC_058136.1:70788970-70882117 GCF_016433145.1 Gracilinanus agilis | reverse complement strand
CCGCCTCCCCCTTAAAACAATCCCCCTGGATCCAGCCTACCAGCCATTCTCCACTCGGTGCTTGAACGACCTGGCTGGCTTCCTTGAGGCCTGAGCTAAAGCCCCTCGCTTAATCTTCCCGCCCCCTCCCCATTTCTCTTGTTTGCACACACTGTCGCTTGTGCTTGTGGGTCGTCTCCCCGACTAGATCCGGAGCTTCTCCAAGGCAGGGACCCGGCTTTGTGATACCCCAGCGCCTGCTAACTGCCTGCCTTTGCCTTGGCTGCTTCCACTTCCCTCCCACTCAGCCTCCGGCATGCCAGCTTTCCTTTTCTCCACTCCACCCTTCCAAGGCTACCAGCTCTCTCTCAGTGGTCAGACGTTGGTTGTCATCGACAGCAAGAACTCTGCGGCATGGACCACTCCTTCCTCCTAGGCTCCGGCTTCTCTCCCTTTTCAGGCCGCCGCTCCGCTCCCTCCTGCTCCTTCTTCTAGCCGGCCAGTTGCTCCTCATGGGAGGAGCATCCCTGGCATCCGGCCCTGGGCTCTCTCTTCGGACTACCCTTCCTTGGGCTCCCCTGGATTCTCCTCTCCCTTCTAGTCAGATCCAGCCTTTCACTCCCACATCGACGATGGCCGCCATTAGCCACCTCAACTTGGATATGTCCAAAAGAGAGCTCTGCTTTCCCCTCTCTCCTTCCCTTCCCCGTGCTGGTTGAGGGTGCTGGTGGCTTTCGGGTAACCCAGCAGCCTTCCTCAGCTCTTCCCTCTCCCTCACGCCTCACCTCTACAATGATCCCCCGCCCCTGCCGGTTCCTACTGCCATGGCCTTCCCTTCCTATCTGTCCCCTGCACAGCCCCCAAACTCGAATCCATAAAGCCATATTGGCCCCCCACTTCCTGTTTGCAAGGAGGGCCCTTGACATCCTGGCTCCGGTCTACCCTTTCAGGCCCACTTCCCGGTCACGGTCACCAGCCTGGAATGTGGCTCGCCCATCTTTCTTCAAGGCATGGCTTCGGTCGCCCCCCCCCCTTCCCTTTAATGAATTGATTCCCCTGGCAGGGTGTGAGCTTCGTGGTGGGCACCGAGCTGGAGGGGGCTCTATCTTGGAGTCGGTCCCTGGCACCCGGAGCGCTTTCTGGCCCCTATGGGGGCCTTAAATGTTTCTTTTCAAATGGAAGATGGCGCCACTGTCAGGGCTGAGCTTGGAAAGGGGCAGAGAAGGTGGCCGTCTTCCTCCGCAGAGGTGGGAACGGGCTGATTTTTGAAGTAGATTCTAAACTGCCGCTTCTAATTCTTGATTTTGGAATTGGAAAGGGCAGGGTCATAAAACCCAGGTAACAATGATATTTATGCGAGAAGACCTTCGGAGGAGGAGAAATCTCTCCCAGGGAAGTGCCTTCCCCTTCAGAGCCCCGTGTCAGGGGCTCTCATGTACTAACGTCCCAGTCTAAGGACGTCTGAGCCCCAAACGCCATCCAAAGAGAAGATGATGTATGTCAACTGAAAAGGTCCCCAAGAGTGGGCTGCAGGCTTTGAAACTTCCCAAGAGAGCCCCCCCCGCCCCCCCCCCCCAGTTGTCCCAAGACCCACTTGTCTTTCTGTCCATATCTCCATGGATTTTGGGGGGGAGGGGAGAGCCACGAATATGGTTCCCCTAAAACAAACTCACTTCTTCTTGTTCACCTCAGCCCTGTGGGAAAAGGAATGTTGGCTTTGGGGGTTGTGGGATCCTAGATTTAGGGCTGGGAGGAACCTCAGAGGCAGAAGCCCCAGGTTCCAATGGAGGTTCTTTCTCTTCCTGGATGTGACCAGGCAAGTGGCTTGCCCTCCCTCTCTGGCTTTGGATTCTTTCTGGGTAGAACGGAGGAGGTTGGCTTTGCCCATCAAGGACCATGTGTCCTAGTGCATGGAGTGCTGGGCCTGGGGTAGGAGCCCTTGCTTTAAAGCCCATCAGAAGAGCAGGAAGGAACCTCGCACCTAGAGTTCTTTCAGGGCACCACTAATTCTGTGATTTGGGCAAGTCCATTCAGAATGTTTTCTTATCTGTAAAATGGGCATAACTGTACTACGGATCTCATGGGGCTGTCGTGAGTGACTCTGCTTGGTTAACCTTCAAATGTTACAGAAACGAGTCATTATTCTATGATAGCTAGTGGTACAGTGGACAGAGGGTTGGGCCTGGAGTCAAGAAGACCCGAGAACAGATCTGACCCCGTCCTAGCTGTGTGACCCTGGGCAAATCACTTCTCTTGCTCGCCTCAGTTTCCTCATTTATAAAATGGGGATAACAACAGTACCTACCCTCCTGGAGTTGTTGTCAGAATCAAATGAGATAATATTTATCTGGCACATAGTAGGCTCTATAGAAACGCTTATTCCCTTCCCTCCCCCCTTTGAGTCTATTAAGGCAACTCTTGCATTTAAGGCTAGAGAGGACCTTGGAAACTGAGGCCTTGCCCAAGGCCACAGAGGGAGGAGGTTGGAGGATTCCTGAGATTTGTAGGGGGGGGAGAGGGGGGACATGAACTGCTTCAAGAGGGGCCACTGGCACCAGGCAGAAAACAGCAAGTTCTCAGTCTACCGGTTTGTCCACCATTTCCCCCAAAGGGCCCGTCTTCTTCTCGAAAAATCGGGAAACGCTTGAGTTGGGGGGGGGGGGGAGGGAAGGTCAAGTCAGAAAAAAAAAACCCACCTCTCGCAGCATGGTGTCATTTGATTGGGGGAAAGGGGGGGCGGGACATTTCTGCCTTGCAATGAAAGCCCAGACCTTGAATTACTTTTTACATAGATTTATAGATAAATTCTAACAGCACAGGATACAGTACTTACCAACAAAAGATGCAAACTAGTCACTTAGAGAAATGCATGCTGAGTATTCTGCTTTTACAGGTAGGAAGGAAAACGCACAGAAAGAAAATCAAAGAGCGTGCTGCCCAGCTTTTCCAAGGAGAAAAGACTCGGAGGGGGGAGATCACTAGGCTTACAACAAAAGACACAAAAAGGACATTGTATGTAAAGTTATAAGGCAAACTTTTTATATAATAAATAGGTTACAGGGATTTGAGGGGGAGGGGATTTGTTTTAACGTATATAGGTACATTCAGACAGATTTACTGAAATGGTACAAATTTCCTTAATAAATTGCTTTTTTTTTTTTTAAATATATCAGTGCTTTCAGTCATTTGGCTATACACAAAGAACCTTTTTTGAACACTACAAAAGAGCAATCCTTATTTTCTAAAGTAATTGTCCCCAAACACAAAAACCCAAGGTGAATGCAATAGAGGGCTTGAGGAAGAGGTTGGTTCCCCTCAATACCCCATTTCCCGGATTCCCTCTCCAGTGGGGGTGCGTTCTGGTTCTGTCAGCATGGCCTAGGGGCTGCCATCTCTCCCATCCCGTAGTGAGGCTTTGGAGCTGAACTGCAAGGGGCACTTAAACTCCTGAAGGTTCCGTGGTTTCTGGAAATTAGGGGCAGATGGGGGCACGTGCCAATCCTGCGCCCGGTGCCTCCAACCCACCTCTTTTGCCTAGAGGAGGTGGATCTGCTTTCTTTCTTTCGCTTTGGAAGGGGCAAAAGAAATCAGGAAGGGGGTCCCTCCAAAACTGATTTGTTGCCATTAGAAAAAAAGGCGGCAAAAAGCCTTCTTGCTAATTCTGTGCATTGTGGGAGTGGGGCGGGGCTTTTAGTTTTAAGTGGCGAATCCCAACGAGGGTGGTCCGCAAACCTTCAGCTTATTTGGGGAATTAACGTTCAGGAGGGTAGAGTTGGATTCCCAGTCTGGGCTGACAATGATTTACTTCCTTTTTGAAAACCTAAGTGACCTATCATAGTAAAAATAGTTCTCTCTTTATAAACTCTTTAAATAACCCGCACAGATCCTGGCTCCAATGTCTGCTTAGCTTTCCTCCCTCTCTTCCCAACTCTCCCTACAAAAGAAAAAGAACCACACTGTCTCCTCTCCTTCCCCAGTGAAACTAACCCTGTGGCATTTTCCAGGAAACTGACAAAGTAATTCACTGGGGACCACGGGTGGGAGAAACTTCCTTCAAGAAAAACTGCTTTCAGCCAAGATCAAGAGAACAGAGACAGATCAGCTCCTGGATGCATGCGTGTTGGCTTTGAAAGGGATTTGCAGAGAGGCCCCAGCAGGCTTTGCTTCTCATGTGGTTTTTGGCCCATGGGCAGGGCTGAGGGGAATTCTTAGGTGCCCCTCAGCAAGCCTCAGGCCTCCCTAGAGGGAAAAAGAAGCTCTTTTTCACTTTTAGCCTCCACTTTAAAAAAAAGAATCGATTCATCTAGCCCTCCCCTCCCCGCCCTCCCCCAAATGTCTAGAAGTATTTGTCTCTGGAACAATTACTTTAACATGGTTACAAATACAGACTTTAGCTCAAACACAGAAGAGAGATCTACTTAGAAACGCTCCTTTTACCCATCAAACAATACACAAATAGAAACTTTTAACACCACAGTTAGAGACTAGCAGAGAAAATCCCAGGCTTGGAATACAAAATTAAAAAAACAAACCAACCCAAATCAAAAGCCAAACCGGAAAGAAAACCTAAGGACAACAACGAAAGGCAGGAAGGAAGGCAGGAAGGAGAGAGAGAGAGAAAGCACAGCACACACCACGGCGCCAGGTACATAGGTAACCTAGAAGAACTAACTAACTGTACAGAGAAAGAACTCAGCATACATTTAATTAACAGTCCTTGGAATATTTGGTCATATGGTCATCAACTAGTGATTCTTGAAGCGAAGTCAGATTCTGGAGCGCTGTTAGTATTGACTGGAGCAACGCACAAGGGAGGCTTGGATGGCAAGGGAAGAAGCAGGCTTCGAGTTTGCACTTGGCTGTCAATGTTGCAGAGAACGTAGACTTGGGACACTCAGCTGGACTCAGCACTGAGAGTGTCGTCGTTCTTGGGCCGTCGGCAGTGGTGGCGACCAACCGGCAAGGTTTGGTATCGGGTGCTGTCCATCTACCCACGAACACACACGCTGGGACACACTAGGACACCCGCTCGCTCGCCAGTGGCCCAAAGGCAGCAGAGGCAGTCCCATCCCTCCCTTCTCTAACAGTTGCTGAAAAAAGGAATGGTGCTGGAAACCTCACAGCCTAATACTGAGTGCCCGCTGGGAGTGGGTTCCTCAAATCGAGGCCTACCCGGTCCAGGGGCCTTTCAAGGCTCAGCTATGGCCGACCTGGGGGAGACTAATTTCCTGTCTTTAGGTGGACTGAGCCCCTGGAAAAAGCAACACTGTCTCGATGGCAGGTTTTGGCCCCGGCCACTCTGCTTTGGAAGAACGAGTGTTTCGAGTTTTAAGGATCAAAAAGAATTTCGATAGCTCAATTCTCTCAGGCAGGTATTGCTAACTCGGAGCTACTGCTCACCAAAAGCAATAATGTCAGGAAGGGGCAGGTTGTGAATGGAGAGGAAACCTCTGACTGGGAAGGTGGTCCCTGGTTCCTGATGGTCCCGCACAGGATGGTGGCCAGCTTTAGAAAGCTCCTTGGCCCCGTCCCATGGGGATGGCTTTGTACTGTCCAGAGAAAAGCTGGTAGGCTCCCCAGCTGTTGGGGTTATGCTTTAAACCTTACCACAGCTGACCTGTTGGATCTCAACTGTCATAAACGAACACGTCAGGCCACACGAGAAGCCAGATTATCTCGATGTTCCCCCCAGTCGGAAGCAAAATCCCACAGTGGCCAAGAAGATGGCTTGGGCAGCTGAGCCCCAGGAGAAAGCGGGCCTGTCTAGAATCTTCAGGCATACACAGCCAGCCAAGGCATCTCCTGGTGTTCCTCCCTCTGCCACCCCCACCCCCAAACAAAGCTACCAAGTGCTCCCATTCGGAAAGTCCTAGAGGGCCAAAGTTGGCTGGTGCTCACTTAGCCAGCTCACCGGGAGCCCTGGGAAGAGAGGAGGAGGAGGAGGAGGAGGAGGAGGAGGTGGAGGACTGAAGCAGAGTCCCCTGGATCTGCTTAACAGACAAAGTGACCAGCAGGCAGAGTGGTAGGTTTGTTTTCGCCTTTATTTTCCCTTGCCCTAGGCTATGGATAATCAGGAATATTGTAAATAAGCAACAGGTATAATTCCAACAGGCCTTTTTTGTGGAGCTACAAGCAAAATGAGTTTATAATGCAATATACAGATATATAAAAACTAGACTGCTTTTTACGTCTAGTCGGTGCATTAAAAAAAGGGACGGAAAAGAACAGAATTAAAACTGAAAAACAAAATCCCAGAACCAAAAGAGAAAAATCAGGCCTATGCTTAGAGTCTAGGTATTCTTGGATAGGATTGGTTTCGTCGCCAGGAAGAGGAGCTTTGCCACTCAACACAGAGACACTCAGAGGATCAGGGCCTTCCTTCGGGCAGGAGCTGAATTTCCTCAGCTTTCTGTCTTGTGCCTTCTGGATGTGCAGCAACCCATGGGTTTTTGCACATACTCGGGTCTTTTCCAAATCACTCAGCTTTCCACCCTTTAGGTTTTATTTAGCTCCCCGGGGTCCTCAGGCCTGATTCTGCAGTGCCTTCTCTCTGCATGATCCAGCAGAGGAACAGGTTTTGGGTGGCAGGGATGGTAGGGAAGTTTGAACCGAGGGCTCTAACAGGCCCTGTCAAGGATCTAGGAACAGAGAACAGACATTTCGCCTCCCACCCCTTCCTGCCCCCAGGCTACCGGGATGGCTCAAGAGTTGGGTTTTACTATCTCTTGGCGAGGCAGGCAGCTACTCCCCCCCCCCCCCCCCCCCAACTGAGACAGCAGGAAGTGATCACGGGTTTGGAACTGATTCCCTCATTTTATAGATGAGGAAACAGGGCCAGACAAGTTAAGGGACTCGCCCAAGGTCACACAGGCAAGACTGAGGAGAGATGAGATTCAAAACCTAGGTTTTCTACCTCCAAATTTTGAAGCTCATGTCCAAAGAGGAGATGGACTCTGATCTCTTGAGTCCAAAAAACGCTAATGAGGACATGACTCCTTTGACCATGTAGAATGTGGCTTTCATTTCCGGATGGTATAAGTGCCAACACCTTTCCCAAGGGTAGCGGAGACCTCGATCGAACATTTCGGGCTCAAGACCCATGTGTCCCCTTGCCCCTTCCCCAGTGACCATCCTGACAGCAAGGACTTGGCCTGGTTCCTCCTTTGTCTACTTTGTTCAGCTGTCACTTTATAGTTCTAAGTCCGAATAATCTTTAGACCAAGACTTTAGCAAGATTTGGGCCTTTTGTCCATTCACAAACACCCAAAAGGTTTCTAGGTTTGGGCCGGGCATTCACATTTCATTTCCTCTTCACACGCAGACAGGAAGGCAGGCAGGCACGCAGCTCGCAGCTTTCTGAAATGTGATTAGGCCAGGAGTGAAAACCAAAAGCAAAACCGTCCCTCCTTACCCAGGAGGAGTAAAATCCATCCTGCCTGCCAGTAATGAGCAGGCAAATGCCCTTCTTTACCATGGTACAAGGACACTCTTTGAAAAGAGAAACAAATATACAAATGGAGACATTCAATGAATTCTGTTAAAGTGCAATCATTTTCAGATGCTGTACTATGAGCTCCCAGAGGTTGGGAGACGTGGTGGAAATGAAGAGATGGTGAATGTGGTGATCAGAAAAGGTAGGCAAGACAATGCTAACCATCTACTCTGTGAATGGGAAACAGGCTATGAAAGTGACAGTAGTGGGAAGTCAGAAAGCCTTTCTTTGCTTGGGAAAAGGGCCCACTTCCCTTCCTCTACCCAAGAACACTGGAATGGGGGTGTCAGGATTCCTGGCAGCCCCAGTAGTCTCTTGATGGGTGTATTGAACGATGGGGCTTAGAAAGGAAATTTGCATTTATTACTCACACAGTGGCCGAGTTCTCCATTGGTACTGACTTAGGAGATTTTGCTGAGTTTTACCCCTTGAAGGGGCTTGAGGAAATTCTGGCCCCAGAATTCAAATCCACGTGAAAAGCATCTTCGATCAAGAAACGATTCTCTGTGCCAGCTAGTCACCTGGATTTGGAAAAGATCTAGTCTGATTTTAAAAATGGCCCTTGCCCTTTATACTCTGATGGATTCAAAGGATCTCAATTTACCTTGATTGACAATTGGGGAAACCAAGGCACCGAGCCACTACAAACTAACTGGAGACCTGAAAGTCATGTCAAATTCAAGTTGGTAAATCAGAGGCAGTGTGAAGTGGTGGATATCAGGCCAGACTTAAGAGTCAGGAAGCCCAGACTGGAGCTCAGATCCTACCTCAGAAACTAGCTGTGTGATTCTGGGAAAGTCACTGCGTCTCAGTTTCCTCATCTGTAAAATGAAGGGGTTGGACTCTATGACCTCTAAAGTCTTTTCCAGCCCTAAGGCTATGATCCTATGATCTCTAGACACTAGGTTTTGACTACAAATTTCTCCTCTAGCCAGCTGGATCCCAATTTGTCTACCATGGATTATGTAGCTTTCCTGGGCTTGAGTCTCTGATCTTAAATAACTGAAAATTCAGATGTCCCACTAAGGAACATGCTTTCCTCGATGTCTGTGGGGAAGCCGGAGTGTTCTTTTTTTGATGGACTTTAGAGAGGGGCAGATTCCCCTCAGCTCAGGCATGTGAGGACGGTCCCCTTAGTTTTCATCATCGATTAATCTGGCCCAGGAACAGACATGCCAACCAAAATTGCCTCGACACCTTTCTATTTCAGCCTCCTAATCAATGTGCCGTCATGGCCCTGGGCTCACGTCTGCTATCAATGGTTCTGGGTTCGTGGATTGCATTGGGGCCTTTAACACCCTGGGTTCCAGGCTGTGCGTTGGGAAGCCCTCTTTTAATTGGGTCTTTTGGTGTCTCTTCCTGGGAATAGGAGATATCCAAAGGGCTCGGGCAGAGCCCCTGCCCAAATGTGTAATGGAGTGTTTCAGAAATCATCAGTCTGTGGCTGTGTGACTCCTCCTCCCTATCCACTGGGCAGAGAGAGGAGTGGTGCTTAAATCCTTTACAGCTGTTACCTAGTGAAGGTGGAATACGCTATATCTAGTGGTCCAGGAGGGTGAATCCAGTGATGAAAAGGAGGCCTAGGATTTCGAAGATGTCCTCCGCCCCAAGGACATGAGAAAGTCAACAGTATTGTCTTGGTGTAGTCATTAGGAGAGGCTGCCAGGCGTCTTGAGTGTTCGAATATATACACAGCATGGGCCACACTGCTAATGAGTGCCTGATGCTACACTTTTGGCATTCTGCTATCCAAACTTCATACTCTCTTTCATTTTCCAACACCCTGTCCTAGTCAAACTTGGAAAGCACAGACTCTCACAAGTGCAGCTCATTTCCCAGAGGTGACACTGGGCCTCAGGGCAAAAGATGGAAAGTACCCCACAGCTGGAGAGAATTTTTGAGCCACTGGTGAAAAATAAATTCAAGGAGACCATGCCAACTGCCCTTCAAGGGAGGGACAAATCTGCAGCCTCCTGTAGGGGGCCTGACTCAGGCCCCTACTGGCTGCAGGAGGAGAGGAAAGGTTGGAAGAAAGAGGAGGAAAAACAAAAACACCAGAAACGTAAAGAGCCCTGGTCACCACCTGCAGCTTTGGAAATGTGGGTGAAGGAAGAAGGAGGTAGGGGGGCTGCAGAATTTGACTCATCCAGAAGAAAGATTCTCATTTTCAAGTGCTGTACCTCCCCTGTCTAAAATACCCTTGAATGAGGTGAAGCGTGTGTCAGAAAGAGTCCAATGGGACTCTGTGGGGACCAGAGACTCCTCTTTCCAGGGAATCAGATAGGGCGGAACACTGAACTATCGTTCCCTGATGATGGTCCCAAGAGCTCAATTCTACCAGTCTAAGAATACTTGAAGTATAATAAGCAAAAACCAAACCAAACCAAAACACTAAAAATATCCCTTTCCAATGATAAAGGGGCTTCAAGAAACAGACTAGTTAAAGTGCACATGTGGGTGTCCTCTGGAGGCCCATTAGAAATCCACCATTAAAAAAGGACTTAAGGAACACACAAATCCAGAGCGAGGAGACGTGGTAGGCTTGGAGCCATTTCTCCTTAGAGAAGGTGGAAGAGGTGCTACAAAGGAATTACACCCTCCTAGGACAACCCATAAACCCTCCCTTTGGGGGGGGGTTGTTATCAGCAGTGAAGCAGGAAGATTGAAAAGTGGTAAGGGCCTAAGGGCTGGGACCAATGAGAATTTGTTTGTTTGTTGTAGTCCTATGATGTTCAGCAAATCCAGACAAATCTACTAAAGGCCGAACAACTGCAGAAAGACCGAGAGGGCAAACTCCCTTTGGAAGCTACTGATTGGAACTGTCAACTATGGTTCCTGTTTACCAAAGACTAATTGAGAAAATGCAATATAATTTTGATAATAGTTCGATCCTTTGTGGTTACATCCTCCTAAGAAAGCTGGGAAATAATGACTGGAAAGAGACTAGATGGCACATATTTGACAGTTCACTGCAGCAGCTCACATGTGTTATATATATATATGTGTGTGTGTGTGTGTGTGTGCGCGTGTGTGTGCATGTATGTGAGTGTGTTTGTGTGTAGAAGCAGAAAGCTGCGCTCTCGTTTTAACTGTTTGATAAGGTGCTTCGCAGTTTGATAGATTTCTATACAAGAGACATCTCTGTAAACACAGACAAAGAGATACCAATATGATGAAGGTATACAGCAGGATAAGGACTTCCTGAACCCCCAGCAAGGTTAAAAAGATATACACCCTCCCTGAACCAAAAAAAAAAAAAAAAAAAAAAAAGCAAATGGAAAGCAAGCCCCCACCTCCCACCAAAGATTCAGAAATGGGTGAAATGGCCTTTTCGGCCTCTCTGAAAAAGGGTTAGAGCCCAAGTCTGCCATCAGAGGAGAGCTCATGGGAAGTGGGAAGAGCAGGTATGCGCTCAGGGAGCTGGGCTCAAGATTATGGACCAGATCTTGGAGTGTTCTCTTTATTTGTAACACTGCGCCCTAGGAGGACCAGCTTGTGACTTTTCAAAGGCCAAAATGGAGAGGAGAAAAAAAACATCATGATTGTGCTGTCCACTTGGCTAAGGAGGTTTGTTTCGTCGCTTTGGTAGGCAGAAGGATTCCTTGGTCACTCTGGCAGGCCTCAGAGTGAAGTGGTTTTCCAAACTTCTCTTTTGCTTTTAAGTAATCAAAGCCTGGGAAGGCATGTTTTATTTATTTTTTTTTTATTTTTTTTTGGGGGGTGGGGCAGGGTGACTAGGTTTATGCTTTTTGTGTTTGCTAGGCCTCAAACTCCTATGACCAGAATCAACAAATGATTTTCCTTACTGGCAAGAAAGTAAGTGACCAGGTGTACGTGTCCCAGAGCTCGGTTAGGATTACCCAGCTAGGAGCCTGCAAGGGCCAGTCAGTTCAGTGTGCAACTAAATCGAGAGTACTCGCTGCTGATGTCTAGAGAGGGGGCAAAAGAGTTCGTAAAGGAAAGGAGAAACAGAAGGGAAGAAAAAAGAATGGTCAGGAAGTCCTTATAAAACTGCAGCAAACACTTAGAGTTTCGAAGCTTCGTGGGAACCCTGTGTGCTAATATCCCACTTGAAAACAAGCGCAGATACCTACAAGTAGAGGGAATTCAGAACCCCATCAAGCCAGTGTCTTGGGTGAGTGGCAAGGGCAGATCGCCCATTGAAGCCAGTCTTCTGTTGAGCATTTCAGCCAGTTTGTTTTGAGGTGGAAATGGGAACGATCACACGATTGTGCAAATACTTCTAACCTGTCCCTAAGCTAATAGCACTGGAAAAGAACTGGAAGAACATTTTTCTTTCTCCCGGCCCAACCCTGTGCATTCACACCCGGACAAACATGAGGTCCACTAAATAAGCAGCTACAGCTCAAGATTGCTTTTGGTGATTGGGAATCCCTCCAGAGGGGCCTACTTCCAAGTCAACTCCCAGTGGGAAGGGTTCTAACCACTCTTCTTTTAGGCTTCTCTCCTATCGTAACATCTTTCTCCACCCTAACACTCACTTGGAGCCCCTTGGGATTAGATGATGCCACCTGGCCCCTAGTCAAGGTCTCCCCCAGTGCCAACGGCTCTGTGCTCTGTTGTCTGACTTGACCCTCTTTCCTAAGGAATAGAATCCCCCCTCCCCCCAACCCCCTCAGGAAAACAAAACAAAACCAAAATCCCCCAACATAATAATTTAAGACCTTGGACTAGAATGTTAATGGCACTGAAAATGTAAGCTCCCACTAACCCTACTCTGTTAGGTCTCTAGTGACAACCAGTACACCATCCCTCTCCCAACAGGGATGAATGGAGGGCAGGTGCTGGTGTATCCTAAAAAGCCTGATAAACAGCTTGTCTGGTCAGTAGTATATGCAGCAAGCCTTGTTGAAGGAGCCTATTATAGAAAAGTGCAAAGCTGCTTCTGGCCCTGGTTAGGTCTTCAACCTGACTGTGCTTGTCATAAGTGCTCCAACTACTCCCACCCTGAAGCCACGAAACTCTAAGTTGACTGAAAAAAAAAAAACCCTTTTTAATTTCAGTTAATCGGGAAGCTTTGTCCGAGCCCTGCCCAGAAGGAGAAGAGACAACAGCTGCCTTTATTCTTTTGTTTTTTTAAATCCACTTTTTCAAAAGTCAGCTAACTCTCTCTGTCACGGGCGTCCGGCTGTCCACAGGATCCTCTCGGTTTGGCCTCGGCATGGAGGACGAGACAATGTCCTTTCGGTCTCCCTCTGCTCGGTGTTTGAACTTTTCTGCTGCCGTGGTGGCGGTGGTGGCGGTGGCAGCGGTGGTGGCGGTGGCGGCAGCGGCGGCAGCAGCCGTGGGCTGAGTCTTAGCGAGCTCCTTTGTGCAGCCATCGCTCTCTGGTGGAGCCCCTCTTGGCATCTTCTCTTCTTTGCAAACTTTGCTGCTTAAGTCCTGAGGTTCGGGGGGGCTTTTGCTGTCCTTGGAGCCCTCTGGCTCGGGGTGAGGTGGGGGTGGGGCCTTGGGGGACTCTGAGGAAGGGTAGTAGTGGTGATGGTGGTACTGCTGCTGCTGCTGCTCCTTCTTGGGGGGGGAAGAGGAGGTGCTGGCGCTCCGCCCTTTGGGGCTGCTCTCTTTGCTTTTCCGACCTGGGCTCTTTCCAGGCTTGAGTCCCTTCGTGCTCTTTTCCCCCACGGTGGAGACAAGCAGAGGTTTCACCACTTCCTTCACCTCGATGCTGACAGCTTCCCTGGTCTTCCGCTTTTTGATGGGCAGCACGGTCTCGTGAATGGACCTGATGGAAGACTCTTTGATCGCTTTCTTCTTGGCTTCCACGGCAGCTGCGGCCACCATGCTCCCTGGCTTACGGCCCCGTTTCTTAGGGATGACCTGTGGCTCGGTCTCGACTTTCCGTTTCCTGCCAGGGCGCTTGATCACCATGACTTGGGTGGATGTGGTGGCCCCACCCCCTTCAGCCTTCCCCCCGGGTGACGGCTGAAAAGGCATCTTGACTAGGAGCTTCCCGGGACTTTTCTCAATCACCCTTTTGACCTGGACCCCTTCTGAGGCTGTGGCCCGGGGTTTCACTGTGCCGCTCCCTTTGGGCCGACCCCTCCCTCGGCCTGTCCCTGGAGCCTTGGGGGATTTGGACTTCTTGGGTGGTTTCTGCTCTCGTCGGGAGGGACTCCCTCTCCCAGTTACCGTGAAGTCAAAATCATTAGGGTCCAGGGAGGTGTCGCCTACCTTTTCGAAGTACGCAATCAACTCTACCTTGGAGCGAAAAGCTTTTCCCTGTGGACTGTGGAAGAGAGACAGAAAGAATGATTATTAAATATTATCCATGGAAATGCCAGAAGTGGGAGAAGTAGAAGATGGCAATGAACTCTCTTAGTGAGAAGAAAACACCAGGGAGCAAAGATCTGTCACTGGACTTTGGAAAACCACTGCCTTCAAGTCAAAGTTTGTTACAAAGAGAGGCTGAGAGGCCCAGAGACAGGAGAACCACTGTCGTGTAATGGAGAGAAAACTGGACAATGAGCCAGGAGTCCTGGTTTCTAACCTTGCCTCTATTGCTACTGAGCTTTGTGATTTCAGGCCAGCCACAACCTCTTTATGTCTCAGTTTCCTAATTTGTCAAATGAAAAAACTTCATTCATCCAATCCTCATTTCTTCAGCACTGATTGTATGCAGAGCACCATGCTGGGAGCTAGAAGAGATACAACATTTGAAAAAGATACTGTCCTCATGGAGCTTACAATCTAGCATAGAGAGATGACCCAAATACAGATAATTCTAACACCCAATAATATAGGCTAAGTAAATGGGTGTGAAGTAGGGTACAGAACAAAGGGCTACTGGAGGTTAAGAAGAAAAGTGTCCAAGTGGACAACCTGGAGGATCAGGGAAGGCAGCATCTGAGTAGAACTTGAAAAGATTCAATGAGCAAAGAAGGGGAGGAGCCATGCCAAGCAAATTTAGGCAGCAGAGAATGGATCTCTGGTTTGGAGCACATAGGATGTGGATGGGAGTAGGATGAAATAAGGGAGAAAAGGTAGGGTGAGGCCAAGTTGTAGAGGAGGGATTCGAATGTCAGGTCAACCAGTGTGGATTCTACTCAGTAGGAAATAGGAGCAATGGAAGGTTTTTGAGCAAAGGAGTGACATAAGCACCTCTGGGCGGAAGATAAGATTTTTTTTGTAGCACCAACAGGGAAAAGGATGGGTTGGAAAGAGGGAGAGACTGGAGGCAGGAAAACCTGTCAATGGTCAGCTGGATGGCAATAAAAACCTCTGATAGGGTGAGACTGGGGTAAAGAGGATGGATATCATGAAGGCAGTATTGATATACTGTGATAACCACCTGGATATGAAAGGAAAGAGAGAGAGAGAGAGAGAGAGAGAGAGAGAGAGATGAGCCAAAGAGAAATAAGATTTTGAACTTGGGAGATGAGAGGATGAATGGGAACCCAAGAGAGAGTTGGTGACACCAGGAAGAGAAACAGGTTTGGGAGGGGAAGATAAACTCAATATGGGACATACTGAATTTCAGCTGCTGATGGCATATATACAAGAAAGGCACCCTGCTGGTTATTGGGAGATGTCGGTCTAGAACTCAGAGGTTAAGACTGCAGAAACAATCCTGATAGAAGTGGTAGATGAAACCATGGGAGTGAATAAGATGGCCAAAGGAGAAACTGTAGAGAGAGAAAAAAGAAAGCCAAAGGGAGCCTGTGGGAGAACATTCACTTTAAGGGGCTGAGAAAGAAGGATGATGATATAGCAAAGAAGATAGAGAAGAAGCAGCTGGAGGGGTAGTCATGACGCTTCTAGGAGAATGTGGTGTCTCTGAAGCCAGTGCCCAAAACTGCAGAGAAGTGAAGAAAGGAGAAGAAAAAAGGCCACTGGATTGGTTGGTCATCGGTGATTAGTAAAGAATATACTTTCAGTAGAGTGGTGGGAGACTGGAAGCCAGGTCGTGAAGGAATAAGGGAGAATACATAATGGAGAAATGGAGGTGCACCAGCTAGAGAGAAATTTTCAACAGAAGAGAGAAACAAGATGGTAGCTGGTGAGGAGAAAGAAGGGTCATGAGAAAGTTTTTTTTAAAGGATTGGGCAACTGAAACATGCTTATAGATGGAGAGGAGCAGGCAGGAGGGAGAGGGGGAGAGAAGAAAGGGGGAGAGGGAGAGGGAGAGGGAGAGGGAGAGAGAGAGACTGTCAATGAATGAAAGGGAATAGCTTCTAGAACAAGGAAGGGGGTCCCAGGGTTAGAGCTAGTCTGACTTTATGCTTTCCCAAACATGTTTACATACATTCTTCTTCAATTCTCGTAATGAGTTTGTGAGCTAGATGGGCCAGGCGGACTTCCTATTTCCTAGACCAGTGATGGGTGAACTTTTGAAAGAGGGGGCCAAAGGAAAGGAAATGCTCATCTGTCAGTCTGTTTCTAAGGCAACTCTTTCCAAGTTTCATTGTATCATATCCTACTCATTGTATTTGTCAGATTAGGAAGAACAGCAGTAGAGCATTTTAGGCCCCCCCCCCCATCTGGCCCGCGGGCCATAGTTTGCCCATCACTGTCCTAGACTATTTCTCAGATGCAGGGTGGTATACATATCAAAAAAAGCCTTGAGAATCGAAACAACTCTGAGGTACAACCTCACATCTAGCAAATTGGCTAAAATGAAAGAAGGGGAGAGTAAGGAATGCTGGAGGGGATGTGGCAAAATTGGGACATTAATGCATTGCTGGTGGAGTTGTGAAATGATCCAACCATTCTGGCTGGCAATTTGGATCTATGCTCAAAGGGTTATAAAAGAATGCCTGCCCTTTGATCCAGCCATACCATTGTTGGGTTTGTACCCCAAAGAGATCATAGATAAACAGGCTTGTACAAAGATATTTATAGCTGCACTTTTTGTGGTGGCAAAAAACTAGAAAATGAGGGCATGCCCTTCAATTGAGGAATGGCTGAACAAATTGTGGTATATGCTGGTGATGGAATACTACTGTGCTAAAAGGAATAATAAACTGGAGGAGTTCCAGGTGAACTGGAAAGACCTCCAGGAACTGATGCAGAGTGAAAGGAGCAGAGCCAGAAGAACATTGTACACAGAGACTGATATACTATGGTAAAATCGAATGCAATGGACTTCTGTACCAGCAGCAATGCAATGACACAAGACAGCTATGAGGGATTTACGGTAAAAAATGCTACCCACATTCAGAGGAAGATCTGCAGGAGAGGAAACATAGAAGATAATCAATTGCTTGAATGCAGGGGCTGAGGCGGACATGATTGGGGATGTGGACTTGAAACGACCACACCAATGCAACTATCAACAATATGGAAATAGGCCCTAAACAAGGACACATGTTACAACCAGTGGAAATGTGCGTTGGCCATGGGTGGGGGGAATGTGGGGGGTGAAGGGGAAAGTAGGGGTATGAAGCATGTAAACAGGTTAAAAATGAATATTAATAAAGGTTAAAAAAAAAAGACAGTGTAGCAATTTTCAAGGGAGTTAAAGATGGTCAAATAAAAACGGAATCACACACACACAAAAAAAGCCTTGAGGTTGGGGAGACCTAGCTTTGAATGGAATGTTGGATGTTTATTAGTTATATGGACACATCACTAGACCTCTCCGAGTCTTAGTTTTCTCATTTGTAAAATGGGGATAAGGACTGTGAGGTTCAAATGAGAACATATAAAAAAGCACTTTGTAAACTTTGTAAACCTTAAGGCATAATGCCAGCCAATGGCATTACCTCCAAGGTCAGGAACTCGGGGAGTTGACTCTCTGCCTAAAATCTTCTACCCTCTCACCTCTCTTATTCCCACTAAACTATCTTCTGGCTAAGGGACCTCTAGCTGACACAAACAGCAGCAAAGACTGCTTGCCTTCCTGGGGCATGTATCCAGGATGTGAAGTGTCTTTTGAGAACTGTTAAATAAAACAACCACTACCCAATTCTGGTGTTTCATGTGTGTACAAATGATATGAGAAGAAAGAACTTAACGAACACTGCTAAGGAGTGTGAAGTCCTGGGTAAAAAACTGAAGGTCTTGGGCACCCAGGTGTGGCTTTTATCACCACTGTTCATTGCATCTGGGTGATTCAGAAGCAAAAGGAGGATTTGGGAAGTTAAGCACTGTCTGAACAGTTGATGTCTGAGAATAGGATTTGGATTTCTGGATCATGGCTTAAAATACAGGAATGATAGGTTTTGGCAAGGGATAGAATGTGCTTCATATCAAGGACACCCTAAAATATTTGTCTGGAGCCTTGTGAAGTCTTTCACAAGAGGACTTTAAATAAAAAAAGAAAGAGAGAAGGAGAAAGGTCTTTACACAGAGCGGACAGATTTGGTTCCAAAGAGAACAGGAGGTACAATGTAGAAAGAAGAACAGCAAAAGATTGGAACCAATATTGATAATTCTTGGGAGACAATATCCAACAAGAGAGCCAACAATGAAAGTCATGGCTTCAGATGGTTGGATATAAATGTACAAAAGTGAATGAAGGATGAACTAGAGATACCAATGCAAGGATTTAAATCTGACCTTGCAGGTAACAGGTACCACGAAGATTTGGTGGGCTAGGGACTCTTGACTATAATTTCAAACCTAAAATGGAAGCATGCTACTATAACATAGGGACCTCAACTATCTCACCATTGGCTAACACATTTTCATGGCCAAGAGCAGAGACTTGCCTTAATGATAATTTCATCCATTAAAAGCAATGAAAAGGATTACTGTTTTGGACCCGATTCTCATCAATGAGAGATTAATACTATTGAGGTATTAATGGCAGTTTGGAGCCTTAGAGGCAAGGGGCCACTCCAATAGACCATTTGTGATGGCAAAAGAGAGAAAAGTCATGCCTAATGGGACATGTACCTTAGATTATATTTTATAGAAGAAAACATTATGTACATAGTTAAGTACTGAAAAAAAATTCCAAGAGTGGGGGCATTGACAATTGAGGAGTCCAGGAAAAGCCTTGGATAGAAGAGAAAATGTTATTTGTTTCCAGTGGAGTGGAGCTCCCTGAAGGATGAGACTGGGAGTCTTTTTATCCTCGGTGTTTAGCACAGTACCTAGAATGTAGGAGGTGCTTAATAAATGCCTGTGTAGAAGGTGAGCAGGACCAGGAACACTGGAAAACATATCATAACAAGACTTCCACCACTTGTAGAAACTAGGGATGCTTAGGAGAAAAAGAGGATTTAGGGGATGGGGTGAGTAGGGAGGAGAAAATCTAAAGAGCTGTCTTCATAAATCGAAAGGGCTATCATGGGGAATGTGGATTGATTAGACTTATTCTGCTTGGGCCCACAGGGCAGAATGAGGAAAAATGAGCACATGTTGTAGAAAGGCAAATTTTGGCTTGATTTGAAGGAAAAACTTCCTAATAATTAGAGCTGCTTAAACAGAGGAATGGATTGCCTTGGAAGACCCCACATTCTCCCTCAATGGAGTACTTCCAGCTAGAGGCTGGATAACTACTTGCTGGGTAGGTTGTAGAAGGGATTATTGGTCAAGTATGGATCATTAGACTAGATGGCTTCTATTCTAGCACTTAGATTCTGATAGTCTTGGTTGTTATCATGGTCTCCTGAGTCAGTTCCTATTCTCTAGGTCCATTGACTCCGCTCTAATAACTGGATGAAGATATCTGGGGTATTTCCCCAGTCATATGCCAAAAGCTAGTCCAATCCACAAGGCTTCTTTTAGAGGCCTAACAGTCCTGTCTGCTTATCATCCTGTCAGGTACAAATTGTAATGATAACCAAGATCCCTTACACCACTGGATGAGTTTAAAAAAAAAAAAAAAAAAGAATCAGAATGTTTCTTTGAAGAAAATCTTGCTCTCTTTCTCTCACGCTGAAGCACTTTAAGTAATCCCCTGGGAGACCAGTTGGCATCACTGTCTGGATTTTATAGATGAGGGAAATGAGACAGAGAGGCTAGTAATTCTGCCCAAAGCCAAGTGGCTCCTGCTTTTTCTTTTAAGCCTGAGCTCAAATCATACCACCTTTCTTGGTTGTTAGGATATTGGCGAGCTATAAATGGGCAGATCTGGATAGCTCTCTTGAATTTGCTTAAAATGGTTTTTTCCATTTTAGAGGGACAGAACTTTTAAGCAAGTTTTATGCTGGACAATGTGTTCTGGAGGAGAATACATCCAGAAGATTCCTTGATTATCTGTCTTAAATGACTCCACAACATTTTCCAGACTTTATGTGCTACATGAGCTATTAAAATGTGTCTCTCTTGCTTTGTGAGGAGGGAACTCAGGCAGCACATATTCAGCACGGGATAGGGGAGGCAGAAGAGGCTTGGGTTCATATTTGGCCTCTGCTACTTACTTACTACAATGCTGGGTAAGTCTTGTTCCCTTGTTAAGCCTCAGTTTTCCCAATCATGAAGTGGGGATACTAACTCTCATACTATCTACTTCACAGGGTTGTTGTGAGGAAAATATTTTGTAAAGATTAAAGCACTATATAAAATGGGAGTTACCACTAATACTAAAGTATTTTTACACTCAATTAGCGAATGTGTGAGAGATAGGACAATTCCTCTGGAAGAAAGAATGATTGGCAAGTGAGAGGCTTTATTCACAGACGGATACCCAGGTCAGGGATTACTAGGAATACTGAAATTGCTCTAACTTGTCTCTGGCTTCTGCTGGTCCTTTAACTATTAATGCTGGGAAGTCAGGGTTTTCCTCACAATGAACTTGTTTCTAGTAGGATCCAAGATTCAACTGCTTCAACAATACAATCTGTTACAGCAACAATTGTTTCCATGTGTGAACAGTCAATGGGGAGGCAAGAATGAAGATTTTCTGGAGTCTTGAGTGGGAATGGAAAAACATAACTGGGAGCAGTTGTATGAGGTACAGAGATCCTGAGGAGTCTCTAAGCTAAGTATACCCAGAATTAGAAATGAAGAGAGGCTTACATAGAGACACATCTTTGCACCGATCTTCTCCAATGGCAGTATGCAAACCCACTGTCTAATTCTACACTATACAGCCAGCAGGCACATAACTGGAAGCACTGACCCCAGAAAGGACAGAGCTGAGTTAGAAAACTGACATCCTGGTTTGGCATAAGCTAAGAATCTGTTTTATAGATAAGCTTCAACTATAATGTCAGGATGGATATTTTAAGTGATGGGAAAAGTATCTAAGAAGAATGAGAGAATGGAAGGAGAGTTCAGGAAGGGATAATAAAAGGAGATTTAAGATGAAAGTTTGAATAAAAGAATCCTAGGCAGATTGTGAGAATTGGAAAAGCAAAGCAGTGACCACTAGAAACGGGCACTGGATCATTAAAAACAAATCATGCAGGGCAGCTGGGTAGTTCAGTGGATTGAGAGTCAGGCCTAGAGACAGGAGGTCCCAGGTTCAAATCTGGCCTCAGACACTTCCCAGCTGGGTGACCCTGGGCAAGTCACTTGACCCCCATTGCCTAGCCCTTATCACTCCTCTGCCTTGCGCCAATA
Organism: Gracilinanus agilis; assembly: GCF_016433145.1. Lineage (NCBI taxonomy): Eukaryota > Metazoa > Chordata > Mammalia > Didelphimorphia > Didelphidae > Gracilinanus > Gracilinanus agilis. The sequence continues at coordinate 70,861,173 of NC_058136.1, read as the reverse complement.
CACAGTACTGACTCCAAGATGGAACGTGAGGGTTTAAATTTTTAATAAAAAAAAATAAAAGAAATCATGCTAGACTGTTTCCTTTTTGGACAGGATTACTAGGCTGGTAAAACAGGGGAATTCTATAGACATAATATATCTATGATAACTCTTAAAATAGTTTTCTGGACAAGAGAGAAAGATAAAGAATGGGTGACAGTATAATTAAGGAGATTGGAAACTTGGGGTTTGGTTGAATGACCAGAAAAAGACCAAAGAATGGTTTTTAATGACCCGGGGCCCTGGAAAGTGGGCACCTGCAAAGATCCTTTGAACCTGTTGCATCCAAATCTTTTATCAAAGACTCGGGTAAAGGCATAAACATGTGCTTTTAAACAAATGGCAGAAGAGAGGAAGAAGGGAAGAATAATTAACATGCCAAATAGCTGTCTCATAATCCAAAAAGCCAGGAACAGTGGGTCATAGAAAGAAAGTTTTTCAGGGGGAGGAAGTGGCTGAGTAATAGTTTATCTGAAAGAGACCTGAGCACTGGAAGTTCAAAATGAACAAGCAATGATCTGGCAGCCAAAAAGTTAATATAATCTGAGGTTGCATTAACAGAAGCATAATAACAAAATGAGGGCAGTGACAGTTCTGCTATATATACTTATTTTTGCCTTGATCACACACTCCATTCAGGTCTAGGAGCCACATTTCAAGAACACTGACAAGCTAAAAGCCACCCAAAAGAGGGAGACCAAGAGAGTTGGGAGACTGGCACCTATTCATTAATTAATTAATTTAGTTGTTTATTTAATTTTTTAAAAACCCTCACCTTCCGTCTTGGAGTCAATACTGTGTATTGGCTCCAAGGCAGAAGAGTGGTAAGGGTAGGCCATGGGGATCAAGTGACTTGCCCAGGGTCACCCAGCTGGGAAGTGTCTGAGGCCAGATTTGAACCTGGGACCTCCCGTCTCTAGGCCTGGCTCTCAATCCACTGCTACCCAGCTGCCCCTGACTGGTACCTATTTAATGTCTGAAGAAACTGGGGATGTTTGGCCTAAAGAAGAAACTAAGTGTCAACCACTGCTGTCTTCAAATACTTGAATGGATGTCACGTGTCAAATCATAGTTTATATTTTATCTCAAAGAGCAGAACTTGGGCCAACTGCTTAAAGTTTCAGGATGGTACACCTTCCCCACCAACCCATGTGACTATGTAAAACTCCTTGAGGGCACACATAGTAAATTACTAATAAATACTTGCTGGATTAGACTTGGGGCATATTTCGGTTCAATCTAAGGATATATTTCTTAACAATTAGCGTTATCCAAAGATAGAATGAATGACTTTGAGAAATAAAAGGTTTCCAGTAGAGAGCGGAAGCTAGGCGATTTCTGGTTGGGGACCTTGTAGAGAGGATTCAGATATGGGTTAGACTGGATGAATTTCAATGACCAAGACATTGTTATTCTAGGACTTGAGGTTTGAATGTCAGGACCATAACATCTGGTGGGGTCCTCCTTCCAGCAAAGGAAACTACTGCTTCTTGGCTAACTTGACAATTCCACCAGGTCTGGAGGAAATCCCCAAAGAACACACTGCCTTTTGTTCCACAGCTTTGGTCTCTAGCTCGCTACATGATGAGTCAAAACAGAATCAGGGAAGGTGGCTGCTTGGCATGTAGCAGATATTAAATAAATATCTGTTGAATGAATTACTGCAGTGAAGCAGGGGAAAGGAAAAAGCCTGACCAAAGAGAAGTCCCTTCAGGAGCCTAGGGGGATATGAGGAAGTAAAGAATAAAGATATAATTCTCTTTCCTTGCCACAAAAATATTTATTTGACTATGTATTGAATGCCCAACCTTCACTTTTCTGGCTGGTTTGTATTTTTCAAACCCATACCTTCCACCTTAGAATCAATATTGTGTATTGGTTCCAAGACTAGGTAATGGGGGTTAAGTGACTTGCCCAGGGGCACACAGCTCTGACTGATTTAGTACAAGTTTACCTTTGACATCATTTTAGTTACCAGAGATGCCACCATAATTGGGAAGTCTTTTTGGGCAAGATGGTAAATTCCTTATTTAGATGAACCAGGCCAGGCTTTTGAGAATGCACAAGAGGTTGCAAGACAGTATCACAAGAGCCTTTATGTATGAAATGAATCACTTTCGCCATTAAAATAACAGTTTCACAAGATAAAAGGATTTTCAGACTATGATCTTCATTCAACAAATGAAACTAAATTTCTTAGGATCTAGGAAAATATGGATTGACTAATGGCTGAAATATAGGGGAGCAAATAGAATGGCGTGCTGAAAGAAGAGTTGGTAACATAAGAAAGGGAATGTAGACGTCCAAATCTGTGCCTGGCATTGGCAGTCCTAGACCACAGAAGACAAGACAGAAGACATATGGTCATCTGTCTTTTGGGGAAATACCGCTTTGCCATTACCATTGAGTAACTGGTTCCAAACTGCTGGAAAGAGAGTTCTAAGAGGCCCTGGGCTGAGGCCAGAATGTAAAAGAGACTTTTTGTTTCTGTATCTTATTCTGTGTTTTATGAAAGCTAAAAGGGAGTTGGCTGCTATCATACTGTTTAAGGATAACAAAAACAAAAGCTTTTTTTTTGAGAACTATTTGGTTGAAAAATTACAGTTTCATTGTTGTTGCTGTTGTTCAGTCATTTTAATCAAGTCAGACCTTTCATGACCCCATTTGGGGTTTTCTTGGCCAAGATACTGAAGTGGTATGCCATTTCCTTCTCCAGCTCATTTTACAGATGAGGAAAGTGAGGCAAACAGGATTAAGTGACTTGCCCAGGTCACACAGCTAGGAAGTGATTGAGGCCAGATTTGAACTCAGGAAGAGGCAGACTTCCTGACTCCAGGCCTGGTGCTCCTCTATCCATTGTGCCACCTGGCTGCCCCCTATACAGTTTCATTGAAGGTTAGCAAATTTTTGGTAAAATACAATTCTCCAGTAAAGCCTATAGGTCTTGGGGGATATGAGTCCTTGAAGAGTGTTGTCTTGGGATTCTTTGTTAGGAGCCCCTAGGAATACTTACATTCTCTGGATGGGGAGGATAATACTACTGTGATCAGGCTGAAGGACAGCAGAAATATTATAGCACTGAAACAATGCCCTGTAAGGGGTCACTTCTTATATATAAAACAAATGCAATTAAAAAGGACTAACCATTGATAGTGGAGGCCTTCCTCTACTCTGTTATCACTGGATGTCTCCTTGGCCTCAAACCCCCAATCACACAGCTAACCAGAACAACTGGGACCATCTAAAATAAATCGAGCATCAGCATAGTGGGAACTTGGGCTGCATTAAAGCAGCATGAGTCCTACCATCCAGATCCCAGGGTAATGTTTTCACTATGGAAAACATACATCTCTGGGGAAATAAAAATGATATTGCCTCCAACTGGGAAATCAAATTGGATACTTTAAATAAAGACAACCATTTTGTGTTTAAAGGGACTAAAAGTCTAGAAATAGTTCTTAAGCTTGAACTCTATTAGGACTGGACTCAATAATAACTAGAGAAGTGCCATCATTTAAAACCACACCTGATGAAGTGTGAGAGCAGCCTAGAAACCTATTCTGACACTAGCCAAAAATCTTTTCAAGCACTAAATGGCATGACTCCATGGAAGGGAGGGGAGGAATGGTCAGTTTTTGTCTGGTAGCCTTCTGAAGAATTCTCATACTAACCATCAACTTTCCAGAATCTTTATAAGGCTCACCTCAACTTGGGGGACACTTGCCTATTTGTCACAGCTTGAAGGACAACCTGGCTGGCGGACCAGGTCCTTGGGTGTTCATAGGATGCTTATAATGGGAAGACTCATTAGCTCTTCCTCCAAACACAAGTCCTTCTAAAGTAGCCTGGGTCACATTCTACCAAAGCAACGTCCTGCTCATGTGAAAGGTTAATGTTTTTCAGCTTCTGTTGGGCAAGTAGCTTGATAAAGGATCATGCCTTAAGACCGATAAAGAACCAAAACTCCTTTCTAGTTAAAATAAATTCCTATTTTATTCTTCATATTATTCTTTTCTTGTTACTCACCCACATGGTATTTTGAAACAAAACAGTTTATAAGAAAGGTGACTCCTGTGGGTGGCCTACTGGATGCTGGTCAAGGAGTTACAGCCTATTATACTCCTTGGAGTTAAAGAATGGGTGCTACTGGAATATAGTGGGAGATCTGGGCTACCTGCAAGTAGCAACTGCTACTTCATAGGATGCAAAGGAGAAGATTGTCAAACTACAGATGGAGAGTCAAGAAAGGCAGGCCACTCAGAGGCCATTCCTGTCAGCTTGTGACCATCTGTTTCTAATCCCTCCACCCACCTGTCCCCTTCTCATTCTTGTTCTTACTCACTTGATCAAATAGACATCGTACTTCCCAGCAGAACGGCCTGATTTCCTCTGCTTCAGTTTTCTCGTCCAGCCCTCTGGTAGTGTGGGATCATCATACATGGGCCCCCGGTCTCGGATGATAGAACGCCGTTGTTTAGGGGAAGCTGAAGCTTCAGGTGCAGCAGGGGCTGACCCAGCCTCTTCTGATGTTTCTGCTTTTCCTGCCTCTGCTGGTTCGGCAGACTGGTGTGATGATGGCTGTGGGAATTCATGTTTTCCTTCCTTCTCTTCCTTTTTATCCCTCTTCAACTTTCTGAACTTCAGGGGTTTATCTCTGAGGCCCTGGAGGTCTTGGTCTTCAGACTGTTCTTCCCTGAAGTATTAAATAATCATTTAAGTATCACAAAGAATATCACAACTTGCAGAATGCTAAACATTGGGGACCGCCCAAGAACTCTGCGACTCTAACCAAAATTCAAGATATATTTTCCCCAATACAATAATCCCCTTTCCTTGACTATTTCTGCTCTTCCTTGATGGCTAAGCGATCCATGAAAATGGAGGCCTCAGTCCGAGGATGGTTTCCCACCATGCTGCAGCAATGATCACAACTATTACTTGAAGAATCTGTGATTTCATTATTGTGGGAACCCCACCCCTCAACTCAGTAATGTGGATCCCAATCCATGACTTAGTAGATACAGGTTTAGGAAGTTTTCTTGAGGCATGGAAAAGATAAGGGCCTTGTCCAGAGGCTAAGAAGTGCCAGGGGTGAAATCTGAACCCAGGTCTTTCTGATTCCAAGCCATGCACTCTCCCCTTCTATGTCACCTTGCCACTCACTTGACAATCCATAAATTCTTATCATAAGGGTTTGGAGGAAGTAGGGGACCAAGGCAGTTAGTTTGGCTTCCAAGAACATTCAGAGGTTGGTCTGAGGCAGACAGCATTTAGCTTATTGGGAAGCCTTGGGCTGCCAGATAGGGAGGTACTCTCAAATGGAAAACAGCAGACAGTAGTCTGCTTCAGGTTGCAGGTTTGTACCCCAAAGTCTGCTGTACTTGGTTTCTAAGTGTGAGACATACCCATCAAGACTGGGTCCAATTAAAAATGGAATTCAAGTTTCTATCTCTGAGAAGAACATTTCCAGCAAGAATTAAGCTCTGCCCTGTGGTATCTTTGGTACCAAAAAAAGAGAGAAGTCCAGTACTCAAAAAAAGTCTACCCAGAATAGTGGTAGAGGTTGGAAGGAAATGATACTGGGTCCTGGCTGCCTTAATGATAATACCCTAAGTAAGGGAAAAACTGGCCTTTCCTTTGGTTTCATTTTGCTGAATGAGTCAACAGGCACCCATGTGACGTGATGTTACATTTTCTGCTGGTATGTGAAACTCCAGTGTTTCAGTACTAAGCAAATAGTACACTTTTCCCTGCTGGGCACAAACATCGCTTCCCTAGATATTGGGAATTGAAGAGTTTTTTTTTCCTTAGAGTTGGACTCTACCCTGTGGACACCCATCTTTGGGTCGGGCCTCATCAGTGAGGTCCCAACCTATTGCTTAAAACTTTGATTTAACTGAAGAAAGATTGGTGACATGATTCCAAAGTAGTACAGGGATTATGGAAAAAACTGGTGCCATTTCTCTGCTTTACAACTGGCAAGTCCAGCCTAGACCAAGCTAGACCAAAAGAGCACAAACACGATTTGGGCTAAGAGAAACTTAGAGAAGAAACAACAACAAAATTGGATCCCCTCTAAAACCTGCTGTCTCATATCTTTTTGTTTGTTTGTTTGTTTAAACCCTTTTCCTTCTATCTTAGTATCAATTCTAAGACAGAAGAGCAGTAAGTAAGGACCGGGCAATCGGGGTTAAGAGACTTACCCAGGGTCACCCAGCTAGGAAGTGTCTGACGCCAGATTTGAACCCAGGTCCCACTTGACTCCAGGCCTGACACTCTATCCACTATGCTACCTGGCTGCCTCTATCTCATAGCTCTTTGCTAACTGTCCATTTCTCTAGTCTCAAGGTAAGACAGAGGGCCATCCTTCATTCCCATATCTTCTTGGGACCAGAGAGACAGCACATCCTGCTACAGTTCAGCACATTAAGGGCAACCATTTGTCTCTTCCTCTGTTAAGAACTGCCCTCTTGGTTTAGTTTCTGTCTCAGTACTTTTTAAAGGGAGCCTTGCCCTCTAATGCTGGGTAGTGAATGGACTAGAGTTAGCACTTCAACACAATTCAGAACATAATTTAAACCTGCTTCCTAATTGCAAGAACCCTATGATATCTCTCAAAGCAAGACTGCTATTAAGAGGTTATATTTTACTTCTTTAGAATTCCCTTTCATATCCATGAATATGAAAACACTAATGCAGATCACTTAAACATGAATGCCTGGTGAAGATACCTTAGGCCACTGATGATATTTGAAAGGTGTGAAAGTTGGCAGAGTTGGACTTCCAAGAATGAACAGGTAGAGACTTAGAGCTATGCTGAGGATTTTCAACCAAATGGAACCATTTGGCAAAAAACCGACCTGCTAAAACTCAACACAACAGAAAAGCTTTAATTACAAGTACATGTATGTAGAAAATAGCAAGAAAGTGAGTTATGTGTTGGTTTGGGCCCAGACTTGAACAGGAGGAAGAGAGCAGGAAGGGTCACATTTGAGAAACTGTACAGTGCTTTGGCCAGTCACATGTTTTCTTTTGCTGGGAAAATCCATCTCTAAAAAACAAAACAAAACAAAACTAGAAAGAGGCTTTTAGTGCATTATAATTGTGCCATCTAGCTGCCTCTGATGTTGATATTTTTTATACAAAGATATACAAAAACACTAAACATACATCTACATATAGATATAATCTGTAAATAAAGCTTTATTTTCGGAATTCCTTAGTAAATATTATTGGAATTTGTCACTTTCACTATCAGTTACTCAGTTGAGATGCTTCTCTTGCTTGGACATTTAGAAAAACAGTAAAATCATATTTGGGGCCTGGGTTGAGCTCCCTGAATGAAAATGAACTCAGCTTACATATCTGGAAGAATAGTCAGCAGTCATGACTGAGCCAGGCCAATAAGAAAAAAGAACAATTTTCCCAAAGTTAATTTACAGTTTCAATGTTACACCAATTGAATTATCAAGGGGATAGTTTACAGAACTCAATAATGACAAAATTCATTTGGAAAAACAAAAGACCTAAAATATCAAGGGAAATGATGAAAAGAAGTAGAGAAAATGAATGGGAAAATAGCATTTCTAAGACTTTCAGCTATATTATAAAGCAGCAGTCAACAAAATCATCTGCTACTGGTTAAAGAATACACAGATAGATCAACGGAACAGACTAGACACGGAAGAATCCAAAACAATGGAAATCAATAATCTAGTGTTCCGTAAAATGGGAAACATAAATTACTTAGGAAAGAACTCCCTATTTGATGAAAACCTGCAGGAAAGAGCTGAAAAGCAGTCTGGCAGAAATTAGGTTTAGAAACCTTACACTCTATTCCATAATACGTTCTACATGGGTGCATTACCTTAATATTAAAGGTCATGCTATGAAAAAATTAGAAGAGGAACAGATCCTATATCTCTCAGGACAATGTATAAAAGAATGTATAAAAGATGTATTCTCACCCAAACACAGGACAGAGGCAATTACAAAAGATAAAACAGAAAACTTTGATTACAAAAATGCTCTGGCACAAATAAAATTATTGCACCTAGAATAAAAAGGAGTGGTCACATGAAAAAAAACTTTGTGTCAAATTTATCTGATAAGGGTTTAGTGATACTGAACCAAGGAATTGTATAGTAAATGTAATTAACTCCCATGTGTGGTTCCCTATCACCTCCAGGATCAAATACAAAATCCTCTGCTTGGCATTCAAAGCCCTTCATAACCTAGCTCCTCCTACCTTTCCAGTTTTCTCATACCTTACTCTTTGGTCCAGGATAGTAACACTAGCATTCTGGATGTTCCACAGACATCCATCTCTCAGCTTTTCTCTGGCTGTCCTCTATGCCTGGAATACTCTCTCCTTTCACCTCTGTCTACTGGCTTCCTTTAAGACCTAACTAAAACCCCATCTTCTGCACGAAGCCTTCCCCAACACTCAATTCTAATGTCTTCTCTCTGTTAATTATTTTATGTTTACTGAGTGAGTAATTTTCATCATCACCATTCAAAGCTTTCTGTTCAGTAGCTCTACCTTGAAGAAGTAACACCTGAACTCTTCAAACCAGAGTGGTTATATTCGTTAGCTCCAATTGAATCCATGGTCAGGGAGATATCTCCCTTCTAGGTAAGAGCAATTACTTTTTTAGGAGAATAGGGAAGAAGTTGAAATAAAGGTTTATGCTAGTAACATTGATTTTACATATGGGCAAAAGTCACAGCAGAGTTTGGGATTCAACACACAAGCTGTATGTAGCTTCATCTTATCTATTCCCATTCTTCAATAGAAACTACTCCATAAAAACGAGGGGGTGTCCATCAATTGAGGAATGGCTGAACAAATTGGGTTATATGATGATGATGATGGAATACTATTGTGCTATAAGGAATGATGAACTGTTTGATTTCTATATGAACTAGACAGACCTCCATGAACTGATGCGGAGTGAAATGAGCAGAACCAGGAGAACATCGTACATAGTAACTGAAACATTGTGGGACTATCAAATATGATAGACTCTGCTACTAATAGCAATGCAATGATCAAGAACAATCTCATGGAATTTAGGAAAAAAAAAGAATGCTATCCACATCTATAGAAAGAGCTATCAGAGTAGAAATGCAGAAGAAAAACATATGATCTATCACTTGGTTACATGGGTATATGGTTGGGGGTTGTGATTTTAAAAGATTACCCTATTACAAAAATGAGTAATATGGAAATAGGTTTTGAGTAATAAGACATATATAAACCAGTGGAATTGCTTGTCAGCTCTGGGATGGGGGAAGGAAGAGGAGAGGGAGAGAACATGAATCATGTACCCATGGAAAAATATTCTAAAAAAATAAATTAAATAATGAGGGAGAAAAAAAGAAGCTACTCCATGGGATTTTGTGAATCTTCACCACTGAGCTAACCAATTGGGCTATAACAGACTTTCCTTAGCTGCTTTGGCCCCATGTTCATGTCTGGTACTTTGGAATGAGCTGAACCTTTGAAAGTACAGTGTTATCTCAGGCAAAGTAGAGCAGAGACAAAAAACAATGGGATCTCATATACAAATCTTGATACAAATGCAGTGTTTATGGGCTTGAAATCCAATCAATCTTATTCTGTGCATTCTCTAATTCTCTACTGAAGTCCTCTGCTGATGCTTTTTGGCTATGTAACATGGAAGTAAAACTGAGACTCAGATCATACCGACAAATAACAAGTATGGTAGATCTTCCCAAGATGGTAAGGATTTGGACTGTGTCTGTTATCCAAAAGAGTCCAGTCCAGTGAAATCTGGAGAAGGGAGGCCATTATCAATTTGGCCAGAGAGCTACCATTTTTGGCTACAGCAGCTTAGGAAGAACATCTCCTAAGGATTCTCTGATCTGCCTTGGGACTCACAAAATGTCCCAAATCCTAAATCACTGAGGTATTATGTAGTTTTATTAAAGCAGAGGTTAGGGAATGGGCCATCCCCTACCCTGGAAAGAGTAGATTTTCTTCACCAAAACAGTGAAAAAAGGGGGCAGTCAAAGAGAAGGTATATCAAATCAAGGGGGAAAAAATGCCATTAATTGGCTCCTTCATTAACAACAACAAAAATAATGTAAAAAGAAAAATATGCCTGTACCATGGCCATTTCAATCTTCTTTAGTTCATGAAAATAAAATTCCCCAACTATTGATTAGAAGAGGTGGGAGCTCCTACTTTGAGCAGAAAAAAAAAATTTTCTGAGCTCCAAAAAAAAAAAAAAAAAAGGGTAAGAGAAATCTAGTTCTCTTATCAGTAAGTCCTTTTCAGCACTAATAAAAGGAAATTATGTAAATAAGGAATGCAATGATAAATACTTCCTAAAGTCCTAGGCCTATCCTCCTAGAATCTCCAGGCAAAAAGGGCTCCCCACTGAAGAAACCTTATCTCTATAATTTGCACAGTACAAGAGAAGATAAGCTGGAACTGGAATTCAGCCTGGAAAATCCCAGCAGACTCAAATGAACCCAGGCACGGAGCAAAGAACATGCTAATTAAGAGTTACCGTGGTGTCTTTTCTGTGGTACAGTCAATTTGTTTATTCCAGGGATGAAGGAGGAAAATCAACAAGCCATCTATTCTGGGTGTGAGACAAGGATAATTCATTAGTAAAACAAAATTTTTGCCCACAAGGTACTTACAAATTAGCAAGAAGGAGGGGAGATAGGACTTGGATGCAATTATGATGCAAAATAATAATATGGTAAGTGTGAAAAGGGGGAAAGAGAGCTTCTGACTTCAGCAACAGAATGGAAGTGTCATTTCAGGTAGGCCCTAAAGAGTTTTAGGCTAAAGGCCAGTGTGGCATGATGGAAGAACATTGGATTTGGAGGCAGAGGACCTGGTTCCAGTTCTGGCATTGATACTTATTACCTGTGTGATCTTGGGCAATCACTTAACATTTCTGGGTCGGTTGCCTTATCTCTAATGGCTCTTAAAGCAGTAAATTCTATGATTTATAAGGCCTAAGATTTATATTTTTATATTTCTGATTCTATGACTTATAGAAATTCAATGATTTATGTGTATATACATCCTATGGTTTATGTAAATGAAAAGTTTTAGGTATTTAGATAAATTCATATAAATGAAAAGTTTTAGGTATTTAGATAAATTTTGTGATTTATGTCTTTATATGAATTCTATGATTTATTTATTTCTATTATTTACAAAAATCCTAGAGTTTATGTATTTATACAAATTCTAGAATTTGCACATTTATATTCATATAGATTCCATGATTTATACATTTAAATAAATTCTAAGATTTATGTATTTATATAAATTCTAGGGTTCATGAATTTATATAAAGTCTATGATTCATATATTTATATCAATTCTACGATTCTGGTTTCTAAATATAAGGAATGGTGTGAACAAAGCCACAGAGGTAAAGAAGTTTGGGGTATAATTGTGAAAGAGAACAGTGTACTTTGACTGGAGTGGTAGTAATAGAAGATACAGTTAAAAAGTATAATGTAGACAGACCAAGATGGGCCCTGAATGATAGGCTGAGTGTGGGTTTTATTCAGCAGGTTCCAGGAAACTACTGAAGGTTTGGTAGCTGTGTGAAGTTGGGGAGTGGGGTGGATGACAGGAAATAGTCCTGACAAGAGACAATAAAGAGGTGATGGCTATGGAAAAGAAGAGGAGGGAATGGATTTAAAAGAGAATGGAAATGTAATTAGCCAATCTGGATGTAAATAGCTGGATGTAAGGGAAAAGGGACTCTTAACAGTTTCCAGACTAAATGGCTGGAAAGATAGTGATATCATGGCAAGGAAAAGTAGCTAGTCAAGAAGAGGAACAGGTTTAGGAATCCTGTAATGGGTTCAGTTTGAGATGTGTGGAATATGAGGTGCTAGAAGACTAGTCAGGGAAGCTTTCCAGGGGCAGCAAAAATGGTAGACTGAGTCTCAGGGGATTGATTAGGCAGGCAGACATGCTGCACTGAATAAAAATTTGGAAGGCAGGGAATGGGATGTGGTGGGAAGAACACTCACTGGGTGTAGTTCTCAAAGGCCCTGGGTTCTCATGCTGATTCTGCTGAGAAAAGCCTTTCCTTTTTTCTATACTTGTTTTCTTCCTGTGAAAAATGAGAGGGCGAGTTCCTTCCAATTCTAAATCTCTGATCTTACAAGATGTCCCTTTCCAGCTCTCAGCCCTTTGATCCCAGGTGATCACTAAGATCAGGAGAACAGGTGAATGTACAAAGGGAGGGAACACAGAGAGAAAAAAGCTGAGGTCAACACCATAAAGGACACATCAGCAGAGGGCATGGGTAGAATGGAAGAGAGAAAGGGGGTATGCTTGCTTAGAGAGCTGAGAGGAGAGCAGAAAAATTCAGTGACAAATGCCAAGGGAAGCCAGGGGAAACATTACTGAAGTAGAATAAAGATGGAGAAAAGACTGGAATTTGGTCATGAGGGTGTCACTGGAGACTGCTGAGAAAACACATTCAGTAGGGTGGCCTGCAGGGGAAGAGGGAAAATGCTCTCTTCAGCAGCCACCAACGCTGCTAGAGGTTGACACACAATGGAGGGCTGGGAGAGGAAGAGAGGGATTTGGTTTAACTCCCACTGCAGCTGTATACCTACATTCTTCCCTGAGGACGACACACCAGATCCAAATCAAGGACTCCCTAGTTACTTGATGAAGGCTATTCTTCTGTCTCAATAGGAAGCCAGGCTAACTTCCCAAATTACTGATTTACCTGTTCCATCCCTCCAGCTCAGTTCAAGGGCAGAAGCATCTCTGCTAACCCCCTGTCTCCCCTTCTTCTCATTCCTCTGCTTTCATGCTCAGCGATGCCTGACCTACCTCTCTCTCCCCGTGTTTACAAAATCCTCACCAGTGAGCCAGCCAGCCAGCTTCTGACAGGCCATCCTCCTCAGCTGCCAGCCCTACTGCTGCTATCTCAGTAGCTCTTGGAACCTGTAACCTTCTTGGCTGAAGCTAGGGACGGAGCAGAGTTTAATTAATGGGAAATATAAATGACCAGGGGACAGACATCCTAACTGATGCCAAACAACGTAAGTTAAAGTTTTCAAATGATTAAAACTCAACGTTCATCAACATTGTCGACAAAACAAATCCAAACTAGACCAGAAATTCCACGGCAGGTTGGAAGAAATAGGAGTTGTTGGGGGAATCACCATCTTCCATTACATAATCCTGGGAGTTTCTATGGGGGGGGGCAGCTACCCAAATTCTTTAAACGGAGGACATGAGGAATTATCTCCTTTAAATCAAGTCAAATAGCCTAGTAGGTTAGAAAAAGCAGATAATCAGCACCTAGAATTCTGTGACACTGGTCAATAATCAAACAACCCAGGGGATGAGTTGTTGAGAGAAGCTATATTGACAAAGCCATCTACTGTCCCTATTAGAGAAGAGAAATGGGGGAAGGGCAACAATTGTTTCCCACTGAGGTCATTTTCTTGAAGAGGAGGCTTTCTTTAATATGGTGGGATGACTATTTTCCAATTTGGTAGAACTGGAATTTCAGTAGCAAATGAGCGGCTAAGAAAGGAAAAAAAAGGAAACCAAGTTTTAATCTCTTATCAAAAGGATATCTAGAAGCCACAATGATAGAGGGAAGCAAAAAGAGATCAACTAGAGGAGAGTTGAAAGAGTAGTGGGCAGGATGGAACTAGTCCTAGAATGTAACTTCTTTCTTTCCTGGTGTCCCCCTCACCCTTTTTGGTTTCTTGTTTTTGTTTTACATAACATAGTCATTTCCCAATCCTAGACTCCTTACAAGCCAACCCCACTCCCCCCACATCCTTGTAACAAAGGAAAACAGTCAAGTTTAACAGTGTACCCTGACTGGTCTACTTCTACTATGGCTATCCCAAGAAGGAAATGGGACCCTGGGGTCAAGAATGCTTCAGGGTATGTAACAGAATATAATGTGTTCATTCTATTGGTTTTCTCCACATCAGACTAAAATGTCATCATGGCCTAGCATCCAGGAAACTGATTCATCATTAAAAGGAAAATACCAAATATTTTCCCCAAAATGTCCAATGGATTATTCAATACAGCTTTCATTATAGCAAAAATGCTGCCAAAGATAAAACAGGCCAAATAAATTCTGTTACTAGATTCTAACAAGAAGCAATCTAAAAAGGTGTTTTTTTTTTTTGCAGATAATTCTATGAAAATGTCCAGAACTAGAAAATGCAGTTCAAAATGGAAATGCTCCTTTAGCCCAATTTCACGCCACTGTGATCCGTAGCAGACTTGAGGCTTAAAACAAAGCCAAAGTCCAGAAGCATCCCTCTGCACCATAGAGCTTTGATGAAAACAAAAGCCTTGTGGTGGCCTCAATACTCTTACTGGTATATGATGCTTGTCAAAGATGCCACAGTAGTGTGACCAAAGGCCCAGCAGAAAACACCAATACTGTAGTTAGCAAGGCCTAGGGCAGAAATCCAAGAGTTATCTAAATCCCTGATAGAGAAAGATAATAGGTTTAGAGCTAGAGCTGAGAGCCAAGAAGGGACTGGTTCCTCTAGGATTTTAGAGAGGCAGTTAAAAGAGACCCTCCCCCCCACCCCAGCAAATTCCAAATTTAAGTATCAATTTAGTTGGCTCCCCCCAACCCCACCACATCACCAACATGGAAGAGGACTGGCCACAGAGAATTCCAGAAGGTGTTTGCCTCAGCTGAATTCTGCACTTTATACTTGTATCTCTCCCATAAACGTCCAACATATGACTATTCTCTCTCAGATATATTAAATTATCAGCAATTTTCATTTCCAGTAATCTATGATACTTAGAAAATTTATCTAGAACGCTCCCATCCTTCTGCTTTTAGCATGAAATAAATTCTGATTGTTTACCTTGGGAGTAGCAGGATCCTTCCCTGCATTAATCAACAAACAGAACCAATGCCTCCCCAGATCTCCCACCTTGGTTCATATCACACTGGAAAGATTAAGAACAAGAGAGAGGAGTGTGTATGTGTGTCTCTATGCAAAAAAAAAAAAAAAAAATCTTAGAAGAGTCTACAGTTTTTGCTTCTGGAGTTCATTCTTCTCTGTGGTCAGCCACAATAGTTTTCCATTCCCAATTCTTTAGTAGGTACAAGAAAAGGCCTATGCTTCAAAAACAAACAGCTCACACAAATCAAAAGCAAATCCACCCCTAGGTAAAGTGATTGCTGCCACCAGGAGAAAATTCCCCCAGCCTTCTCCAACCTTCTGGGTGAAGTCATGTCTATTAATGAAGGGTGTTCCAACAGGCCTGTCCTCAGAACTCTATACTACTTCACTTGGTGATCTCATTCGTTCCCAAGGAATCAACAGAAGGAGGGGGAATTTTCTCCTATGCTAATAATTCTCAAACTACTTATCCAGCCCTAACCTCTCTCCTAACCTCCCCTGGCATCTTCAACTGTCTTTCAGATCTCAAATTGGATGGCCAGTAGACATTTTAAATTCACTGTCTTTCTTCCTTAACTCTCAGTCCTCCTACCTTCCCTATTATTGTAGAAAAAAATATTATCTTCCCAGTTCCTCAGGCTGACAAACTAGTAGTTCTCCTGGACTCCTCACTCTCGATGTACCTATCCTTTGATCCAGTGCCTCCATGGAAGCATTCTTTGGGTACCCCCTCTCCCTTTTAGCTTTTTTGGGGCAGTATTCCCCTATTAGATTATGAGTTCCTTTAAGGCAGGGGCTGCCTTTGGCATCTTTTTGTATCCCTAGCACTTAGGACAATGCCTGGCACATAGTAGGAGTTTCATCAATGTTTCCTGACTGAGTTGTTTTCATGTTATTTCCCCCATTAGATGGTGAGCTCCCTGAGAAGAGAGACCTTTTTTTGGATCACCAGTGTTTAACATACTGCTTAATAAATGTTTCTTGACTGAATGACTGTCCCCCTTCCCTCAAAACATGGCAGAGATTAAAGTTACTCTAACAGTGGCCTGACTCACCTAATAAGCAAGTTTTGCAACATTTGCCAAGTGTTCATGGGGCAAAGGAGGTATTCACATAAGAATAAGTGGGACAGAGGCCAGTCTGCAAATAATGTGGGTAGGAAGTGATTAAAGAGTAGGAACAAAATACTGCCACACACTCACCTCAGGGCTAACTTGGCAGTTCAGAGTGAGGGTAACCCTGACAGAAGCAGAAAATTTATTTGGTCCAGATAGTGGTGGAACATGATGAACAAGCAGTTACACCAAAAGGCTGCTTGGCCCACATCCTGACTTGTTCTGTCTACTGCAGATTTCATGGCCCTTTTCTTAACACCTGGAGCATTTGATACTGTTGATCACTCCTTTCCTCTCTGTTTTCTTCCTTTTTGGTTTTTAATGAAGATAACCAGCCCCACCCCCCACCAGCAAAAATAAATATCTACCTTTTCATCTTCCTTTCCCCTCAATTGAGAACCCGTTATGAACATGTATAGCCAAACAACACAAAAGTTCCACATTGGCCATGTCCAATAAAATAGATGTTTCAATGTGCACTTGGAATCTTTCGTCTATCAGGAGGTGGATAGCATGCTACCTAAGTCTTTCAAAGCTGTTTGTCTTTAAAATATTGTTACTGTATAAATTGTTCACCTGATTCTGCTCACCTTACACTGTATCAGTTCATACAAGTCTACCCAAGTTTCTCCCATCATCATTATTTTTTTTTTAAAACCCTTACCTTCCATCTTAGAACCAATATTGGTTCTAAGGCAGAAGAGCAGTAAGGGATAGGCAATGAGGGTAAAGTGACTAGCCCAGAGTTATATGGCTAGGAAGTATCTTGAGGTCATATTTGAAACAGGAAATCTGGTCTCCAGGCCTGGTGCTCTATCCACTGAGCCACCTAACTGCCCAGACTTCATCATTTTTTATAGCAGAGTAATGTGCTGGGGTCATGAATTGGTCCAATCTTCTGGAAAGCAATCAGGAACTCTGCAACTAAAGTTACTATTGCTTATGCCCTTTGATCTAGTGATCCCCTTACTGGCCATATAGCTCAAGGAAGTCAAAGATAGAAACACATGTCTTAAATATATCAAAATATTAATAATAGCACTTTTGGTAGAAAAGAAGTAGAAACAAAGCAGGTACCCAGCAATTGGGGAATGTTGAAAAGGTGAATAAAATAATGGGGTATTATTAACAATTAATACATTGTTAACAAATATGAGGACTTCTGAGAAAACGTGGGAAAATTTATAAAAGCTCAAGCAGAATGAAACAGGCAATCAAAAGTTCCGTAAAATATGATGACAACAATGAAAATGTCAAATCCACTAAAAAGGAGTAAAATTCTGAGTAACTGAAAAACTCAGAGAAAAGATACCAAAACCTCCTTCCCTCCTCATGGCAAAAGGTAGGGGTCTGCTAGGATAGAATGTTTTCATACATTGTCAAGTGTGGTCAATGTTCCGGATTTTTCTTCATTATTTCTCTTTGTCACGAGGGAAGGGTTTTGTTTTTTCCCCTGAGGATCCTTCTACCAAAATGAAGGTGCAGCAAAGACAAAAGGCATCAGAAATGCATTTTTTTTTAAAGATTAAAAAGTCCCCTAAGGATCTGTCCTTGTTCCTCTTCTCTCTCTCTCTCTCTCTTCATGATCTCCTCAGTACCCAAGGATTCAATTATCATCTTTAGGCAGCTAATTCTCGGATCTATTTATCCATCTCTAACCTCACTATGCCTTTAAGTTTTACATTGCCAGTTGCCATCTCAAAGTGGATGTCCTGTAGACATCTTAAAACTTGACATGCCCCAAACTGAACTCATTATCTTTCTCCCTCAAACCCTCCCCTCTTCCATACTTCCCTTTTACTGTTAAGGGTACCACCATCCGCCCAGTCACCCATGCTCATGACATGACCTTAGTGTCATACTCAACTCCTTCTTCATACTTACCTCATACATCAAATACCTATAAATGAGTACATGAGAAGAAGAGTGTACAAACATTAGGGAAGGGTTTGGCGGAGTAGGCATCAGAAGACATCTCCTCTGGGATGGGCAAAGGAGGATTAAACATATACACACAGAGTTTGGAGTAGAAATGCATCAAACTCAACAGGCAACCAAGTGGGGATAGGGTGGAGGGAGGAGATAAGAGGGAAGATAATACTGGGGAACAAATAGTCATAAGAAAAACAAACTTTCTGATCTGCAAATGGTATTAAAAAAGGGGAGGGAAGAAAAGCAAGAAACCAGAATAGAATGTATGGGGGCATTTTGAGCGGCTCTTAAGATGACTAGGGAATGGCTAAACATGAATGTAGTGAAATATTAATGTGCAACAAGGAAGGAGGAAAGACGATTTCCCAGGAATCCTGGATTTTATGAACTGATGCAAAGTGAAGTAAGCAGGACCAGAAGGACAATTTCATGAGATCAGTAATATTGTAAAGAAAAATACCTTTCTGCACAAGGCAATGGCCAGCCATGTCTCCAAAGGATCTATAACGAAGCACACTATCTTCTGACAGAGATGTGATGGTCACAAGATAGAGACATTTCTGGATATGGCTACTGTGGGGATTAATTTTGCTTAATTTTGTTTGTTACAAGGATGTTTTTTTCCTTTTTCTCTTGGTGCTTAACGTGAAGGGCAGTGATGACAATAATGAATGCCCTAAAAAGAGGCCAAGGGCAGCAAGGTGATGCTGCAGGGGGTAGAGTATCATGCCTGGACTCAGGAAGACTCCTCTTCCTTAGTTCAAATTTGGCCTCAGATCCTTCCTAGTTGTGTGAGCGTGGGCAAGTTGCTTAATCCTGTTTGCCTCAGTTTCTTTCTCTGTAAAATGAGCTAAAGAAGGAAATGGCAAACTGCTCTAGGATGTCTGCCAAGAAAACCCCAAATGAGGTCACAAAGAGTAGGACATAACTGAAAGAACTTAACAATAACATAAAAACAAAAGATACCAAATAAATTTTATTTTAAAAGAAATTAACTCTGCAAAGTCAGAATATGCAAATATACTGCTTCTTCAGGCTCTCAGCCCCAATGACCAGAAACAGTAATAATGTCAACAATGACTGAAAACTCCCTCCTTGCACAATGTCTGGGCCATTTCAAGCTGCTAAGTGTATTTTCACTGTGTATTCTTCATATTTGTAAACATGCAGGTGTGGCTGTCAAAAACCATCTTTTCCCTTCTCAGATTAGAAAAAGAAACCAAGATCAAAAAAGGAAAGCCTTATGATGAGGAAATGATCTTGTAAAAGACACCCCACATATGCAAGCAGTTGCCAAATCTTGTCATTTCTTTCTCCACAGCTACCTATCTCTTTATCAGAGGTCCTTCACTTATACAGCTAACAACCTAGTGGGACTCTTTATCATCTGACTTGGACTATTGCAATAGCCTCTAAATTGCCCTCCCTCCTCTTCTCTTTTTCTATTCAAATCCATCCCTCCACACAGCTGCCAATATGATTTTCCTAAAATACCAATATGACCATGTCATACCCCCTCCCCCTTATTCAATATATTTTGAGAGTTCCCTATTACCCATAGAATCAAATATAAATTCCTTGGTGCAGAACTGAAAGCTGGTTCCTCCCCGTCTTTCTGGGATTCCTTGCTGTCCTCTACACATATCCTGTCTCTAACTTTGCACTGGTGGTTCCCTATGCCTGAAATGCTATCCCTTAAAATCTCTGGCTTCCTTCAAGACTTAGCTCAAACAGGAGCCTTGACTTTTGGTCTGGGCTATAAGGGAGAATGATCAAAGAAATGAAATTAAAAGCAGGCCATCCTTTCCGTTCCAGGGTAAAGACTGTTTGGAAGGAGAAAGAACTAAACCATTAGCTAGTGGTAGGATGTGAAATCATATTTTCTTTCTTTCTTTCTTTTTTTTTTAAAGTTTTATTTTCCCAAATTATAAGATCCAAGCAATTTGGAGATCATATTTTCACAGGAGCTAGTTACCCTCTGACCCAGCTCTGGGGCTAAGTTAGAGCTGCCCTGGAACAGAAGAATTAGTCCTTGACAACACTCTCAAATTAGCTGGTCCCAGACTCTGGCCAGTTCAGGCATCTTGCCATTTGCTCTGCTGCGGTACTCACATCCACCCCTCTCCCAGATGGTCACTTCTTTCTCAGGCAATAATAATCAAAACATCCAAAACAATGATCTTTCTCTGGTGTGGGGCAGAGGTGGTACACAAAGGCCAAGGGCACCCCCTAGTTCCTTTTCAGAGGTGTCTCTCTTCTCTCTGCCACCAGAGAGTAGCTCTAATGTCCACTGGCTTCATATCTATGGGCATCCCAGTTATGGCCCAAGTTTCCTCAACCAATCAGAACAGACTTCTTGTTGGTTGAAGACAAATGTCTACTGAATCAACAAAAAGTGCTTGGGGGGGGCGGGGAGGGAGGGAGTTCTCCCCTTGACTTCCCCTCCCCCAAAGGCTCTCCTTTTCCCCCCAAGTACTTCTTTCTCAGGGGCAATTCTTTCTTCTTTCAGCCACCAGACATTAGCTTGAATCTCCACTAGCTTGTTCTTTTATGGCCAACCAAAAGAGCATGACCAATCAGAACAGACAGGCTTTATGCTTCCTGGAGCCAAGACTCCTGAAAGTATCACTGTTTCAATTAAGTGAGCCCTCCATGATCAGTCCTATATAGTACACGGAACCTTTAATAAAACAGAGGCCACGAGACGAATTCAAAAGCCTTTCCTGAGACAACTTTAGAACTATTTTAACCTTAACCAATCTTATGGAAGAAGAAGGACCTGAGTACAATTGAAATATCTAATGATCAAAAACCATTAACTCAAGTCTTCTTAATGTAAGTGAGAGCTAGAAAGGACAATAGAAGCTGGGAAGCACATTGTGAAGGGGACTAAATTCAAGAACCGCAGAACCAGAGACTGAATTCCAGTTCTACCACTACCCTGAGCCTCAGCTGATGACCTTTAAAGATCCCTTTGGCTCTAGATGAGGAATCTATAATCCAATCTCACACCTTTCTTCCTCTTCTTTTTTTTTGAGACCTTTACCTTCTGTCTTAGAATCAATACCAAGTATTAGTTCCAATAAAGAGCAGTAAGGACTAGGCAATGGGGGGGTTAAGTGACTTGCCCAGGATTACACAGCTAGGAAGTGTCTGAGGTCATATTTGAATCCAGGACTTCCTATATCTAGGTGTGGCTCTCTATCCACTGAGCAACCTAGCCTTCTCTTCTAACACCTTTCTGAAATATTCATTGTATTCTGAAAATAACATTACAAAGAGGCATTGTGGGAAAAGCACTAGATTTGGCATCAGAGGTGGGAGTTCAAATTCTATCTCAATCATACTACCTACATGACCTCCGGACAACTTGTTTCCCCTCCCTGGGCCTCAGGCTTTTCAACTACAAAAAGACAGGATTGTATTAGACAACCTTTAAAGCCTATGCCATGCAGCCATCAAACCTCTACTGGAAAATTTCCAGTGTGGGGGAAATATACTACCTTCCAAGGAAGCCTACCCATTCTATATGCGGACAGTTGGAATTGTTCAGAATTTCTTCCTTACACTGAGTCAAAATTGGTTTCCTCATGGCCTCTCCCCATACGCACTAGTTCAATCCTCTGAAGCCAAGCTAAATAACTAATCTTTCTTCTTTTTGAGGACCCTTCAAATATTTGTCCTTTCTAAGCCTTCTCTTCTCATGGCTAAATGCCCTCAGTTCTTTCAACTCATCTGACTGCACTGGTTTCAAATTTCAAATTCCCTTTCCATCTTGGTTGCCTTCTTAGATGTATTCCAGCTTGTCAATATCCTGGTGCCACCACCACAAACTTCAAAATACTTCCAAGAGTATTCAAGAACAACTACAGTGTTGTTCTCTATGCACCCACTCATGCCTCTGGCAGAAAGCTGTGTAAGTAAGTCTGGCAATTTTTTAGCCACTTGTAGGGCTACATATATTTACAGAATTGAATATATAGTATAACGTGTGTGTGCGCGCATGTGCGTGTGTGTGTATGTAGGAAGAATCAGTAACTGGAAAGCCAACAGCTACTCTCCAAATCTTCCATAAACTAAGATTTTCCTTGTTGATGCAACCAAAATAGATTGACATTCCATAATCCTTTTTCTACAGGAGGAAAATAACAGATGTTATCTGAAGTCAAATTTAGTTTCTCCTTTATGTTCAATGTTCTCTGTCTCCACCTTCTGGGGTAAAAGGCAAAACCCAATGAGTGCTAGATTGGTGTTAAGATGGAAGGGAGTCTTAAGAATCAAGTTTCATCAAGGCAGTCAGACATGACAGTAGCAAGTGCCCCAATCCTTTGAGGTCAGATGAAATCCAAAGTAAGCAGCTCTGATTTTGGAGCTTGCTAGAGACCACCAAAATTTTGTGGTTATTTAGAGAAGGGCAAAGACCTTCAAGCCTTCACTGATCTATTTATCCCTTACCTATGAAAGGGTACCTTACAGGCAGTTACCTGCATCTACCCTAATTTCCTCCTTGTCTTTCTTGGTTGCACTGCCAAATGGATAGAGGCTGAGGAAACCACTGGTCTTTCACAGAACCCACTGGCCACAGGACAAGAATTTTGGCTGGACTCTGTTCCTAGTGCTTAATTTTCAACAATTTGAGTTTAACATGTTCAGTTTGCTCAAGATCAAGATGGAACAGCAGTGAATCTGAAAGCACCTATTCTGTAACTTTTAGAAGTTTTCCAGATTCTTTCCAAAGGGATGTTAAAAGATAAGGATTGGGACTAGACCTATAATTTCCAGAGGGTCTCTTAAGTGAGAAAATGCCCTCTAACAAGGAAGGCCCCCACCTTCTCTACAAAGTAATCACAGAGGAAAAGAAGATAGAAGACTTCTTACAAGTAGGAAAGATTTGAGCTGAGCAATAAAAGAAGCCAAAGATGTTGGGAAGTGAAAAAGGGGGAGAATTCCAGGTATAAGGGTCAGCTACTGCAAATACACTCAGCTGGAGAGTTGTGTGCAAGGAAATGAGAGGCCAGTGTAGCTAGATCATAGAGTGTATGGAAGGGCATAAAGTAAAAAGACTGTAAAAAAAACGGAGAGGGGCATCTAGGTGGTTCAGTGGACAGAGCCAGACCTAGAGATGGGAGATCCTGGATTCAAATATGACCTCAGACACTTCCTAGTTGTGTGATCCAAGGCAAGTCACTTAAGCCTCATTGTCTAGCCCTTTTTGCTCTTCTGCCATAGAACCAATTCATAGTATTAATTCTAAAACAGAAGGTATGGATTTTTTTAAAAAGCAAGCTTATTGCAATAGTCCAGGTAAGAGGTGATTAGGGCCTCTATCAGGGCAGTGGCTGTAGAAACAGAAAGAGGATGCATATAAGCGAAGCTGTGAAGGTAAAAACTATGAAATTAGGAAAAAGATTGGATATATGGGGTTAATGAGAATGAGAATGACACCAAGGTTGTGAGCTCTGGGAAACTCAGAAGATGGTGGTACTCTAGATTGTAACAAGAAACTGGGCAGAAAGGAAATTTGTGGGGAAAGATGGACATGATCCTGGAGGATTCTCATTCATATCCTTCCACAAATCCTCCATAGAGGATTGATACACTATATTGGAGTCCTCCTTTTAAGGCTTTCAATATTTTCATGGACACCAAAGCAGCACTCATCTACTTGCTACATGGCCTACCCACTTTCTTTTCAGACTATCTGTATCTTTGATTTTATTTCATATAATTTCTCTGGGTCAAATAGGCTATAAGTTGCAATCAGACTACTTATAGCCACCACAGCTCTTGCTGCACCTCTGCACAGGCCTTTTTCCCATGCTTGGAATGTTCTTTCCTTCCATTTCTTCATGTTCCCATCTTCACAACTGAACTCAAGCACCACCTTATATAAGAGCCCTTTCCACGTTCTCAGTTGCTAGTTTCTTCCCAATTCTGTTTACCTTGTATCTTGTATGATATATGTATATGTTGTCTTCACTGATAAAATGTAAGCACCTTGAGGGGAAGGAATGTTTACCCCTTTTTCTCCACATACCCAAATCCTAGCATAGTGTAAGTGGCACTTTATATATTTTTGCTGATTGATTTTCATTTGTCCTTGGGTCACCTTGTAATTTTTATTCCTTTGAGATTATTGTAGTCCATTTCACCAGCCATACTTCATAATTCAACCAATTAAATAATTTCAGAGTTGGAATAGACCTAAAAAAATCATCTAGTTCAACCACAAAATTCCATCTACAACACGACTGATAAGCGATCATCTAGTATTTCTGCTGGAAAGCTTTTAGGAAGGAGTATACTGGCTCTTAAGGCAACACATTTTACTTCTGGTTAGCTCAAATCTGGCATCACTGAGAGGATATGGGTTTAAAACAGGCTACTGGAACAAAGAGTCAAGGCTCATTGAAAGACCTGTGAAGTCTCCCCAGTGCTAGCTAATGCACTTGCCTCCTTTAATTCATCAGTGGGCCCAGCTCACTGTCCAACTGCAGGGCCTCCCTAAGATCTACAAACTGATGGATTAACTCAATAGACAGCTTATCCAACTACCTGTCCTAAAAGGGATAACATGCATTCTTTATCCTGGTTTCCCTGAGTAAAATGACTGCAAGATCAATCTCTCCAGTGGCCAAGGAGCTCATAATATACATTTAAAACTGCCTAAATGTACAGCAAATTTCTCTGGTAAGGGCTTCAATTTTCAGATATATAGAGAATCTAGTCAACTTTATAAGAATATGAGTGATTGATTCCCTTTGATAAATGGTCAAAGGATATGAACAGGCAGTTTTCAGAAGAAGAAATCAAAGCCATCTATAATCATATAAAAAAATGCTCCGCAATGAATGTTGGAGGGGATGTGGCAAAATTGGGACATTAATGCATTGCTGGTGGAGTTGTGAACTGATCCAACCATTCTGGATGACAATTTGGAACTATGCTTAAAGGGCTATAAAAGAATGCCTGCCCTTTGATCCAGCCATACCATTGTTGGGGTCGTACCCCCAAAGAAATCGTAGATAAACAGACCTGTACAAAAATATTTATAGCTGCGCTTTTTGTGGTGGCAAAAAACTGGAAAATGAGGGTATGCCCCTCAATTGGGGAATGGCTGAACAAACTGTGGTATATGTTGGTGATGGAATACTATTGTGCTCAAAGGAATAATAAACTGGAGGAATTCCATGTGAACTGAAAAGACCTCCAGGAATTGATGCAGAGTGAAAGGAGCAGAGCCAGAAGAACATTGTACACACAGACTGATACACTGTGGTAAAATAGAATGTAATGGACTTCTGTACTGGCAGCAATGCAATGACACAGGACAGTTCTGAGGGATTTATGGTAAAGAATGCTACCCACATTCAGAGGAAGGACTGCAGGAGAGGAAACATATAAGAAAAACAACTGCTTGAACACATGGGTTGAGGCAGACATGATTGGGGATGTAGACTCAAAACTACCACACCAATGCAACTATCAACAATTTGGAAATAGGTCTTGATCAATGACACATGTTAAAACCAGTGGAAATGTGCATCGGCCATGGGTGGGGGGAGCTCCGAGGGGGAAGGGGAAAGTAGGAGCATAAATCATGTAACCATGTTAAAAATGAATATTAATAAATGTTTAAAAATATTTATAGCAGCTCTTTATAGTGGTGGCAAAGAATTGGAAATTGAGGGAATGCCCATCAATTGGAGAATGGCTGAACAAGTTGTGGTATGTGATTTTTTTTTAAATTAAGGTTTTTTCCCAATTACATGTAGAAACAATTTTTGACAATTGCTTTCTGGCATTTTGTGATTCAGATTCTTTCCCTCCCTTCTCTGCCTCCCTGAGAAGTGGTAAATATAGTGTGATATATGTTATACTAGTGCCTTCATGCACTGTATATTTTTGTATTTCCATATGGAGACATATATCATATACACAATAAAAAGACATGTCACACATATAATAAAAAACTTACATAGGAAATAAAAATGAAAGATGGTACGCTTTGATGTGCAATCAGACTCCAATAGTTCCCTCTTTGGCTGTGGATGGCATTTTTAAAAAATAATGAGTTCCTTGGGATTATCTTGGAAGCTTGTTTTGCTCACAATAGTTTAGTCCTTCACATTTGATCATCATACAATGTATGTTACCATAGACACTGTTCTCTTGGTTTTGCTTGCTTCACTTTGCATCAGTTCATAAAGTCTTTCCAGGTTTTTCTGAACTCATCTTGTCCATCATTTCTCACGGTATGATAGTTTTCCATTATAATCATATATGTGGCATATGATTCTGATGGAATATTATTGTGCTATAAAGGATGAAGAGCAGTAGGATTTCAGAAAAACCTGGAAAGACTTATATGAACTGATGAAAAAGGAAGTGAGCAGAACCAGAATACTGTATACAGTAGCAGAAATATTAGACAATGATCAACTATGAAGGATATTTAAGTTATTCTCAGCAGTAAAATGATCTAAGATAATTCCAAAGTACTTAAGAAGAAAAATGCTATGTAAACTCTGGTGAAAGAACTGATAGAGTCTGAATGTGGATTGAAGCACATTTCAAAAACACTTCATTTTTCTTGTTTTTCTTGTTTTTTTGGGGGGGGGAGGAGGGCAGTCTTTTCTTTTGTGACATGGCTAACATGGGAATGTTTTGCATGACCACACATGTATAATCTATATCAAAGTTGCTTGCCTTCTCAAGGAAAGGGGAAGAAAAGGAAGAGAATTCAAAACTTAAAAATAAATATTAAAATTTGTTTTTATGTTATTGGAAAAATAATGAAATAAAACTTAAAAACCTGTCTAGATATAGAATTAAAATTGTATCCAAAGTAACTGTATTACCAAAATGTGCTCTGGTTTAAAAAGCCATAGAAACAATAACAAAATAAATGCCACAGGTGGGGTTTGGGAACAGTCAATGGATCCTTCAGAGGAAAAAAACCTATTAATTTAAAAAAGAACAGAATGTCACCCAAACAAGGAGTTGGCTAACCATTTAGATTCAAAGCCCTTTCACACAATTATAAGCTCCGAATGTGCAGGTCCTGAACACCATCCAGCAATAAAGTTCATGGAGCTGAGCAATCTGCTATTTGGAAAAAGGCCATGAAAGATAAGATGCTACGCATTGATAGAGAAAAAGAGAAGAGTTCTAATGCCACTATCCCAAATTCTAAGTGCAAGCCTTTACAGAGAACAAAACTGTACTATCCCAGTAAGATAAAACAAAGCATGGTAAGTTTTAACATTCAGAAGTAGTCATTTCAGAATTTTTACAAGAGTCTGCATTCTGAGAAAACTGCAAAAGGAACATGTAGTTCCTTCACCAGGACAGTAGCACTGATCTGGCAGGAAAAGGGGGCCAGGCCATTTACTACTCATCACCACCACATAGCGCAATCAGTCACCAAACCATTGATCACTTAAAAGACCGATCTGGATTAATTCAATAAACATATGATCTAATTTCAGAGTTGGAAGGGACCTTTGAGGTCATCTAGCATCATCCTACTATAATATGACTTTGCTTGAAGCCCGCTAGTGAGAGGAAACCTAGAGTGAGTATGATGAAAACAGGTTCAGATCTGAGTTTTGCTACTTTACTATCAGTAGGATGCTGGCTTTGATTTCCTTATCTATAAAATACTCTACATCCAGGACCTCATTAATCTCCTGAGGCACTCGATTCCACTTCTTGCCCTGTGGAGCCAAACAAAAGTCTAATCCCTATCTATATCAGTGGTCTCCAAATTAGAGACTAGAGCCCTTGGGGTTATGGCTTGTTGGTCATACAACCACCCCCCCCCCAATATCTATCCTAACCCAAACTCTTTTTCCTTTTAGGGCAGTGATAACCTCAACACTAACTGGGTACTCCTTCCTCTATCCTAGAATACTTGGTGGCTGTAGAAGAAAAACTTCAGAAGGTGGGCTCTGAATACTGAAGTACTGAGTAATGGAAAAGTGATTTGTGAATAAAAGCCCACTCCAATCTCCCTCACTTTGGGTGGGACAGATTTTGAATCTCATAGGATGAACATGCAGAGATAGGCTATGATCTAAATTTCCTGTTTCATTAGTTTCTCCCCACCATCCCTAACCCTTCTGAATTTCCATTCCTATCCTGAACACTACCAGCCACCTAGTCAATAACCCGAGTGTCATCTTTCATCCTTACTCTCATTCACCCCAAACATCTAACTAGCCATCACATCTTGTCTTCTCATTCCACATCATCTCCCATATCTGTTCGTTCAGGCCCTCCATCATTTCTTACCTGGACTATTGCTTTCCATTGGTTTCCCTGCCTTAAATTTCTCCCCACTTTAATCTATCCTCCATACAACTAGATAACTTTCAACCATGTGACTGCTCTGCTTAGTAAATTCTAGGGGCTAAACCAAATGCTACTTCAACTTCATCTCAACTTTTAAAAATGTCCTTGATTATTAGTATAGTACATATATACATAGTATGTATAGTACATATATACTATCTATAACTTATAAATAATACATGCAAACATATTCGAGATACAGGCCAAAAAAATTTTCTATCGAAGGGTATGGACAATCCAAACAAAACAAAACAAAACAAAACCTGACAATCAACATGATGGCCTCCCAAATACTTAAAGCTATCATGTCAGCCTAGGATCACGTCAGCTTTTTTAAACACCAGATGTCATTTTCAAAAATATTTTTATTGTTATCTTTTGTTTTTCTATCACTTTCATTTCCAAATATATCCCTCCCCTCTCATACCCATATAACTATCCTTTGTAACAGAATAAAAATCAAAGAGAAAAAGAGTTTAGCAAAATCAACCAATCTATCAACTATAGCTGAAAACAAATTCAATAATCCACACCAATCCATCTCTGCTAGGAGGAGAGAGACATAGATTTTTTTTCTTTTTTAAAAAACCCATACCTTCCATCTTGGAACCCATACTAAATATTGGTTCCAAGGCAGATAAATGGTTAGGGCTAGGCAAGTGGGGTCAAGTGATTTGCCCAGGGTCACTCAGCTAAGAACCTCTTGAACCCAGGACTTCTTGTCTCCAGCCTGGTTCTCTAGCCATTGACCTACCTACCTGCCCTGAGATGTATACTTTTTCAGTTGTTCTCCTGGGTCCAACTTGATCATTATAATTCTACAAGCATTTAATTTAGGGTTTTTGTTCTTTTCATTTACAGTGACATGTGAATCATGTGGGATAAGTAATAAATGATATGGTTTTATTTTGTGACAGCAGTGGTAATGTGTATGTGCTTTCAGTTGACACTAGGTTGACTCAAAACACATTACCTTCACCAGGAAAGACTGGATCATGCTGGTTTCCTCATCTTTAGTTTTTGTCAGTTGAGTGCTGGATTTCATGCCATATATATTTTTCATTCCTCTTTTGTTCTGTTTGCAATTCTATGATTTTTAAGAATGGATGCTATTCTAAGGCAATATCTAAAATGTATAGCTCTTACAGAGTACACCTCAATGACTGGTAAAAGACTTGCAGTTGCTGGTGGTGTGGAGAAGTCAAACATTTCAAGGGTTATTCAAGGTTATAAAGAAAAAGGATCAGTTACACTGAAGTGCAAAGAAAAGTATGGTCAAAAACGAAAGATGTCAAGCACCAAGAAACTACTGCTGCAAGACAGCCTAATTAAGACTAAAAAAACCAAGCAAAGACTTTCAGAGGGACCTGACAACTGAAGAAATTGGTACTCACTCCTTTCTAGTGCAGTCTAGGCTTTAAGTTGGAAGAAAAGGAAGATCAATTAAAAAAAAAATCAGCTGCTGCCTACTGTAAGGAATAAAAACTACTTGTCCCGGGCAGGATGAGATGAAGATGAGATTATTAAAGATCTGAAGAAAATTAATCTTCACTAGCAAAATTCCTTTTTACTTTAAGGCAGTATAAAAACCACTGCCCTTCAGAAGTGTCCAAGTGAGCCATTAAGACCTCAACATCTTCAGAGCATAAAACATATATCCAGAAAATGTTTGGGGGAGTTTTTGACTTGTAGTAGGTCCGAAAAATTCATCCCTATTGAAATAATGATGAATTCTAATAAAATAAAAAAAACAGAATGAGAGGCAAAATTATTCTGGAATTAAGAGAAGTTCCCAAATAGAGATGGAAGACTGCAACACAGATCTTTTACCATGCCATACATCAAGAAAGGTTAATAAATGTATTTAAGCGATGAACATAAACATGTTCCAGTGGCCTGGGAATTCACCTAATTTAAACTCCACTGAAAATCTATGGGTGAGGGAGCAGTTAGGTGGCTCAGTGGATTGAGAGCCAGGCCTTACAGATGGTAAGTCCTGGGTTCAAATCTGCCTTCAGATGCTTTCCTAGCTGTGAGACCTTGGGCAAGTCACTTAACCCACATTGCCTTTTTAACCACTCTTCTGCCTTGGAACCAATACACAGTTTTTTTTATTTAAAAAAAAAATCTATGGGCTACAATTAAGTCTAGACTTGAAAAAAACTGACTGCTCAAAGATACATTTAATATCCAATGTGACAAAAGTGTGGCTTCATGATTAAGAATTAAAGAATACATGTCAAAATCTTATAAATTCAATGCTGAATTGTACAGAAATAAGTAATGGCAGTAAAGGAAGATACTGAATATTAAAAGTTTTTAAAGAGAAAAAAAATCACAAAATTTATTGTATATATCAATACATTTAATAATTTTACTATGTTGTTTATTTGAACACAATTGTACATTGTGATAGTTCAGGTGCAGACTGTTTACCTATCAGCTTACTTCACTTTGTATCAGTTCACACAATTCTTCTCATGCTTCTCTGATTCCTTCTTTGAATTCTATTTATTACTTCTTATATATCACAGTACTATTCCATTACAGTCTTGTACCATCTTTTTGGCCATTCCTCAATCAATTAGGGAGTATTTATTAAGGGCCTATCATGGATCCGGCACCATGCTGGGTACATAAATACAAAGAATGAAACCATCTCTATTTACAACAAGCTTATACTCTAATGGGAAAAGCAATAAGCACATAAAATGAGATGCCACCCCTCCCAAACAAAAAAAAACCACCAACCCTCCCCTCCCAAAAAACCCAACAGATTAACACAAAAATGAAGTGAACAAATACAAGTATACACACATACAAAATTGTCAAATATGAGGTAATTTGGGAGGGAGAGTACTAGCAGTGAGGGAAGTCAGGGAAGGCTTCATGGAGAAGATGGTGCCTGACATATTTTTTTTTTTTTTTAAACCTTTACCTGGGGCAGTTAGGTGGCTCAGTGGATTGAGAGCCAGGCCCAGAGATGGGAGATCCTGGATTCAAATATGACCTCAGACACTTCCCAGCTGTGTGACCCTGGGCAAATTACTTAACCCCCATTGTCCAGCCCTTTACCCCTCTTCCGTCTTGGAACCAATCCTTGGTATTGACTCTAAGGCTGAAGGTAAGGGGTTAAGAAAATAAAGAGAGAATGCTGGTAATGTTAGAGAGTGCATTTTCAATTGAATGATGATGTCATAAAGCAAATTAAAAGGGTTTAAGAAGAGAGTGAGAGAAAAGGAAGTAGAAGTACTGATCAGGGAAGGCCTTCCCAAGTTTAGTTCCAAAAGAGGAGAGATATAAGAAAATTAAGTAGTGCTGGGTTTGTTTTGTTTTGGGGGATGATTGGGGAGACACAGATTGCCTGTAGACAGCATAGAAAAAGGGGGAGGAGGGAGAGAAAGATTGAAGATTGGTGAGAGTATGGATGATAGATAGACAATTTGCTGGAGAAGATGGCAAGGAATGAAATCACTTGTGTATGTAGAGGAGTTGGCCTTGGCAAGAAGAGCTATCTCCTCATGTGAGAGGTAAATGAGGCAATAGTGGAGGAAGGCAATTGAATGATTAAGATAAGGAGAGGAGAAAAGGGACAATCAGCAAATTTTCATCTCAATTCAAAGCAGAGGCTTGGTAGAACATGATCAGAGAGAGGATAGGGGCAGTGGATTCAAGAGATAATAAGAATGTAGACTTGAGGGGGCAGCTGGGTAGCTCAGTGGATTGAGAGCCAGGACTAGAGACGGGTTCAAATCTGGCCTTAGACATTTCCTAGTTGGGTGAGCCTGGGCAAATCACTTAACCCTTAACCCCCAATGCCTAGCCCTTACCACTCTTCTGCCTTGTAGCCAATACATAGTATTGATTCTAAGGTGAAAGGTAAGGGTTCTAAAAAAATGTACACTTGAACAAAGTTCATCTATAGATTATGAGAAGGGAAAGTGAATTGCGGGGGGGGGGGGGGGGGAAGAATGGCCCCAGTTGCCACTGCCCACCCACCCTGAATAATAATTCATATTTATTTTACTTGTGACCTTGTTGTCTCATCTCAGTAAAGTGTATGATCCCTGAGGGCAAGGACTGCTTCATTTTTTTTTTTAAACCCGTAAGGGTTAGGCAATGAGGGTTAAATGACTTGCCCAGGGTCATACAGCTAGGAAGTGTCTTGAGGCTACATTTGAACTCAGGACCTCCCATTTCTAGTACCTGGCTCTCTATCCACTGAGCCATCTAGCTGCCCCAGTCTGCTTCATTTTTTTCTCTATATTCAGGCATTTTGCTAGGCATAATTGCTACTTAATGCTTGCTGAAATGAATTAAGAGAGGCTTCCAAGTAAATAGCTCTGGTTGCTTACAGCAATCTTCTGAAAGTTACCAGTGCCTCAAAAGAGCAAATCTGGATGTCTCAACAGTGCCATATCACCTTTCCTTTCTTAATGCTATCCCCACAGAGAAATTTCCCTGCTCCACAAGCCTGTGGTAAGTCCTGGGTTAGATTGTAAAGCTCTTAGCACAGTGCCTGGCACAAAGGAAGTGTTATTATGTTAGCTATTAAAGTAAGAGGAGTAGTACCACTGATAGGTCAATCAAGGCAAAGCATTTAGGAAATACCTACTATGCACCAGGCACTGTGCTAAGCATTGGAGATAGAAATCAAGGTAAGCAAGACAGTCCTTGCCTTCAAGGAACTTACATTCTAGTGAAGACAATATCCAAAAAGGAGGTGGGAAAGGGCAGGGGAGCATACTTGGTTGGTTCAAGATAGAGACCTGGAATGAAGAAAGAAAAAGTCAAAAATGCCCTTTTGGAAGTATAGCGTTGCTCCAGAGGATGGAGGAAGGGGCAGAGATGCTGACCTTCCTGGAGACAACATGGCTAGAAATGAGGACTGCCTTTCAGGGCTAGAGGATGAACAGAAAGAGGTAGGGAACCACAGTGGAAAGTGATGGATATGATGTCAGAAGACAGGTTCACATCCTAACTCTGATACTTACCGACCATGTTACCCTAGGCAAATCCCTTTCCCTCTCTGAATTTGCTTCCTCCTCTGGAAAATGAGGGAGTTGGACTTGTCAGCCTCTAAGGTTTCTTCCAACTGTAAACCCATGATGCCATGATTTGCTATCTCCCCTACAGGAAACTCACACATAGTTCTGGCTATCTGAGCATTTTAAACCTACTTCTTTTCACTGGAGCTAAAAATGTCATGGTCAGAGCCCTAAGCATTAATAACAAAGTCCAGAATCTATCATGGCTATTGTTGTTGGGGACACATTTCTTCCATCCATGCCTCAGTTTTTCCAAGTATTGCTAATGCTTACCTATAAGTGGTGGCTAAAGATTACTGTGTATATCTTATTTTTAAACCTTTACCTTCCCTCTTAGAATCAATACTATGTACTGATTCCAAGGCAAGAGTGGCAAGGGTTGAGCAATGGGGGATGGGGTGGTTAAGTGACTTGCCCAGGGTCACATGGCTAGGAAGTGTCTGAGGCCAGATTTGAACCTAGGGTCTCTATTTCTAGGCCCAGCTCTTAATCCACTAAGCCTGTCCTCTTTAGTATCAATTCTAAAATAGAAGAGCAATAAAAATTTCTACAATAGGAGAGCAATAAGGGCTAGATAATTGTGTTAAGAGACTTGTCCAGGATTACACAGCTAGTAAGTGTCTGAGGCCAGATTTGAATTGAGGCTCTCCCAATTCCTGGGTCTGGCGCTTTATCCACTGAGCTACCTAGTTACTTAGTATACATTTTAAAAACCACTTAGAAAGGTTCAAGAATTGACACAAGAGCTGACATTTATCTAGTGTTTTAAGGTTTTCAAAGCCTTTTACATTAACCATCTTATTTGATGCATAAAACAATCCTGGGAAATAGGCACTTGAATTTTTAAAATTAATTAAGAATATTTTTCCATGTCTAAGGGGTTAAGGTTTGTCCACCATCATGAAGCTAATAAAAGCCAGAAGCAGGATTTGAACCCAGGCCTCTCCTGACTAAATCCAGTCCCTGTAGGAGTTACACCACGGAGACTGTGCTCTAGTCCCAGTTTTCCACTAACTTGCTGTGACACTTTGGACAAGATGCTTGATCTGTTTTTTAATCTTGCTCCTTGGAGAAATGATTTGGTGGTTGGAGATGAACTCTCAGGTCCTCTCTGATTAAATAATTCTGTGATCAAGGTTAAAATGCCTACGTCCAAATGATCATGGAAACTTCTAAGTGAAATGCCCCTTGTGGTACTTTGTCCTTCTGTTTTATTCAGGAACTGTTGGTCAAGTCTCAACTTGGAGGTACAAGCAATGATTTGTGAACACTGGAATTACCATTGACATCAACCTGTAAAGGCTAAGAATCCTCCACTCTCTAACTGTACCCTTTAACCAAATTCAAACATCAGGGAAGTGACTTCTCTCTTCTGGTGTCCATGCTACCTACACACCTACTGGAACTCACTGGCTTGGATCCAAATAGGTGGAGGACAATTGATAGTAGGCAAGGATAAAAGGAAAGAGTTCTCACATCCTAAAAAGGAGAATATATGGGAAATTAAGATGGAACTAAGAATTTGTTAAAAAAAAAACAAACCAAACAAACCCTTACCTTCTCTTTTAGAATCAATGCAAGTATTGGTTCTAAAGTAGAAAAACGGTAAGGGCTAGGCAACAGGGGTTAAGTGACTTGGCTGGGGGTCACACAGCTAGGAAATGTCTGAGGCCAGATTTGAACCTATGTCCTCCCAACCTCAGGCCTGCTTCTCTATCCACTGAGCCACCTAGCTCCCCCCGAGAATTCCTTTTCTCATAGAAAATTTTAGACATGATGGTTAGATAAAAGTTAAAATATGAAAAAAAATAAAACAACTGGATTTGGAGACAGAAAACTGGGGTCCAAATGATGGCTCTGAAATTAACTTCCTTTGTGACCTTGGATAAGGCATCCTCTCTGGGTTTCAGCTTGTTCCCCTGTAGAATAAAGGAATTGGATGAGATGACCTCTAAGATGTCTCTTAGCCCTGAGTCTATGATCTGTAATACTATTAGGACTGTAATTCAGGTATAACATTAGATGAGCTATTATAGGCTGCTCAGAAAGTTAATCATTGTGTATAAAAATTGTTTCCATAGTTTTCCCCCTCTAAATGAGAACTCACAAATTTTGGGAACAAAGCCAGCTCAAGCTTTTATTTAGCCCTTTCTGTCAGAACTGTATGGAATTCATCGACCCCTAAAGATGACAATTATTGTGTTTCAGTTGTGGGAAAAGCTGTTATGGGTAGAGTATATGTCTTGCTCCTCTTCTGATCATCAGTTCTTGTTTATTGGGCATCTTAGAAGGTGATAAATGCACACGGAGTTATGAAGAGACTATCCATGTGAAAAAAGGCCTAAAATTCACTTCTGTCATGCTCCAAAGTAAATTATAGCTACTGGCTGGCTATTCTGTCATTTCTGTTGTAGAGGCATTGAGGATATTCCTATCAATGGTGAAACATGCTCAACAATATATACCTGCCTTAAGATAATGCATCTGTGACTTAATTCCATTGAGCATATACACTGGTTTGCTTGTTCCTTCCATCCAAAATTAACGTTCTTCGAACATTTAAAAAATATCCATTCTCTGCCTACCCTTTGACCCAACTGTTGGGTTTGTACCCCAAAGAGATAATAAGGAAAGAGACTTGTACAAAAATAACTATAGCTACACTCTTTGTGGTGGCTAAAAACTGGAAAATGAGGGGGTGTCCATCAACTGGGGAACGGGTGAACAAATTGTGGTATCTGTTGGTGATGGGATATTATTGTGCTGAAAGGAATAAAGAACTGAAGGAATTCCATGTGAACTGGAAAGACCTCCAGGAATGGATGCTGATTGAAAGGAACAGAACCAGAAGAACATTGTACACAGGGACTGATACACTGTGGCACAATAGATCGTAATGGACTTCTCTACTAGCAGCAATGCAACAATCCAGGACAATTCTGAGGGACTTATGAGAAAGATGCTATCCACATTCAGAGGAAGAACGGTGGGAGCAGAAACACAGAAGAAAAACATAGGATCAATCAAATAGTTCTATGGGGATATGATTAGGGTTTTGATCTTAAAAGATCACTATTGCAAATATGAATAACATGGAAATAGGTTTTGAACAATAATACATGCATAACCCAGAGGAACTGCTTGTCAGCTCTGGGAAGGGGGTGGGGGGAAGAATCATGAATCATGTAACCATGGGAAAATTTTTTCTAAAAAATAAAAAGAAAAAAAGAAAAATATTCTAAAAAAAAAAAGGAAAAAATATACATTCTCTGTTGCAAGCTCAGCTATAAAACACGGATCCATGTGAATCTGGAAATAGCCAGTAAAAAAAAAAAGGATGTTCCAATACTGAGGGGTTGACCAGGAATGGAAAGACTTTCCAGATCAAGAGAACAAAAGCCAACTATTACTCTCAAAGGTCAAGGACATGGTAAAGAAAATATATATTTTTCAGTTTTGATTTCATTTCATTTTTAAGAAGCTTTCAATACAAATAAAAATTGTTTTTTATATCATAAAAGGTAAACTTTTTCTTTCTACTGCTTGTATTGACCAATGGGTCTACCATGACAAATGAAAGTCATTTATAGTAGCTACTTCTCTATCATCCCATGCTCATTTCCTGTTCTCTGGTTCTAGGATTGGGACTGCCACCTTTCCCCTATATGTTGACATTCTTTTCATCTCCCTGATGTACTTTTCTCCACTCTCATTATCTCCTTTCTGGCTGATTTTCAGTTTAGATTCACTCTAGTACTCGTCCTTTGGACCATTTTTTTTTTTTTTTGTTAAAAAATATACACACACACACACAATAATATAATGTATGTACATATGATATATATACACATGTAAAAACAAATCCTGGATTGGTATAATTTAAGCAGCAAAGGAGAAAGAGATCATTGAGCATGGGAGGCTCCAAAAGGCAGGCCAGTCCTATGAACAAGTCTGCTTCTAGCCCAGTTCTCTTTGATTGCTACAACTTTCCAAGTTATTCCTCTTCTTTCAACTCAACAACTATTTCCTGAGGACTTCTATGTGTAAAGTATTTTGTTAGGTACTATGAGTGCTCAAAGACCTTCATTCTTCTTTCAAGGAGTTTATAGCCTAGTAAGGGATGGGTCCACATATCCATAACATAGAATAGTATAAAGGTAAGTACATTGAGAGGTACAAAGTACTGAGGAGTAAAATAATTTTTGGGAAGGGGAGAAAAATCAGGTAAGGCTTCCTAGAGGAGGTGACATTTAAATTAGGCCTTGAAGAATGGATAGGATTTTAAATGGGGGTGGAGGGTAGGGAATGGCATGAGCAAATATATGGAGGTAGAGAGCACAGTTCAGTCATGTTAAGCTGACAGTCATGTCTGGTTGGAGGAACAGCAGATAAGAGCTACTCACGGTTGTGGCTTTGTAGTATTTAATAGGAGGTAGTATTATACAATGGAAATAGCACTGTATTTGGAGGCAGAGGACCTGTTTTTAGGGTCAGCTTGTATAAGTTTAAGGGGGTGAGTTCCTAGGTTTTGTTGAACCCTAAATCTATGACTCCACGATCCTAAGAACTACCTAGGTGTAAGCTATGATCTTGTTTGAGCCTCAAAAGGGAAAAATCCATTTCAGAGAGATTAAGAATCCCACTCTACTGGGAAGTGGCAGGGTTAGGACTTAGGAACTAAAGACACAGAGGTGTCAGTGCTTGCAGCATGGATTCTCTAAAACTTCCATCCTTCTCTGGGCAATAAGAGCAACTTAAACTTGTACAGAGCAGTTTACATTTTATTTTTAACTTGCAACAACTCTGTGGTGCAAACCATTGTCATTCAGTCATGTCTGACCCTTTGTAACGCCATTGAAGGTTTTCTTGGCAGAGATACTGGAGCGATTTGCCATTTCTTTCTCTGGCTCATTTTATAGGTGAGGAAACTGAGGCAAACAGGGTGAAGTGACTTGTCCAGGGTCATAAGGCTACTAAGTGTCTGAGGCTGGACTGGAACTTAAGGAGATGAGTCTTCCCAACTTCTGGCCCAGTGCTCAGCCATGGAGATACTGACAACAAGCCCAGAAACTGGCATATAAAGCCAGTCCTTCCACCTTAGGTCTAGCATGATCCCTTCTGCCTGCCTCATCCTTCAGTTCCTCATTTGTAAGACAGTGGCAGGATTACTTGTGTTGTCACATGGGGTTCCGGGAGGACAGAATGAGATAGGTGGGAAAGTTCTCTTTAAAACCATAAAAGAGTACATGAAGTTATTATTATTATTATTAATGATCAATCATCACCTCTGTCAGCCTCAGCCTGGCCAGTTCCCTCAGGAATGTCCTTAGTAAACCATCAAGCATTTGCTCACTTCTCACTCTCCACGTCTGGTTTCTTCAAGATAGTTAAGCTGTCAAGGCTGACGGTTCCCTAATAACCCCCTAAGATTATATAGTTGAAGATAAAGAAATAAAACCACATTAAAAGGAGTAAGTTCTACTGACTTCAAGTAAGTACATTCTGAGCTACAAGTTAAACCCAAATGCTGAGCTTTTCAGAGACCCCTTGAGGTGTTGCAATTCTTCAGAAAGCTGTCTTTTTTTTTTTTTTTTTTTTTAAATC
Source organism: Gracilinanus agilis (assembly GCF_016433145.1). Lineage (NCBI taxonomy): Eukaryota > Metazoa > Chordata > Mammalia > Didelphimorphia > Didelphidae > Gracilinanus > Gracilinanus agilis. Next base: position 70,822,154 of record NC_058136.1, on the reverse strand, counting down.
CCTGACCTCCTGTCTTAGAATCAATACCATGTATTAGTTCCAAAGCAGAAGAGTGGAAAGGGCCTAGGCCCGTGATGGCAAACCTATGACACGCATAGCCATTTTCGATGACACAAGTATGGGGCCGCATGCCAAGGATGAAACATTTGCTGTAGTGTAGTGTAGACACTATGTGCACTGTAGATGACAATTCTACCTATATTAATTTACCTATTTTGGTTTATTAAATACAATTATATATTACAATTATACATTTTTGTTATTTAAACTATAAATATTGCAAAATTGTTTTTTTCCCCTCAAAATGACATACCACCCAAGTTATGCTCGGTTTTTTGGTGAATTTTGACACACCAAGCTCAAAAGGTTGCCCATCACTGGCCTAGGCGATGGGGTTTAAGTGACTTGTCCAGGGTCACACAGCTGGGAAGTGTCTGAGGCCAGATCTGAACCTAGAACCTCTCATCTCTAGGCCTTGGTGTTCTCCCCACTGTTATTACCTAACTGTCCCTTTCACTGTCTTTTTTACCTCATAGCAGGGGTTGGCAACGTATGGCTCTTTCTGCAGGAGCCATAAAGTCAGTTTTTTTTTCAGGCGCTGTTACAGGAGCGGCACTGTGAGCGCTGTACGGCTCTCACGAAATTACATTTTAAAAAATGTGGCGTTTATGGCTCTCACAGCCAAAAAGGTTGCCGACCCCTGCCTCAGGCTCAAAGCTGAGAACAGAAGTAGCTGTTGCATATATACAAACCAAAGAAAGGCAAGTGCTGGCCACCAGCCCCAGTGAGACTGCTCTATATTGACACTCAGTGAAGTTGGCTTTTCTTTTTTAATTGAATTAAATTTTATTTCATTTTATTTTTTAAAACAGAAGCCTGCCTTCTCTCCCTCCCACCTCTTTTTCCCCATTGAGAAAGCAAGAAAAACAATCCTCCTGTTACAAGCATGTACAGCTGGGCAAAACAATTTCCCACAGACTTAATGATGCTGTAAAGATTAACTAACAAGTTAGGCCCCTGTGTGACCTGAAAATGTCTCCATCTCCATGATTTCAATGGTGTGGAGAATCCCATCCACAGATCATCCATCACCTTTCCATGCTTAGCAGATGAAGCCTTAATGATTGTGGCCGAAACTATCATTGGACAAGAGGGACCCAAGGTTGGCAAGTGAACTTATCTATTAGAAGTTGTTCTCACTTGAGAAGACCTGCTAGAATGTACATTGTGCTGGCAGAGAGAGCCCAGTGTCTACATGCAACACCATGCATGAGTGTAGAGCATTAGAAGCCTCTAACCTGAAATGCCACAGAAATAAAAAATGCAATAACCATTCTTTTTCTTCTTCATTTACTTCCCTTTACTTTTCCTTCCTGATTTATTTAGCCAAATTTTTAGGAATGGGATGCTACCTCAATATTCTCCCTTGAGTTGGCACTGAAAGTCTTTTTTGTTAAAACCCTTACCTTCTGTCTTAGAATTGATACTAAGTACTGGTTCCAAGGTAGAAGAGTAGTAAGGGCTAGGCGAGGGGGCTAAAGTGACTTGCCCAGGGTCACCCAGGTAGGAGGTGTCTGAGGCCAAATTTGAACCCAGGACTTCCCATCTCCAGGCCTAGTTCTCCATCCACTGAGCCACCTACCTGCCCTTGGCACTGAAAGGATTTTAAGGCTTCCATTTTGCAGACAGATCTCCTGAAGGTAGGGTTGTATTGTCAATATTTCTAGTGGGGTCAGATCACCTTCAGCTGATACCTGGCTAATGTTAACACAAACCATATCACAAGAACCACATGTTCCATTGAGACCACTTTCTATTTTTAATTTCTTGAGAGCACACAGCCTTTTTGAAGCTCCTAGCCTTGCTTTCTGGACCAGAAGGGAACACAACTAAGGTAATGCATTAAGATTAGGCCAAAAGAGTGACTAGTGCACCAAAGTCTCAAATAGACAACCGCAGAATGAGTACTACAACTGTTTCAAATGTTGTCTTTATACATCTTTTTAATGATCAGATGGAACAGAATTTTGTCCTTTTAACCTTTGGCCACGATATTACATGAAGCCAAAGAAGAATGGGAATGAGGCCCAAGTGCTTCGTTTTTTCTTAAAGAAAAATATAGCTATGCTTATAGGATTAAGTTAAAAGAATGTATGCATACCATTGCCATTAAACCTCTGGCCACATGATGGAGCTCTAGTCCTGTAGAGACTGGGGTTTTTTTAGCCTGGGGGTCTGTTAGCTTTTTTCCTTTAATATTTTGATAACTATAATTCAATACAATCGGTTTTCTTTGTAAATCTATGAATTTTTTGCACCGAACACTACTGTTTTGAAAAGGGATATGTAGGTTTACCAGCCTACCAAAGGGGTCCATGATGACGTACAAAAAGTTAACAACTCTAGAATTCTGAATCCATAAGAAATCCATCTCTTGTAACAGCCATAAGGCAAATGACACCAAACATTTGGCAATGTTCATCTTCCCTTTTAAACAAAATTGAAAAATCAATGGGCCAAATGTGAATCTTAGATGCTGTAATCCACCATTTTCTTTTGAGCAAATCTGGTCCTCCAATATTGTGGGGGTTTTGGATGGCACAAGTCCAATGAGAAGGGGGTTGTCTTTCTAGAAATCCCAAGTGCAAAATACCCTATCAGGAGAGTCTCCAACCCCAAGTATGGTATTAGAAATCTAAAGGATTTTATTGGTTCTCAGAGAATCTTTAAGTTTCCTTCAAAATTCAACCTAAAGGAAGTTGGGACCTACCATTTCTCACAGGAAGCCTTTCCTGATTGTTCCTCTTAGTTGTTAATGATCTTTCCCGCATCAAATCATATCGTATTAACTTACCTGTGTAAAGGTTGTCTCCCCATTGTAGAAGGTAAACTCCTGGAGGGGTATAAACTGGTTTTCATTTTATTTTTTGTATCCTCAGGCCAAGCACACAGGTGCTGAATAAATCCTTAATGAATGAAGTAATAATATGACTCATGCTTTGTACCAATAGATTTAATAAACGAACTGTTTAGGACCTTAAACTCTTTTTGTTACCCCAAGTTCAACTGGAATCCTGAAGAAATCAAATTCTATTTTGGGCTTTTCCATTGCACCTATAGACGACCATGTTTTCAACTCAGTGTAATTAGCCTTAGGCCCCATTTCCTCCTCCTTCCTTAATTCTTCCAGGCTGCTGGATAGATACATAAAGACTACAGTCCTAAAAGGAGACAGGCTGTTCCAGGCTAAGGGAGATCATATTTTTATGCAAATAAAAATGAGCAACTTAGGAACTTGGCAAAACACCAAGAACCACATTACTCCAAAGTCCTGAGCTCTTCTCTCCTAATCCTTGACCTGCAGCCATTCCAGACTGATGCTGGTGGGGTACTGCAACAGAGGAATTTTCTGCTGCAACAGCTTAATGAGTTAAAAAACTACTATTTTGAAAAAAGAACTCCACTAAAATTCGAGGAAATAAAATGTAGTTTTCAGATTTCTTGGTTGTGGAATACAAGATTTAAAAAACCCCAAACCCAGAACTCAAGAAGAGAACAAAATTAATGAATATGGTGCAGCCCGGATCCAAGCCACGCCAGCCTTTGCAGGGCTAGTTTTACTGCTACTGAGGGCTAAGATGGATGAATGCTTGCCCTGGAGGATGCTCTAGGAGGCTTTCACCGTGCTGAACTGGCCAAGCTGGCCATGAATAGCTGAATTTATGTACTACAAAGCCTTGTGAAGACAAACTCCAGCCAAAGTGACAGTGCCACTGTCTGCCTAAGTGGATGTATGTGTGTACTCTTCAGTTCTAGGCTGGCTCCTCCTTTTGCCATGGCACTCTCATTCAACATGTGAAATTCTGATGAGGCAATGGGAATGGCTCAGCTTTGGCAGCCAAGTATTATCCAACCAGTTGACAGTGAAAGGGACTGGACATGGGATTTTATTAGTATTGGGAATGGCCCAATTGGGCAATTCCTTCTACCAAAATACATCAGCACCTTCTCTGCAATCTCTCTAATCTTACAGTAGTCTTCAGGCCCTAGTGAAGTAAGACTCACCTGGATTCACACAGCCAAGATAGGTCAGAGGAGGAACTAAAAAATGATTCCAAGTTAGACCTGGAATAAAGGGCTTCTTGACTTGTAGCCCAGTCTCTATCCACTACACCAGGCTGCCTCTCTCCATAGAGAGTACATGCGTTAAAATATCCAATATTGTCATTAAAAGAAAACATTTTGCTGTAAAGATTTTGGTATATGTGGGATTTCTCTTTTTTGATGCAAATGGGATGTTTTCTTAGCAAAGTAGATGCTCATCCATGAAGGAATAGCTGAACAAATTTGGGGTGTAAATGTAGTGGATTATTCTGTAGAAAACAATAAATATGAGAAGTGTGACTGATATGAGAAGCAGAGTAAAGAAAGCAGTACAGGAAAATGATTCGTGGGACTAGAAGAATGGAAATGGAAAGAACCACAAAACAATCAAACGTGAATGCGGTGACATTACAATGATCAAGCTTGGCCCCCTAAAGAGCTCTGAAAACACCTCTCTCTCCTCTTTCCTCTGCAGAGCTGGTGTGTGTGTGTGTGTGTGTGTGTGTGTGTGTGTGTGTGTGTGTGTGTGATATGTCTGTGAAGGTGGAACATCACATACAACAAAAAACTTGGTTAATTTTGCTGAATGATTTCTTCTCTTTTTGGGGTTTTGTTATAAGGAATGGCTGAAGGTGATAGAGAACCAGGCCTGGAGATGGGAGGTCCTGGGTTCAAATGTAGCCTCAGATACTTCCTAGTTCTGTGACTGTGGGTAAGTCACTTCACCTCTATTGCCTAACCCTTACTGCTCTTCTGCTTTGGAACCAATACACAGTATTGACTCTTTAAAAGGAAAAATAAAGAGAAAAATAAAGAAAAGTAAGAGCAAGAAAATGACAAAAACAAATTGGTGCACTCTCTAGGTTTTTGCCACAGAACCTGAATTCAGTTTTCCTGACTGTAAGGCCAGTGATATGGTCTCTTCTTGGAAATAAGGATGATTATATAAATTCACTGGGCTCAAGTCAGTTTTCTGTGACATACACCCTATATAACTCTGGCTGAATCACTTAACCTCTCCAGTGCTCTAGGCAAGTAAAACTATGAAATGCCACATTTTACAGATGGGAAAACTGAGGCTCAGAGGTTAAAGTTGACCATCAACTTGAGCATGTTTATACAACTACTAAATGTCAGAGGAAGGATTGGAACCTGAGTTTCCTGCTTCTGAGTCCAATATCCACGCTTGTTCTCACTGGTCTGAATAGAGACTGTACTTCCCCACTCTCAAATCTGGCTTATCTAAAACCTAAATGGGGCTTATAGTATTCATGTATCTATATATTTTATATTCACATACACACATATGCATGTATATCTGTATATACACACACATAAAATATATAAATATATGTAATATTTATATATTATATAAAATATGTGTAATATTTATATATTATATAAAAAATATTAAAAAGATTTATTTTTTTCCTTTCAAAAAGATCTCACTTTAGGGGTTATTTTGGCTTACAATCAGCCTTCTGCATTACTCTTGTTGTGTAAATATATTTACATATTGGTTACTCTGAATGAACAATAATAAACCTGTACTAGGCTCCATTAAACAGTCTTGTTGCAATGGCTTCTTATGTGGTGTCTCCCCACCCAGACTATGCTGCAGGTGTGAGCACAGCTGGACTTCCTGAAAACCAGCCTTCTCTATAGGTGTGCTGCCCATCATAGCTTGTTCCCAAATCTGCCTCCAAACTTGTCAGCTGTGTTACTTACCTAGGAGAAAGCATTTCCTTGTTCTTGAAGCAGAAAGTCAGACTCTGAGTCTTTTGGGACAAGCACCAGGACATTTTGATGGCTAACAAGAGAGACCTGTTCTCACCTACTCTGGATAAAGTAACACTCATTATCACATTTAAGCCTGGACTGTGGTCATCTCATTCCTCAACAAGAAACTCTTAATTGCATTGTGTTCTGAAACAAACTCAATGCCATTCAGAGTATTTGGAGAAATATCAAATAACACATAAAATAAGGTTGTGATTCTCTTTTCCCTTTCATATGTCCATCCCATGTCTTCAGAGTGGTCACTTGGGACTTTTGGAATAATTTACTGATTTGTAACGGAGTGAATTTTCTAGGCTCCTTATAGTAGCTTCTATAACTGGTACTATTTACACATTGTTGTTCTTCAATTCTCAGTAGCTAGAACCATCTAGACTTTTGGTTCTTCTCCTTCTGCTGGCTTCCTCTGTCTTTGCCCTACTCTGTTAAGACCAATTATTTTATCAGAGAACCAAAAAATTATCATAGAACGCTCGAATTTGAACGAGACTTTAGAGATGATCTAGATCAATGGTTCCCAAACTTTTTTGCCCTACTGCCCCCTTTCCAGAAAAAATATTACTTAGCGCCCCCTGTCACATACTATCACTACCTCCTTACAGTTATTCACTGCCCTCAAATGCACCTGTGGCCATCACCGCAGCACCCACCAGGCAGCGGTGGCGCCCACTGAGCTAGACCAAGCTTCTCATTTTTCGATGAAGGAAATCAAGACCCTGGTGGAAGAAGTGACCTCTTGATTCCAAGTCCATCTCAACATAAAAGTGCATGAATGGTACAGGAGAAAGAAGCTTAGACCAAGAATCACTTGCTCTGGGCTCAAATCCCAGCTCTATCACCTAATGGCTCATTGATTTCAGCCAAATCACTCAATAATTCTTTGCCATGGTTTCCTTATCTATAAAATGGGTATACTCTGTCCCTTGTCATTCCCACAAGTGTCATTCCCACTATAAGAAAAGTGCTTTGTAACCCTTAAAGCACTAGAGGAAGAAGCTATTTATTTTCTGACTAATTCTTCCACATGAATTTAGAAATCATAATCCAAATGAAGACAAATCTGACATTAGCTACCAAGTAGTAAATCATCAAGCTCTCACTACTGGAGGTGTTTAGATGGATGGCCATTCTGTTGGATGTTCTGTAGTTGTGGCTTGTACTTCAGGTTGAGGGGAAATGAGCTGCCCGTTAAAGCCTTTTGCCAATCTAAAAGTATCTGTGGTTTTGCGAACCCCTCCATTCTCCGATTTCTAAGATTGCAGGTAGCTTCATTTACTGCTATTTTCTCCATTTCTTAAAATTCCTTGAAGACTGGGCTCCAGTTAGTGTGGGCTTTTTGTTGTTGTTTTGAAATAAGCTCTTCAAACTTGGGGATTTCTTTTTGAATTCTCTCCAGGGAAGCACTTGCCATTTCCTATCTTTTCAATATTTGAGAGTGTGGAACTTATTCATTCCATCTTCACTAAAAGAATTCCAATGATCATCTGCTGAGAGTACTTACCTGATCCTCACTCTGTTTTAAGAAAATTTAATATAAAATAGGACTAAAGAAATCTATTTTCATTTCTCTTTTGAAAAAGACTCCATAAGAATAAAACCTCTACATCATACTATGTCTCTTAGAAATCTCTTCAAGTCTGCCCATCTTTAATACTGTCTGAACTCACATTATCAAGGGTCTGACTCAAAGATGCCTGAAAAAAAACAAATGCAACTTAATTTGCCTAGACAGATGTTCATATATATCAAAATAAACCAAGAAGATGATCATGGAAGCATGTCAAAGAACTAAGACTAACTGCTCCAGGAGAGAAAAAGAAGAAATTACGTAAAGCAAACATTAGACAAACTATAGTTTCATTCTACCTGATTTTCTCCACTGCCACCTGCTAGAGGGTAGGGGCAGAGTATGTGAAAATTGACTCAGTAAAAGTGGACTCCAATTCTATTTGCCTATTATTCAATGAGGTCATGTTTTCCTATCTCTAGGCAACTTCACTCCCCATCTGAGATGTCTGTCCCAGCACAAAGCAAGACCAAAATCATTAGATATTTTCGAATATAACTTCCACATAAATTTATGGGTTTTTTTCTATCACTGAAAACAAAAGTCCGAATCAAGGCCAACCAAAACGAGACTAACAGACAATTTTCTTGTACTGTGTGGTAATTGCTTAATCCAGTTTGAATTAAGATATGTCCCAGCCTCCATGCTTATGTTGACTACCACCATCATAGTGAGTCTCAGTAGGCTCTGACTTAGATGTATCAGCATATTGCCTGCTTTATTTAATCCTGAAGAGTATAAACTCAAAATTTTAAAATCTTTGCAGGGAAGCCAAGAGTACCAGAATACAGTACATTTTTCAACATAATTCATTATGGTAAATTACAATACAATAATCTGGTTTCCAAAAAATCCCCACAACTTTTAAAACACTGAAATAATTTAAGATGAGTTATAGAAAACAGTTTGGAATTTTCAATGTTAAAATTTAAATGTCTCAATTTTTTTGCCCCTCATTTATTAAGAAAGTGAAATAATATTTTTACACAATAAACACTTGACCAGTTTAAAAAGAAAATCCACCAAAGCCAATAAAACTAGTACAAGCAAAGAAGAGAGTTTAAATAGTAGAAATACAGAAATATGAAACAAAAGCCCATATCCAGAAAATGCTACTCACTACTAAATTTATCACTGAATTCACAAGTATTATTAATAATGAGAGGGAAAATGACTATATTTCCTTTGTATGACTGCTTTTAATTGTGACTGGCATGAAACTATGTACAACTTGAACATGCAGATGCAGAATAGGCTGGCATAACATATAATTTTTTTCTTTTAATGAAAATGATATAGTGTTGGAGAATTTTATTGGACCCTACAGTGATAGTACTCAACCAATGTTCAGTTAAGAATGTGGCCAGCCCCCTGTGCAATGGATATACACTGCATGTTTTACAGATGATCACCTCTATTGAAATACTGGAGTGACAAGCTTGTAGTTTTCAAGTTGTTAAGTGAGTACAGAATGCTATGAAAACCAGTCCATTAAAAGGAAGGTTCTGGGACAGCTAGGTGGCTCAGTGGATAGTCAGGCCTGGAGACCAGAGGTCCTAGGTACAAATCCGGCCTCAGATACTTCCTAGCTGTGTGACCCTGGATAAGTCACATTTTGAGCCCTTACCACTCTTCTACCTTGGACCTACTACTCAGTATTGATTCTAAGACAGAAAGTAAGGATTTTGTTTTGTTTTTTTTAAAGGAAGGTTCTTTGCAAAGTTGTATGATGAGATGGGGAAAGCTACATTACTGTGAAATATGGCTAGCTTGGCTTCTTCATGTGGGTGTTTGGGCCATTTTCCTTAGAGGTAATAAAGAAGTGAGTTCATTATATAACAAAGATATCTTCTTGAGACTTGAATATTTGGTGGATATTTTTGAAAAATGAAGTTCACTAAATAAAGCATCTCATGGTCTGCAATCTGGGATCCTAAAAAGACAAAACAACCACATTCATGGACAATTCCCAAGTATCAAGGATATCTCTTCAAAGTGTTCCCGACACTTCCCAATTTGAAAAATACCAGTTCTACAAATGGAAGCTAGGAGGAAGCCAGCCCTGCTTAATCGACTGACCAGGAGTCTATAGGAGCAATTCTCATTTTATTTGAAAGACTTCAATATTTTAAAAGATGAACTAAGAGCCCATTCATTTGCCTTGTACAGACATATTGCAATGTACTTGGTCTTATTCCAGCTGAACAAGAACAGACTCACCCTGTGACACGGCACTGAAATAAGCAGTTGACTGTGAAAATCTTTTTTTTTTTTGGTGGGTGGTGGGGAAAGGTGGTGTATAAAACAAGGTTGTCTGCTGTAAATGTTTGAAAGACAAAATATCATCTAGATTAGTGGTTGAAAAAGAATTACAAGTAACAATACCATGGATGGCACCAAGTTTAAAGAAATTTTGCCTTAATAAAGTCTAACTATTACAATAATGGGGCAGCTGGGTAGCTCAGTGGATTGAGAGCCAGGCCTAGAGACTGGAGGTCCTACGTTCAAGTCCGGCCTCGGACACTTCCAGCTGTGTGACCTTGGGCAAGTCACTTGACCCCAATTGCCCACCCTTACCACTCCTGGGCCAAGGAAGGTCCCTAGCCCGGATGAAAAAGGAGGAGGGTTGGGCGTGGGGCTAGCAACCCCACCCTGTAAAAACACATCTGCTAAAGAAACTGCAACCTAAAGTAGGGGCAGCTGGGCTAGTTCAGTGGATTGAGAGCCAGGCCTAGAGACAAAAGGTCCTAGGTTCAAAACCCGGGCTCAGACACTTCCCAGCTAGGTGACCCTGAGCGACTGTGTGACCCATTGCCTACTGGTTGTGGCCCTATGCTCCTAGAATGGAGTCCCAGGATAAAAAAAAAAAAATTATTGTGTTATTTTTATAATTTATAAATGTGAAATTTATAAAGGATTACCAAATAGCTACATGTGATATTTTTATTGTATGTTCAAGATTTCAGTATTACAACAATTGTAATAAATACTGAATTTGACTTGAATAAGATCTAAAATAATTTATATAGGTTGTTTCATGAAAAATGGGGGACAATGATACATAAAGGTTGGAAATCATTAGCTTAGCAAATGCCCAAACCGTTCTGAACATGGATTTCAAACACAACCTCTGAAGATTAGCTCATTTAAAATCGAAACAATCCTCTGTTCCCGCCACTGTGCAGAAAACATTGTGTTCACAAACTGACAACAGAGTAACAGCACAGATTGTTTTACTTCGCATCATAGCAAGGAGGTTGAAGGGTAGATTCTATGTTTTTAATTTAAGGGCCCTAAAAGACTATTGTGTCCATTGTTCAAAAGTAAATTAGAAAGGCTTGTTGTTGGCAAGGAATGTACAACTTCGGAGACAACCTGACAAAATCCCTCCCTGCTTAATGTGTTTACAGTACAGAATAAATGCTATTTTTATCAACTAACTTGGTATGATGTATATCTTACTCAATACAGCCAGGAATGTAGAAATAGTTCTCCTTAGTTAATTCTACCCCCAAGTGTTAAACAATGATCAATTACCAAAATGATGGTTACTCAATGTGGTTATTTATGTGGGGATATAATCTAGGCATAACCAAGATGGTATTTCTTTTTCAGTGAAGACAGTAAGAACTTGGTCTATATTTCAGCACCTGAATAAGAAGACTATCTCTAAACCCTTAATACATCTACTCACTAGACAAATTAATCTCCTTGGGATCCATTTAAGAATTCAAAAATAAGCAAAAAAGACACTGAGTGGCCACAACTGATGCCACAAGGTCCATGCAATAAGTTTTACGGATCCAGCCCTTCAGAGACTGCGTAGGCTCTGACACAATTCAAAAAATGCATTATCTGGTGTCCCATCCCACAGACTAAAGAAGGAAGGAAGGAAGGAAGGAAGGAAGGAAGGAAGGAAGGAAGGAAGGAAGGAAGGAAGGAAGGAAGGGGAAAGGCATATATCAAGTACTGCTATGTGCCAGGTAGGGCAGCAGTGGATAGAATGCCAGGCCTGGAGTCAGGAAGACTGATCTTCCTGAGTTCAAATCTGGCCCTGGACACTTATTAGTTGTGTAACCCTGGCCAAGTCACTTATTCTGCTTGTCTCAGTTTCCTCATCTGTAAAATAAGCTGGAGAAGGCAATGGTAAACCACTGCAATATCTTTGCTAAGAAAACCCCAAATGGGTCTGTAAGAGTTGGACTTGACAGAAAAGGACTGAATAGCAGTAAGTGCTTTACAAATATTTCATTTAATCCTCATAACAACCCTTGAAGGGAGGTGTCAGGGGGGGTTTCTAAGGGGTCCTGACAAGGAGGTGCTATTATGATCTTCATTTTACAAGTGGGAAAGAAACTTAAGAGTTTAAGTGACTTGCCCACAGTCACACAGCCAGTAAGTTTCTGAAGCTGGATTTGAACTTAGAACTTCTTGACTCCATGTGCAGCTCTCTTATTTATTTCACTACCCGCCCCCCCCCCCCAATTGAGCAATAAACAACAGCTAATAGGAGGAGACAGAAAAATTATAAAAAGCATATACAGGAAATCACAAAGCTCATTAGTCTGGGGACCTTAGAAATCACTTAAGTCCAAGCCTTTTCCTTTTAAAGACAGGAAAATTAAAGACCCGAGGAGTGAAATGACCAGGATTTTAATTCAGATCCTTTGACTTCAAATGTCAAAGTGACTGTACCACACTACCTCCCAATAACCAGATAACTGAAGCCAGTGCCCTGAATGGGTAGACTCAAAATTATTTGGAAAACTGACAGATCTGGAAACACCCCAGTCTCTGGCAATGGCAAAAAAATTATGCATGGCTGTTCTGAAGGTTAAGCATCCAGGTCTAGGGAATTCTAATACATTCCTTTTCTAAAAGATCATCTTACCTCACCAAAGATACCAAAGCAGAAATAAGTCACTTAGCTTTTTTTTATTTGCTGGTGAGATTTTTGAAATTGCAAAATTGCCACTAGTGGATAATTCAACATAGCAACCTTGATAACACCAAGGCAAAATGTTCTGTAATTTTGAGCCAAGAAATGAAAAGACCTTCAAGAAAATGACTACACTAAACCCCCAATACTCTACTTATTTCCATGTAGTAAAAGGCTACAGAATGAACTGGATGGGTTCTCACTGTAGCCTTCTGCTTATAGTCTCAGTAACTCATTTAAGAAATATATTTATTTATTTTTAAACCCTTACCTTCAGTCTTAGAATCAATACTAAGTACTGATAAGATCTAGGGCCAGCTTTGAGCACCCAGAGGGCAAATTCAAGCTGTCTGTGAGCCATCTCCTCCCTCCCCTCCTCCCCAATTACCTGAGAGAGCTAAGGGAGAAAGTGCTTGCTTTGGGTAGCTGGACAGAGGGGTGGGGCGTGCAAAAAAAGTCCTCCAGCATCGGGAAGTGGGGGAACAAGCACTTCTCTGAGTGAGGGGTCTGCAAGAGTGTCATATCTTTGCCAATGCCAGTTTAGGCAACTGGGGTTAAAGTGATTTGTTCAGGGTCACACAGCCAGGAAGTGTCTGAGGCTACATTTGAACCCAGGTCCTCTCATCTCCAGGCCTGGCTCTCTAGGTGTCCGCCTTTTAGTAATTCATTTTAGGAATTTATCTTAAAGAAATCAAATTGGGCAGAGGTCTTAGAATCAAAATCCAGTGCTGCTTACCTACTTAAAGTTGCATCCAGGGTACTCTAAACTTCAAGTCTAAAAAGCCCAGAAATTCTGTGGATATTCTTTCTTCCTCTGTTTCAAAGCAATTCAAAGGCACTAACAACCCGCATAAAGTTTGGAACTCTGATCTAACCAGTTATTTCGACAGCTCCTGTGAAGGGAGACACCCCCTCTTCTCTAGGGGCTGCAATCCTGCCTTGAGCAGCCCTAGCTACTGAAGCCTAGGAAAAGAAAGTCCTTACCACTCAAGTCCTTTTAGTGTTGCCAAACGGTTCACAAATAGCTATCATTTTACCAGTAGAAATATCATGAAAGAACCTGCTTCCCATCTGCTATGCCACTGTGCTCTAAGGACTAGGACACCTTTCCATCTGACTTGGTAGCTGAAGTCTCTTTGGTATATGTGTTGGCTACCCCAGTGGTATCAAATTCAAATAAAAGGAGATCCCTTTGGGCTTCATCACGACTTAGAAAATTAACATTATTGATTGTATGATGAATTCCTTTGTTAAACAGTTCCCCATTTTAATCTGATTGGCACCAGTCAGTTTGAGACTTCTGCTCTATTTATTTCATTAGAATGTGAACTCCCTGAGAGCAGGGTCTCCCTTGCTTTTCAATTAGAATTCCCAGGGCTTTGCACATAGTAAGCACTGAAATGCATTTTCTTTCACTGACACCAAAATAAAAAAAAAAGGGGGGGGGGGTTGGAGATGGAATTATCCAACATTGGAGATACCCAGCATCAAATATGGAAAATTTCTGCCTCTTTATGATTGAGCAGTGTCTGGCACACAATAGGGGCTAAATAGATGCTTGGAGTAGCTAAGTGGCTTAGTGGATAGAACTCCAGGCCTGGAGTCAAGAAGACCAGAGTTCAAATCTGGCTTCAGACACTTATTAGCTGTGTGACCCTGGAGCAAATCACTTCACCCTGTTTGCCTCAGTTTCCTTCTCTGGAAAATGATTTGGAGAAGGAAATGGCCAACTCCTCCAGTATCTTTGCCAAGAAAACCCCAAATGGGTTTGAGAAGAGTTAGACATGACTGAAACAACTGAATAACAACAACAGATGCTTGATGGCTGTAAACTCAAAATTTCCCCCCCCAAAATAGAAAGTTTATTCTACTAAACATATCAAGCTTTTGAGAGTGTCTAAGAAGCCTCTGTTAAAGGACTTAAATTAGAAAGAAAAAGGAAAATTCACCAAGTAAGCCAGTAGTCATGAAGCACCTCACAATCCCTAATGAAAATCCTGATGTTTCCTAACTCCTTTTGGTCAGTAACACTATTCTAGTGAATAACACTATTCTAATGAACATGGTGTTCAATTTAGCTCCCAACCATGCCTGTGAGTTAGCCATCCTGAACTTATTTTATGTTTTGTCCTTATTAATTAACTCTTTTCTTTTCCTATCTCTATCCTACATCACCCCCAAAACGTAAAACTAACTGAAGACTAACTTTGGCACTCACTCATCTCTAGAGTTTTCTAATGAGAAAGTTGATCCTTTCAGGCTCATTGTGAATTCAAAACTAGGGCCCCTGCTGCAAGTCCTCATTACAACAGCCTTATTGAAAGAACCTCATTCACTGGTTGGAAAAACACAACGTTGGGGATTTCTGAAAACCCCTCTCTTAATATCTTCTTATTTAATTAATACCAAACTATTCAGGTTTCTATGGGGTTCTACAAAGAAATTCTTCCTTCCAACTTTGGTTGCTTAGAAAGCTTGCAGAAGCAAACTAAATACTTAAAATGACTTGAAGTGAACCCCAAACAAAAAGACATTAAGATCTAGCAAAACACAGTATAGACACACCAAAACACACTCTGAGATGAAACAAAGTTAAAGTTGTGTTGCAAGGCCTATAATTTTCCAGATTTATCTTCAAAAGGATCATTTACCCACTTAGTAAAACCTGCTTACCTGTAAGCTTAAGGACAATCTCATTTTTAAACTTTTCCTTTAGAACACTATTTTCTCAGAAAGTTAAGTTAACCTAAGATAAATTCTTCCAGGAACATTTGTGGTCAACCAGAAACAAAACAACTTCTAACAAGAGAATGGACAGTTTCTCAGGAGAGGAGAATTTTGAGCTCCTATGGCAAAATGAAAACCAAGGTCAGGTGGAGCCACGGTGAGGAGAAAACAGAAGGAGCACAATAGAAATTATAGGTGGGGGTAGCTAGGTAGCTCAGTGGATTGAGAGTGACGCCTGGAGATGGGAGGTCCTAGTCAAGACACTTCCTGGCTGTGTGACCCTGGGCAAGTCACCTAATTCTCACAGCCCTTACTGCTCCTCTGCCTTGGAACCAATACACAGTATCAATTCTAAGATGGAAGGTGAGTGTTTAAAAAAAAAAAAAGAAAAAGAAAGAAAGAAAGAAACTGTAGTACTGTCTCTCTATGAAGCCAGTGGTGACAAAGAGTGTGTCTGATGTCATGAATACAGAAGGAGAACACTGCAATTCAACATTTAGTTAGTCCAGTTCCACTAGAAAGTTCCCCGAAGCTTGCAAATTTCTATTTTCTTATTAAGTATTAAGTAAAGAGAAAACGACATTAAGCAGGAATCACAATTATCTTGGCCTGAGAATTGCCGTGTCTGATGTAAGTTTAAAAAAGAGATAATGGTACAGAGGGAAGAAATACAGTTCATTTTTCCTAAATCTGGTGCTCTCTGGGAAAAGAATCCCTCCTCCATGGAATTCAGAAGCCCATTAGTTATCGGCCTAAAAGTCTGAGAGTCCTGGACACCAAAGCCAGTCATCCCCATCCACTCTCTGCTGAAATGCCTCTTTGGACAGTATTTCCACAACTCAGTAATGAGCTTCTGGAACACGTATTGGAAACAAGTCATGATAAGAATAAAGCCAGTAAGCCCCTACGTACCTCTAAGCCTCTGGCACACAAAGGTCAGGTGCCTTCATCCTCTTATGGGAGAGCCTGGAGTCTATGACTCTGTCATTAGTACTAAAGTCTTCCTCAAACTTGGCCTATGGAGAAGCAGAGGCCAAAAGGGGTTGGGGTCTCCTGTGGCTATACGCATATTCTAAATTCACTGGGGGGAGTATAGATTTTTTTTTTTAACCTTACCTTCCATCTTAGAATCAATACTAAGTATTGGTTCCAAGGCAGAAGAGTGGTAAAAGCTAGGCAATGGGGGTTAAGTAACTTGTCCAGGGTCACACAGCTAGGACGTATCTGAGGTCAAATTTGAATCCAAATGGAGTATAGACTTGTGATTTTATTGGTGATGTAGAGAGCTCCTGATTAGAAAACTCCCTGTGCTGACACAGATAAGAATGATGATTACTAACATTTAAATAGAGCTTTACAATATGCAAAAGGCTTTTCATATAGCACCCCATCTGGTCTTCACAACAACCTTGGGAGATAAATGGTATTTTTTCTTTAATGTGGAATTTTCTAGAATTCCAGGGGCACAGAGAGGTTAAGTGAATTGTTGATGGGCACCTACCTAGTATGTGCCAGAGGCAAGACTTGAATTCACGTCTTCCTAACTTGAAAATAACCCTACATCATGAAACAGATGTCTACCTTAAATTAGTCCCCTCACAACAGCTGGAAATAAGCTTTGGTTTCTCTCAGCTTATGATTAACCCTAACCCAGCCCCACAAACAGACAAGAGGGCAACTGGAAAAGTTTTATTTGAGAAGAGCTCCTCATTATCTATAGGAGTCTTCCTAAATGCACTGCTTTTTTCTCCCTGCTACTGCTTAGAGGGTATCATATGTAAAAGAAATGAACTAAGTTTAAGACTGGTGAAAGCTTCCTGTTGACACTTTCTGAAAGTGAAACTCTCTTCAGTTACAGAACAGACAGAAGAATTCAGGGAACAGTAAGGTTAAAAACTTCCACTGCTATTCTTTGCCCACCCAACATGCTTCACTTTCTTTCAAGACTTCTCAGAATGGAAGAGGGAAAACTGATACCCAAGAGGGAAAACGAACACTGCCTTATTATTCTATTGAAGCTTCCTAGAAAATGATGACTGTGAGGTTAATGAAACAAATGACCATCTCCTCTTTCTTTCTTTCTTTTTTTTTTTAAACCCTTACTTTTGGTCTGAGAATCAATACTGTGTGTTGGTTCCATGGCAAAAGAGAGGTAAGTGTTGGCAAAACCTATGGCACACATGCTAGAGGGGGCTGCTTTCCTCCCCCTTTCCATGCACACCTAATGACATTTCTCACTTCACCTGCTCCTCTGCCCAGCAGCCCAGTAAGATCGATTCCTCCCTCCCCTGTTTGGGCTAAGGGTAATGGGGGTAGGGTGGGTTGGAGGTTGCAATTTGGGCACTCAGTCTCTAAAAGGCTCGCCATCACTGGGCTAGGCAATGGGGGTTAAGCCAAGGGTCACACAGCTAGGAAGGCCACATTTGAACTCAGGACCTCCTGTCTCCGGACCTAGCTCTCAATCTACTGAGCCACCTAGCTGCCCCTAAAATAATGAAAGTCTTAAGATAAAGACGCAAAAAGTCAGGCAGGCAGTCATTGGGCATTTATTAAGCATCTACTATGTGCTAAGCTCTAGGGATAAAGAAAGGCAAAAGACACTATCCCTTTCCTGAAGGAGTTCACAATCTAATGGAGGAGATAACAAGCGAATCAGTACATACAAAGGAGGCACATGCAGGATAAACAGAAAATAATTAAGTGAGGAAAAGGCACTATAAAGTAAGGTGTTGAGAAAGTCTTCCTATAGAAGATGGAATTTTAACTGGCACTTAAAGGAATCCAGGAAGCAAAGATGAGGAGGGAGAGCACTTATATACAAGGGGAACAGCCACTGAAAATGACCACTGACACAGCATGGAGTCTTTTTCATGGAACAAGGAGGCCAGTGGTGCTGGGTTGAGTGAATCCATGTTGGGACAGTAGTAGATAAGGTAGGAAGGAGAAAAGGTTTAGATGGGAAGATAAGTTCTGCTTGGGACTTGTTGAGTTTAAGATGTCTATTGGGCAGGGGGGTAATGGGGGTTGGGGACTGGGGGCAGCTAGGTGGCCCAGTGGATAGAGCCAGGCCTAGAGCCAGGAGGTCCTGGGTTCAAATGTGACCCCCAGACATTCCTAGCTGGGTGACCCTGGGCAAGCCACTTAACTCCCATTGTCTAACCTTACCATCCAATACACAGTATTGATTCCAAGATGGAAGGAAAGAGTTTAAAAAAAAAAAATCTAGTGGACATTCAACTGGAGATACAAGATAGGAGGGCAGAAGAGAGATTAGCACAGGAAAGGTAGATATGAGAATTATCAGCAGAGATGATAATTAAATCCAAGGGAGCTGATGAGATCATCAAATGTAGTAGTATAAAGGGAGAAGTGGGTTGAGTTAAAGATGAAATGAAGAGAAGAGGGCCTAGGACAGAACCCTGAGGGACATCTATAACAAAAGGAGTGGTCTAGAAGATCCAGCAACAGAGACAGAGAAGTAGTGGTCAGTTAGGCAAGAGGAGAATCAGGAGAGAGCTGACCTGAGAACCTACAGAGAAGATAGCATCAAGGTTGAGAGACTAACCAACAGTGTCAAAGGCTGAAGAGAGGTCAAAGAGAATAACAACGAGGAAAAGGTGAATGGCCTCAATTTTTCCTGTAAAATATGAGAAAAGGTTCTCAGCAGAGAGGGTGAGGGCAAAGGGAATCAAGGGAAGTTGGAGGAGGGATGAAAAGGTTTAGAAGGGCTTCTGTGGCAGGAGCTGATCCGGAGGGTACAGAAACACGAGGGCCTCCAAGTTCCTTAACAATTTCATCACAGTACCTGGTCATTTTAAGGACGCTCTTGCTTGAAACCCTCTAGGTGTAGTTTACTATCAAACTTGAAAAAAAAAAGTGTAAGAGCAAACAACAAATACCAATGCTGGTGGTACTTGGGAACTACCCCAGAGCTCTCTAGGCTTTTCGGTTACCGCCATAACTGTTCCAACTCAGGTTCAGCTCCCTACCCACACATGAGGGAAGGGTAGGGAGAAGGAACTGATTTGGGGGCAGAATGGAGCTGGCCAGCATACAGCTCAACTCCTTTCTGCCTCCTCTCTGATCCTCAATGTCAGAGCTGGATGGGGCTGATGCTATTAGCTACTCTGATTCCTTCCTTTGGCAAGTGAGCCAAATGAAACCTACAGAGGGAGAGGAAAGAACTTGTCTGGGCCTAGGACCAAGTTCTGGTGAATTCAAGTCTCTTGCTCTTTCCACTATACCATACATGTTATCACAGGATGATACTTCTTTTTAAATAACCACTTCGCATCAATCCTAGGTATCAGTTCTAAGGCAGAAGAGTGGTAAAGGAGTTGGAGTTAAGTGACTTGCCCAGGGCCATAAAGCTAGGAAGTATCTGAAAGGCCAAATTTGAACCCAGGATCTCCCAGGCCTGGCTCTCTATTCACTAAGCCACCTAGCTGCCCCCAGAGGACTACATTTCAACAGTTATTTATTGAATGTCTGTTATTTGCAAGGAGGAACAAAGATGAAAAACAACATAGCCCTACCTTGAAGTAGCTTCTATATTGCAGATACACAAGAAGTTTACAAAAGAAGAGGCAAAGGAAAGAGCTAGACAATTTCTTTTAGAAAAATCTGAGAAAGAAGGAAACACTTTCAGCTGAGAAGCATCAGGGAAAGTTTCCTTGAGGAGGAGGACCCTGAGCTGAGCCCTAAATGAAGAGGTTTTCAACAGAGAAAGATAAAGAGGGGATCATATCTTAGCTTTTGTGGGAATGCATGGAATTTAAGATGTAGGAACAGCTAAGTGGCCCTCTTTGTCTGGAACATAATATATAAAAAGGAGAAAAATATGAAATGAGCCTGGAAAGATGCAGAGAGGATGGAGAGGAAATGTGGTATACAAATCAGATATTTTAATTTTCCTGGTTAATTTGGAATCATGTTATAGTGGTATTTACAATATTGATCACATCAAGTATAAAAATTTCTAATTTGCTAATTGCATTTGTTAAATGTCTGCCTTGAGCAGGGAAAAAATTCAGATCAGTAATACTTTCTTAGGTTATATCTGCACATTCTGGTTGAATGAAGCCCACTACTTTATCCTCAAGCTCTCATGACCACTAGAATCCAAGCTGCTAAAAATAAAGACATAATAAAATTTTGGATCCCCCTTTTCCCCATTTCAGGACTTAAAAAGGAGAAAGTCTGCTGCAAATGAATCCAGGGAATTGGAAAGAGTATCCTAGAAAGTCAGGGGACAAACAGAACCACCCCTCCTTTCACAGCTTTAAGTATTCCAAAGAAATTTCTAATCAACAATGAAATTTTCACAAACACACAGAGCTGTTACATAGCACTCTTCCTCTCAAGGCAGATCCCCAAAAGAAAACACAATTTGGTTCAAATTGCTGAACTTGTATGAATCAATCAGCCAGAGAAAGGAAAATCATGTCCCATGTTTCTAGAACCTGATATAACTACACACACAAAAAGCTCTGCTCTAACAGTCAGGGTATAAACATCAATTTGATGAGGATTTATTAAACCTCTAATATGTACTAAGCACTCTGCTGGGTGCTGAGGACACAAAGACAGGAAAAAAAAAAAGAAAAAGAAAAAAAAGAGTTCCTGTTTTCCCTGATCCCCCTATGACCTTACATTTTTTAAAAAACCCTAATATCTTTATATATCCTTCTATATTAATTTTATTTGTTACAAGGGTAGGCAATGGGGGTTAAGTGACTTGCCCAGGGTCACACAGCTAGGAAGTGTTTGAGGCCAGATTTGAACCTGGGATTTCCTGCTCTAGGCCTGGCTCTCAATCCACTGAGCCATCCAGCTGCCCCATATGACCTTACATTTTATTGGAGGGGAAGGAGGGGGAGAGAGATGGAAGGAGAGAAGGTGAGAAAGGGAGAGGAGAGAGGGAAAAGGGTGAGAGGGAGATTGAGGGGAAGAAAAGGAGCAAAGGAGAAAGAGGTAAGGAAAGAGGAGGGAGGGAAAGGAGGGAGAAGGGAAGAGAAAGAGGGAAGGAGAGGATGGAAGCAAGAGGGGGAATAAGGGGGAGAGGAGAAGGAGAGGAGGAGGGAGGGGAGAGAGAGAGAGAGAGAGAGAGAGAGAGATATTGATTGAAGCAGACCAAGTTCCTCAAACCTGGAGGAGCTTGATTCCTTTAACTCAACCTCCATTAAGTTCCCTGTTCCACTATTTGGATTACTTCCTCAAGCCCTGTGGTTTCTGCCCCAAGCCTTAGAGATGGCTGAGAAACCACAAAAGTCAAGGGAAAAAAGATTCTCAATTGCACACCTGTCTATGGGCAGTACATGTGTTTTTATGTAAACACACAATAGACCCCAAGTGCTACTATGCCACTTTTTATTCTCTCTGTTTTACACAGCAGACATTGCAATAATATGGTCAAAATAGGTACTGAGGAGGAAGAGGTCAAAGGTCAGCGCCCATTCAGCATGGAGGAAGAGTTGTCTGAAACCAGATCCAGACACTCAGAAAGCCAATGAATTCAGCCTTTTCTAGAGATGTGTTCCCCTATTTTCTGACTGCAACGCTGAGTGCTCCCAAAGGTAACTGGCTCTAACCACAGCTGCCCAGACCTGCCCTCTCTGTGCCTTTTCTGTCACACTCCACTCTACTCGCCTCTGAAAGCCGGGAAGGAACTGCTACAACCACAGCAGAAGGCATTCCATTCTGCTCTGAGAATCATGAGCCAAAGCCTCCATGCAGAACCTTTACTTTTGGAGATAATGAAAGAGACAAAAGGATTAGGGTGGCATTTTTGGGTTCTGGGAGGAATTGGTGGCGCCAGCCATTATAAAAAAAGAATCCTTTGACTTAAGACAAAGCATTAGGATTTAGATGCCATGCGCTCCCCACCCCCCATCCTCACAAAGTTGCCTTTCAGAGTATAACCTAATTTGAAATGCTTTCTTTTTGCATGTCTAACAGCTCCAAAATAATATAATTTTCATAAGAAAGGAAACATAAAGCTAGTATGAAAAATGGCAAAATTGGACCCAGATAACATAGGCCTTTAAGTAGGCCAAGAGAGGCAAGCTATAGAAACTGCAATACTGAGTCAGTGGCATGAGCGCTGAGAGAAATTGCTCGCAACATAAGTCTTTTCCACTCTTTTGGTGGAAAGAGGCGAGAATTCCTGCAGGTGACTGCAATTTAACACAACACTTTAGCTACACAGCTATTTCCTTATAGGGTCATACAGACCACTTTCAAAGGCCTCCCAGCTTTTCCAGACTGCAGAGGAATTGTTATGGTGACTACCTCAGAATGACATTGAACTACTAAGAGCTGTTATCACTGGCTTAGTCCAATCATTTCTGTTTGTTGTTATTCCACAGTTACTGAGAGTCAAAGGCAAACCATCACACTTAGATATTTATACTTTTGGCCAAGTCTTAAAATCCCCAACAGTTAAAATACTACAACCATTAGGTCTTATTGTGGACTGATTCCTTCCACTTTTTTTTAGAAAAAAAAAAACACAAATGAAAAACAATTACATATATTTAAATTTGGAAATCAGCTACTAAATATGTGAAATAATTCTTTAAAAACAATTCACCAATGCAACTGTCAAGACATGGACACCACAAGAGGTTCCAATAGAAAAGGATATGCTTTAAGATAAACTGAAAATTAAATTTCACGTAGATACTGAAAGTATGGATCCCCTACACCAAAATGTTCTGGTTGTTCTTTCAGTGGCAATACCAAGCAGAGCAAAGGAAAGGTCTCTGAGTGGCATAATCAGATGGCTAAGGCATAAGCCTAGAAAGGAACATGCACCCTGCAGAGGCTCACTTTCAAATCCAAGGGTAATTATTATTTGGTTACCCTGTCCATAAGTCTACAACAATAACTACTTTCTGTTAAAAAAAATTTTTTTTTGTGGGAGAAGAAAAGTTTGTGAATACTGAGGTCCAATTATTTTCTTCTAAATGGGACTGATGTTTATAAATGAAACAAAATATCTTTCAATTTTTAAGTCTGATTTTCTAGAATTCACATAATTTCTGGACATGTATTAAGTTTACTCTGCAAGTCAAGAAAAAATATTCCATGTTATTGTGCATAGATTAGTATTAATAAGGGCCCTCTGAAAATGAAGGCAGTAAGTATTACTGTGATATCAACTTTAATTAAAAAATTTTCCTATGATTTTAGCAAGCACTAGGAAACCAAGGTGGGAGAGGTTTCAAACATAAAAAATTGTGCTTAGAGCACTTTGGATGGCAACAGGGTTTTTCTAGTGTAAATTGTTGAAAAAAGGATTTGTCTATGTCAGATAAACAGATATAGCTCTTGTACCTCAGGTGAATGTTATTGCAGTCATAAATCTATGGGATTATCCTATAGAGCAGGATTTTCTGCAATTAAAAGGCTGAGGGGGTGGGGTGAGGAGAAAAGGGAAGAAGAGAGAATTTCCCTCCTCTTCTGAGGAAGAAATTAAAAAAAATTTTTTTTTCTTGGTTAAATCAGAATTAGGTTGATCCATCAGGCTGGGTTTTCATTAGGCAATTCTGTGTTGCAGATAAATGAATTTGGCTTGATTCTCTTAGGTTTTAGTGACCAAAGAACCATTTTCATTTTTAAAAAGAGTTGGCATATCTCTTGATTTAAGACAATCCTGAAAAACACTGTAAAAGGAAATTCCATCATCTATCAGTACTAAACTATTCTTCTATAACAATAAAGGGAATGTTGAACAGAAAACCAGGCCTCAACAGCAAGAAAGTTTCTATTTGGGTTTGAGACAAGAATCAGTTTGTACTTGCCAAGTTTATAGAGAAAAGGGCACTAGTAAAGAACTTGTATTAGCTTCATTCCAAAAGATCCAAGTTATGTATCAAACAAAAACCCTAACCTCACATAGTGGATGCAAAATTAATATGGCCTTCATATAATATAACCAATACTTAATTGCATCGGGCCACTCAAAACATA
Source organism: Gracilinanus agilis (assembly GCF_016433145.1). Taxonomy (NCBI): domain Eukaryota; kingdom Metazoa; phylum Chordata; class Mammalia; order Didelphimorphia; family Didelphidae; genus Gracilinanus; species Gracilinanus agilis. The sequence continues at coordinate 70,798,047 of NC_058136.1, read as the reverse complement.
CACTGTAGTCAGTCTGTCGACAGAATTATCAACATAGCACAGTCAACCTTTCCATTAAGACTGGGGAAAAAAATCCCTTAAAGGTTATAAATACTAAAAAAGCAATCAGAAAATGAGAAAATTTTCTCCCCCTCCCTGAAGTTTAAAGTAAATCATAATAAAAATACTTTAGAGAACAGTTTTAAAAACCACTAACACGTTAGCACATGAGGTAAGCCTATCAGGAAGTACTTATCAATTGATAAATTATATTAGAAGGCTAATGGACAGGAGTTTTAATCATGAAAATCATCTCAAACCATCAGCATATTCTTCTTAACTTAAAATTGGTTGAGAATCACTGAAACTCAAGAAAGTCTTAATTTATTTATCTAAATTCTAGCTTTCAAACTCTCTCCAAGGCTTCTTGGGCTATATTTTAAAAAACTGATAAGTATGATAAATTCGACCTACGTGCCAGCTTCAGTTAACTACAGAAACAAAAGAAATGATAATATTTTAAAGAGTTTGGAGAGTTGAAAAAAAAAAATGTATACATGTAATAGGTTCCCTTTTCCTTTTAAGTCTAAAAGTGGTTAAAGAGACACTTCCTGCAGGTAAGATTTGAAAATGCCATTTTCGTTACTACTGGAGTAAGAGTGAGATAGCTTAGGTTTTCCTTAAGTTATTTCTGATTTGTCTAAATTATTTCTAAGAGCAGCTTATGATTTTTTAAAGGTCATTAATAGGTTTCTACCCATTAAGAGTATTCTCTCACCAGCAACAGTAACATTAAAAAAAATATAAGTTCTTTGAAACTGGGGCTTATAAGCCTTCTCATTCACAATATAGCATGTTTGGGGAACTTTCCTATCATTTCCAAAAACCCTGAAAAGAACAGTGCTAAAAAAAATTTTTTTAATGCCTGTAAAACAATAAAATCCTAAAAACCTATCTGAGGAAATCTGTTCACTATCCCTTTTATATCAGATCCACCCAGTCTATGAGGCAAAACTTAGCATAAGCCGCACACAATTACTTCTAGAAGGAAAAGAAAATCACAGAGAAAGTTCCCAGGAACAAAGCTCTCACATTCCATAGCAATGGATGGTATGAATTACTATTTCAATCGTAAGATTCAGAAGCAGAGCCAAATCTGGGCCTTGAAAGATGCAAAAAGCTACCTTTCACAGTCATTTTTCCTTTGTACAAATTTTGCCCTCTACAACTGAATATTGGGAGAAGTCAGAACAACACATAATAATAATAATAGTCGCTATTTACATAGCACTGCCTACGTGCCAGGCACAGTGCTAAGTGCTTTACAATGATCCTAACAACACCCCTTTGAGATTGAACGAAGGGCTTAAAAGTGTTGCTTGGTTCCCAGGCTGTGTTAAAATCTCTTCAATGGACTGGAAACATCCGGGGAAACTTACCATGAAGAGAGGAAAAGAAGCTGTCAAATCCTCTGTGCCTCAATATACTGGGTGTGTGAGCTCCAAGTGTACACAAGTCCCCAAGAAACTTAGGGCAATTGCTATATGTTTTGTTAAAATTATGAAAAGTGGCATGACCACTCATTTTTTTTTAAATGAAGAGAGATGCTGTGCATGATACAATACAATGGAGAAATGATTAAGGAACCATTCACCCTGAAAAAACCTATAATCCTCCTAATGATGCCAAAGGCACCAAATACCCATTTCTCTGCCATAGAAACTTCCCAAAAGACATTCTATCTTATTTCCCTGACTCTCTTCAACATGCTCATCATTGTGTGTGTGCTTCTCACCTCAGGAAGACCACCTAAGTGGTCATGGGGTAGGCATCCCCCAATAGCTAGGTCCTCCACTGCTTGGTGAGGACCATGGAGAAAGTAACACTGACAGGATTATATCACTAGGAGTTACTGTCCCCGAATATACGCTATATAATTATGCACTCAAAATCATACAAGGCCTTTAAAAAAAAATGTTTACTCATGTTTCACTACTGTAACAGGTGGTCAAAAAATTCAGCAATAAGTGATTTTACACTTAGCTGACCTGCTGAAAGGTGAACTGAATTTACAGATCACCAGTTTTTGCTCTAATCTTACTCCTTAACACATACCATGAGGCAGCAACCGTACAAAAACTGATCTTTCAGGGCTCAGGGAAGTAAATTTTTTTTATTATATGGCGCAGTTTGGCACAGATATTATATCTTTAGTCTTTTGGGGTATTTTTATACTGTCCAAGTGTAGCACAACATCTTTTTTTAAACAGTTGGCCAAACCATGACATATACTAAAAAAAAAAAAAAGAAGGTTACTTACCTGAGCCCTAACATCCCAGCTACCATGGAATCCTGCTGGAGCTGGTCTACAGAAGCAAGATGTGTTCTGGGGAGTCACATGTCACATCAAAGCAGGAACTGGTGATTCTGTGTTTTTATGGAGCCTAAAACAAAGAAAATGGTAAGTTGAAAGCCCCCATGTGCTTCAAGACCTTCTTCCCCAGGGCTATTTGGAGTATTTTGAAGATAAAAATGGAGAAAAATCCTACATACACCAGGAAAGGTGACTTCATAATTGGAAGCTAAATACAAACCAAAAATCTTTGGAATATTGAGTGTTTGTATATTGCTACAATGAAAAGAAAAAACATTCTTTTTTTTTTTTTTAAAAGAGATAACATCATACATTTTATTAACTGTGGCAAAGTCCTAACGCTATAAAACAGGACATTAGCAACAATCTTTGGCATGTTCCCCTGCCTCTAGGCACAAACCACACAGAAACATTCTAGGAGTGAATATATTTTCAAGACAACATGTTCTACCAAGGTATCATTCCACGAGAAAACATATTAAATCTGTTAACAAAGCAGGCCTTGTTTTCCAAACAGTAGAATACTGCTCGATGCAATGCACTTCACGAGCAGCTTGTATGGTATCATTTGAAGGTTTTTCATTCTAAGAAAGACTAAGTTCAAAATAATCACTAGCAACAGTGAAAATGTGGTGACCCAGGCAATTAAGGGCCATCATCAAAAATATCTGAATCTTCTATCACCAGGGACAACTTAGACCTTTTAAAAAACTATGAAGATTCCAGTAGCCAAAATTTATAAGTTAATTACTACCTCTTTCTTTTGCTTTTGAATAAAATGCTCAGCTACCAAAAGACAGGTCTAGGGCTGCTTGTATGACTATATTTTTAGATATTACTAAGATATCCGTCCTCATTTCCTTATTATGACCCAAACTGCCAAGAAAATAGCTAATCTCTTGGGCCCCTGAACTATCCAAGTGCTACACCTTTATCTTTACATGAAAGAGCACCAGAATGTGCTTTAGAAACTGTTTATGGAAATAATTATGGGTACATTAGTCCATCAAAGAGCTATATCATCTGAGCCATCACTTCCCCATAATAATGGGGAAGAAAGAATGCTTTCCTTTCTCACATTCAAGACTGGAGAGTGCTTTGAGATCCAGGCAGTAAAGTTAATTAGATAAACAAAAATGAAACTGGCAGAAAAGCAAATATTAATTAGATGATCTCTGGCAAATTAGTTAAAATTCTCTGGGACTTTCTTTACATGTAAAACTTCAGTCAGACCAGATGATCTCTAAGGAAGGTACTTTTCGGCTCCAAAAACCTTTGATCTAATCCGAATTTAAGTTAAAAAGAAGAGCAATGACAACTTGCCCCCCCTCCCCCCAATCCCAGAAACAATCAAAATCAAGAACTTCTCAAAATGTGATTTGGATATAGACCTACCAAAGACCTCTGGCTCTAAAGCAGCCAAGATAACTGACCCCTGATTCATCCTAGGCACCTGCCAGCTTCAGAGGCAGTGGTGGATATACGAGTAAGCATATATTTTAATAGCAAACAATTACAAGGATGAAGTATGTGATTATATCCAAGTTGCATGCTTTCTGTGAGCAACTAAAGTCAACTGAGACTATTTTTCAAGAAATATCATGACAAAAAGGTTCTGCTGCCCAAAAATCATCATGGAATTGGGGATGTTCCTGGCAACTCCACACTCTAGTACCATTCAATCATGGGACAAACTTGCAAAGAGCAGGACTACCAGGCCTGGAGATGGGAGGTCTTGGGTTCAAATCTGACCTCAGATATTTCCTAGATATGTGACCTGAGGCAAATCACTTTACTCTAATTGCCCAGCCCTTACTACTTTCCTGTCTTAGAACTGATACTTAAGTCAGGATGCAAAGACAAAAGGTAAGGGTTTAAAAAAAACGCAAGTCTTTCCACACAGGGCCATCTGAGATGACCCATCCTTTAACAATAGATCACATGCCCCTATTAAATGATGTTAAACTCAGGAAAAAAAACCAACCAACCAACCAACCAACAGGTTTACCTGTCTTTCCAGCTTCATAAGATATTACTTGTCCTTTTTTTGAATTTTGGGATCCAGCCTTTGCTCCTCACACACAACCCTCTGTCTCCCATCTTCCATCTCCCTGCCTTTAAAAAGGTCATCCAGTATCCTTGCACTGCACTCCCACCTTACCTTTGCCTAACAGAGCTGCCCTCTTCCTCTGAGATGCAGCTTAGGCACAAAGGCCCTCCCTCCCAGTTGCTAGTGTCCTCCCATAGATCATATCCTTTCTTTCTTTATTTACTATATTTGTGCTGTTTCTATATGTGTGTATTATGTGCACTTGTCTCTTCATTAGAAAGTAAGCCCCTTGAGGGCAGCTGGGTAGCTCAGTGGATTGGGAGTCAGGCCTAGAGACGGGAGGTCCTGGGTTCAAATCTGGCCTCAGACACTTCCCAGCTGTGTGACTCTGGGCAGGTCACTTGACCCCCATTGCCCACCTTTACCACTCTTCCACCAAGGAGCCAATACACAAAAGTTAAGGGTTTAAAAAAAAAAAAAAAAAAAAAGTAAGCCCCTTGAGAGAGTAGGGATTGTTTTATTCGTGTCCCTACAACCTGACACAGTTTTGGGCACACAGGGTTTGTTAAAAATTTGTTGATTTGTTTGAATTTCATGCAAATAAAAATTCCATTTTGAAAAATTTGCTCCACTGAAAAATGCTAAAGAGGACCAAGACAGATAATTGCAACCAAACTGTAGCTGAAGGCAGGTAGAGTGGTTTGAGTTTCAAAGCTATGCTCTCCCAAACAATGTCACAATAGGGAGCTGGTAAGCAGAAAGGCTGACAGAAAGCTCTGGGGTGCTACTAGAATGAAGCTGATAATTCTTCGGTTTCATAGTCACAGCTATTCTATCTCCAAAGCAAGAAGACAGTACCCTGTGAGCCAAAGTAGACTGCTTGTTCCCTAACCTTGAGCTGCCATCTCCAGTCTCTATGCACTTCTGAAGGGCAGCCCCTCGTGCCTAGATGTTACTTTCTCATCTCTACTGGTTAAAATCCTTTTGTTCCTTCAAAGCTCGGCCCAAGTGCCACTTACCCTATGAAGCCATCTCTATCCCCTGAGTTTGCATGAAATAAGATACAGAAGTTCTCTCCTCTCTCATATTTCCTCAGAGAATTTCAGCTCTCTTCTTTGCTCCATCACATCTTACCTTGTATTATAATTATTTTTATTCATGTCATCAGAGCTGGTGGGCCAAGCCAGGGATAATGGAAAGGTAGCCAGGCACCCAACTGGTATCCATACAAAGTCAAGAGGTCTAGGGAAAAGCCCTCAGCCTTGGGTGGACCTCAGAGATTGATTTCCAAGAGAGGAAGGACAAGAGTCACAGCACAGGATGAGAATGTAAGATCAACAAGACCACAGATACAGAGATATACATACTGCATCCTCCCCCTTCCCCCATACTATCATTGTATTCACAAAGTACAGTAGATTAGCTTGCACATAGGTGCTAAGCTGAATGGTTGTTGAATCAAAGTGATAGTGAGAGTGAAACTCTACATTAAGGCTGGCCTGCATATGTATTAAATATGGCCAAGGGAGCTAATTTTAAAAGAGCATGTTTGGACACATTCACATTCAGAGGAAATGACCTTTTGTGAAGGATTGTGTTACTGCTCCTATCAGTCTAAAGGAGGGTCCCCTTAACACTCTCTAAAAATTCAGTGCTGGTTTCAGCATGATGTCATGCACCTAGGACACACACAACAGATACTAATTAATGACAACCTGAAAGATTTCATGCCCTTTTCTTCAGGGCTGAACATGATAGCTGATTGCAAAGCGTGACGGGATGTTCTAAGCCAGCTACAAGGTTTTTTGCCAATGCTCATATTCACGAAAGATTAACAGAGATTCTACAACATATTGTTTACCATCAAAATAGCAGCAAGGAGGTAAGCTAAAGCTGAAAAGGGTACTCGACTGGAGGAATCGGAGGAATCGGTAATTCTACCTGAGTGACTAACAGTTCTTTATGCTTAAGTTGGCAAGAGAAGCATTCCAATTAGAAACGGTACACACAGCTTTAACAAAATGCAGATATAGTGGTCTGCTACAAAATTGTTTTACCACCTGCAATTTTTCCTTTTCATTCGACAGAACTGTTCAAAATCATGTTTCTTTTTTTTTAAGGTGTTGTATAATGTGAAGCTGACCAAAGTATGTAAGCTTGGGGAAGCTAAGAAAAAATATACATGCTCTACATACATGTCCAGTAGTGTGCAGATGAGCCCAGAGGCCACTTGGGAGTTCCTTCCTACCAAAAGCCCACTAACCCTAAAGGAGACATCAAAAGTGTACTTCACTTGTAGGGTGTGGACAAAGGAAATCTGTGAAAACAGCAAGTGTATTTTTCCACTGATTCGTATTATAATCTCAGAGATGTGGTGAGCTGACTGACACTAGCAAAGAAATCAGGAAGTAGCATTTCTATGAGCTGTCAGGACACTCAGAACTCTGATGCCTAATTTACACCGCTAATTCAGTTCAATGTACTTTTCAAAGAAACCCCCTCCCTGGAAGAGGTTTCTACTTACTCTATTTAAAGGACCAGGGGTGTGAAGAACAGATGACTGTCGAGAAGGCTGCTCATAGACCTGCTCCCTCCATTTCTTAAGTTAGAGGTACATCTAACTTATCTAAGTGGGTCTAGTATAGCAAGGCCAACTTAGATATGTTGGTATATATATTTATCTCTAACAGTACCTGAGAAGCAGCATAGTCTAGCAGATAAAGAGCAAGCCCTGTGGTCAGGAAGCCTTGAGTTCAAGCCCTGCCCCTGTGTGACCTCAGGTAAGTCACTTACCCTCAGTGGACCAGGCAACATTCTAAGACTAGAAAACACAGACCTAGATTCCATATCAGGAGTTTCCCACACAAATGAAATCACAGATCCCAATCCCAAACAACAAAACAATGATTAGGCTACTTGGTAGCCTATGTATTTTACAGTAAAAAGAACACTGAGTTTGGAGTCAGAAGAACCGGGTTTGAATCTCTTCTCTTACGTGTCTGACCTTTTCAGCGTCCTCGTCCATAACATTAGCTGACCTCTAAGGTCTCTTCTTCCAGCTTTGAATCTGACAGGCTTGATAAGAAAAAAAACAACAACAAAAAAAACACACATGCACACGCGCACGCGCGCACACACACAAAACACACGAAGAGCACAGAGCACAAGAAAAGCGATACTTTGGCTTCCAGCTTGGTGTATTTGGGTGTTGAAGGTTTCAAAGGGTTCCCAATGGAAACATTATGGTAAGAATGACTAGGTTTGCTTGACTAGGAGTTGAAATAAGAAAAGTCTTTTCACTAGGTCCTAGCATATTCTGAAAGACTAGGAATTTGATCAAACTGGTATTTACCAAAATGTTGGGAGCCAGATGAAAACTTCACACTATGCCAGTCCTATTGAGGGTATTAGCTGCCTTATAAAAATTCAATTTAATTAGCCATAGGGACAAAGTTATGTTTCATTTTCCTAGCTTAACTAAATCCCTAAGTTCCTGTTAGAAAGTCTAGGTCGAGAAGCTAAATACAGAAAGTTTAACTGCACGACCACAGACTACAGTTCTCATCCAACCCAGTGGCCTCACTCATGCATGTTACTAGTTACAAGGGCTGTGTATGGCTCAGCACAACCAATTCCCACTAGCAAAAAACCAACTGCCTACACATGTCCTACGGAAAGAAAATCAAGACTATCTCCTTTGTACCGATGTATGTTTGTTGCGAACAACCTACACTCCTACATACTTAATCCTAAAAGTTGTTGCCATATTCAGTGAAAGGCAAAAAAATCCATTTAGATTTTCTTTGCATTTTAGGCAAATTATTTCTCCTGTGCTATCTGTATATATTAATTTCATAAATGATCTCAGGGATGGATTCTTCCCACTTTCCTCAAGTCTTCAGTGTTAAGCCATAGGTCTTGTACTGAAACCGAAAAGGAGGCCCAAGTCACCTAGTTTCGCTAAGAACTTGAAAAGTTTACAATCAGTTGGGCCAAGTGTCACCCATCCTAATTGTTACTTGCACTCTGGCAATCTGAAATGAGTTTGTTTGAGGATCCGTTCAGAACTACAGGAGGAACAAAATACAGCTGAAGGGCCTGAGGGTTGACAGAGCCCACCAGGCTCAAGAAACCATCTAAGCAGACAGTCATTGTCCTGCCTGTGACTTTGCTCCCAATGGGCAATCTGAACTCGGGGCTCCACAGAGTAGCACTTTTATGTAACTGGCAGATTGGGGGTGGTGGGGGAGGGATGTGAGGTGTGAGTACCATGCTCCAACAGCCACAAATTCAGCCATCCCCCAATGTGGGACTCCTTACCAAAGAGTCCCCTTGGCTGCAAGTAACAGAATTGGTGACACTTTCCGCACTGCTTCTATTAGGAATGGCTGGGGGGCAGAGGGGACATCAAGTACACTCCTCCCTATGGGGTGGCCAGAAATTCCCATCTCCCTCTTCCTGCCACGGGGGAGGGGAGGAGGAGGAGAACTGACAGCCCTGTGGAGACTGGCAAAGATGTGGGGGACGGGAAAAAAGGGGCTTGAACAGGGTAGCAGAAGGGGCAAGAAGAGGGGAAAGGAAGGGAGGGAGATGGAGCTGCTGTGGCGCACTCTTTCGCCGGGGAGTAGGACTACTACGCAGGCGCGGGAGGGGAGGGGCCAAAGTGACGGGGGG
>NC_058136.1:70753594-70779178 GCF_016433145.1 Gracilinanus agilis | reverse complement strand
GGGAAGGAGGGACGCCATCCACCAGCCCGGCCCGGCCCGGCTCGCCTCCCCGACCCCGCGGCCCCCGCCCGCGCTGCCTCCTCTCCGCGGAGGGGCCCCCGCCCGCGGCCACAGCGGCGCCACTCACAGTCTGTCCTCCTCGCCTCCTCCTCCTCCGCTCAGCGCGGCGGCGGCGGCCATTTTCCGAACGGCTTTTACCACAGGACTCTTGATGAGGAGGGTGCGCGCGCGCCGCCGACAGCCTGGGAACGCGCGCGCCGCCCCACGTCTCCGCCACGCCACGCCCTCCCGATCCCGCTAAGCTTCCCTCAGTTCCCTTACCCACCACTATCCGGTCCCTTCTCTCCGGGGCTGGGCGGCTCCACCCCCTGCTCCTTTCTTATTGGACAGTATAGACGTCATTCCGAATATTCGTGCGTTATTGGCTACAGAGTTAGCGAAGGGAGCCGGGCTTCTCGCAGCCCCTCAATGAATTGGTGGAAGTTTCTGTCAATCACTGCCAGGTGGAGGAGAGAGGAAGCCCTTTCTGACTATTGATTGGACGATGATAACTAAATGGAGACTGCGCCAATTGGGCGTTCTTAGCTGTCGGTTCAGAAAAGTGGGCGTGTCAGAACTTTTGGGGTGGTCTAGCGGGTGGGATTTGAATATTAACGCTTTTAAACAATCTTCTCTGCAGGTTCCTTGGATGAGGTTTCTAAGGACGTTCCGTTTGGCCCTTTTATAAACCGGCTGATGTCCGCTGGTCACACACACGCGCACGTGCACGTATACCCATCTAACACGCACTTTGCTCCCATTCATCTGTGTCTAGCGCTACCTTTACGGAACGCAATCTCCAGAGCAAGGAAATAGCTTCAGGGTCCCCGATTCCCGCTCCCACCCCTGCCCCACTGCAGGTCCCTATAAACGTGGCTGTAAGAATCAGGCCACATTAACTGCATGTATGCGGAAGATGGACTTTGGTCGCAGAATTGGGATGGCATCCACAACTCCAACGTTAATGGGGCGACTAGTTGGCGCAGTGGTAGAAAACTGGGCCTGGAGTCACATACTTCTTAACTGTGTGACCTTGGGTAAGTCACTTAGCCTCGTTTTTCTCATCTTTAAAATGGGGATGAGAACAATAGCTCCAATCTCCCTAGGTTGTCATGAGATAATGACAAAACACTTAGCACAGTGCCTTGTAGGTACAGAATAACAATAAACGTTAGCTATTATTATTGAGCTCTGCCCAGCTGGCATGACAGCCTTCCACCAAGGATCATCCAGGATGTTGCTCTAGGATCCGTTTTCCACAGCAGATCTAGGTCTACTTTCCTTTTCCCAAACTCGAACTCATTTTCTTGCCTTCCTATCTTGGAACCCTTAGCTCCCTTCAAGGTTCAGCTCCAGTTCCACCTCCTAATAACAATAACTTAGATTTCTTTGAAGCCTTACTCTGCAAAACACCACATGACTTTTCTCCTTTGATTCTCCCAGCACTAGGTGTTAGATTATCTCCACTAGGGAAACAGGTTAAGAAAGTGATTTGTCCAGGATCACACAGCATTTGAATGCCTCTTCCTGACTCAAAAGTTCAGTGATCTTATCTGGTTGCCTACATGAGACCCTTCCTGATTTCCACTAGTTAATATCACATTAGGAATTAAAAATTCAAGGTAGGTTATTGCTCTCCCTTTCCAAATCACACTGTATTTAATTTTGGTAACAACCACAGGAAAAAGGCCATCCCTGGATGTTCCCTACCATATTAAATAAGGATACTAAAGGGAATATTATAGGATGGCCAGATGGTACAGCTATTGTTTGGTCCCGAACAATTCTTTGTGACTCCATTTGGGGTTTTCTTGGCAGAGATCCTGGAGTGGTTTGCCATTTTCTTCTCCAGCTCATTTTACAGATAAGGAAACTGAGGAGTAAACTGAGGGTAAAGTGACTTCCTCAGGGTCACACAGCTAGGAAGTCTCTAGGCCTGGTGTTGCTCTATCTACTGAACCACCTAGCTGCCTCCCCTTCCCCTTTATACTCTTAAAAATTATTGAAGATGCTTTTCTTCGTGTGGGTTCTCTCTATTGCTATTGATCATGTTAGAAATAAAACCATCTTAGTATTATTACAAAAATAGTTTTGACCTTGAAAACCCCATGAAAAGATCTCAGGGGACCCCGAGGGGCCCTTGGAACACACTTTAAGAACTACGGACGTATACCAATGAAATCACCAGCACAGACCCTATTTCTTTAAATCTATCAATTCTTTCCCTAGACTGTAAGCTCCTTGAAGGCAGAGTCTTGATATCCCCATGGCTTCTCTCTGTGGCATGCCTGGCGTGGCACAGAGTTGGTGCTTAATAAACACTGACTAAAACAAAAGAGTCCCTGCCCTTCAGGGACACACAACTCAATGGAGGAGACAAGCTGGAAACCATGTACAAACAAGCCATATTTAGGATAAATAGGAAATAGTCAAAAGAGAAGAATGAAAAGGGATGGAGAAAGGCTTCCTGTGGGAGGTAAGACTTTAGCTGGGACTTGAAGGAAGCCAGGAAACAGAGATGAGAAAGGAAAGCCTTCAAGGCATGGGGGCCAGCAAATGAAAATGCTCAGGGTTGAGAGAAGGAATGTCTCCTTGGAGGAACAGCCAGGAGGCCAGTTATCCTCACAGAAACCAAGAGTTTGTGGTAGGGGGGAAAGTGTCAGAAGACTGGAAAGGTAGGGAGGGCAAGTTAGAAGGGCTTGTTTGATTTGGGAGATGATAGGAAGAGAGGTGACAAGGTTAGATCTCACTGGAGGCAGGCAGAAGTCCCAGCAGCTATTGAAGTAATCCAAGTGGGTGAGGTGATGAGAGCCTGCACCAGTGGGGTGGAAATGTCAGAGGAGAGAAGGGGCCAGCTTTTAGGAAGGTAAAATTGAGAGACTTTGGCAACAGATTGGATCTGGGCTGGTGTGACAATATTGTGAAGATGACTGTCATTGAACTCATAAAATCTTTGCTTTTATTTCTCAATGAAAACATCCATAGTCATTAGTATTGGGATGGGGTGGAGGGAAGCAAGGGACAAAGTATGAGGATAAGCTTTGAACAAAGCCAGATGGGTCCTGTTTGCTCCCTGGAAAAAGGACACTGCCTCCCCTGCTTGAAATTCCTCCATCCTATCCATTCCACCTTTACACATGTGGGGAGGGAATTTAAAACCTTTTAAAAAAATTTTTTTTTTATTTTTTAAACCCTCACCTTCCGTCTGGGAGTCAATACTAAGTATTGGCTCCAAGGTAGAAGAGTGGTAAGGGCTAGGCAATGGGGGTCAAGTGACTTGTCCAGGGTCACACCTTTTAAAATTTAAATTTCAACCCTTTCAGATTATTGCTAATTTCCTTCCTCCCTCCCTAGCTCCCCCCCCCCCCCCATCTCTCTGTCTCTCTCTCTCTCTCTGTCTCTCTGTTTCATACAGGATCACAGTTTTACAACCTTTTGGGCAATTCCAAATTGTTCTCCAGAATGGTTGGATCATCCACAATTCCACCAACAGTACATTAGTGTCTGTATTTTTCTACATCCCCTCAAACATTTATTTTCATTTTCTGTCATATCACCCAAACTTATAGGTGGGAGGTGGCACCTCAGAGGTATTTCAATTTGCATTCCTCTAATCAATAATGATTTAGAGCATTTTTTCATATGACTATGGAGAGCTTTGATTTCTTCATCTGAAAACTGCCAGTTCATATCCTTTGATCATTGGGGAATGACTTGTATCTTATAAATTGAACTCTATTTATTTGAGAAATGAGGGTTTTATCAGGGAAACTAATTGTAAAAAATTTCCCGCTGCTTTTCTGCTTTCCTTCTGATCTTGACTGCGTTTGGTTTTGTTTGCAAAAAACCTTTTAAAGTTTAATGTAATTAACTTTATTACAAAAATGAACAATATGGAAATGGACTTTTGAGTACAAACATGTAAGACCCAGTGGAACTGCTTGTCAACTATGGGAGAAGAGAGGGAAGAGGGAGGGAGACAGCATGAATCATGTAACCTTGGAAAACTTATGTGTAGATTTCTTACTGGAATAAAATAAATAAATGTTAAAAATTAATAGAATGAATGTAATGATCCATTTTACATCCTATCTCTTGTTTGGTCATAAGGTCTTCCCTCATCCATTGATCTGACCGGTAAAATATTTCATGCTCCCCTAGTTTGCTTATGGTATCATCCTTCATGTCTAAATCATGAATCCCTTTTGACCTTTTCTCAGTATGTGGTATGAGATGTTGGTCTATACCTAGTTTCTGCCAAATTGCTTTCTAGTTTTCTCAGCAATTTTTGTCAGATAGTGAATTCTTGTCCCCAAAGCTTGAATCTTTGGGTTTGTCAAACACTACGTTATATTATGATGTATTTAATCGATTCCACTGATCCACTGATTCTTAACCAGTACCAGATTGTTTTGATGGTTGCTGCTGTGGAGGACTTGGAGCTTGGTAAGACATGGAAGAAGCCAAGGTGATATCCACTACATCCCGAGCCATCAGCAGCCCTCTTGACTTTTGTCTTGCCACTGGATATGGATGACTCTGGAAGAGAGGGTGAGGCGAGGCCAATGACTTGGTACAACTCTGCCTCACTTAAATCCAACTTGTGCATCAGTCAAAAGACCTCACCAATGATGACATTTTGGTCCTCTTCAGTATAAAGTACAACAACCGACTAACTATGCTGTCTCCCACTACCTTCAAGTTAACCGAAGCCTAGCCATTTGAATGACTTATCTGAGAAATGAATTGATGTAAATTCCTCATTCTCTGATGGTGATAGAAAAAATAAGTCACGAGGCCATTAAAAGCTACAGGTCTAGATAAAGATGATTGTTATTTAAAGCAAAAAAAATTTCATAGAAACCAGCAAGACAATTTTATATTATACATTGTTTTTGTCAAAGGACAACATTTTCTCTAATATGAAGAGGGAAAGAAGGGAGGGAGACATCTGGGAACTTTAATGTAACAAACAAATAAATACATTTTAAATGATTTCTCTTAAAAAAAAAAGTTACAGATCTGCGACTATGGAATTCCAAAGGAAAGTTTTACTGAGAACAGTGAGAAGAAAATAACTGCCCAAGACTTGATTTTAATTAACAGCTTGGCTCCAGGGGCTAGAATGTTAGAGGTAAAGCCAGCCTCTGACACTTGCAAGATATATAATCATGGGCAACTTATTTAATATCTCTCAGCTTCAGTTTCCTCATAGATAAAATAGGAATAGTAATAACTAGAGTATTTATAATGATAATAGCTAGAATTGATAGTGTGTTTTAAGGTTTACAAACATTATCTCATTTGATCCTCACAACCTTGGGAGGTAGGTGCTAGAATTATCCCCATTTTACAGATGGGAAAACTGAGGTAGACAAATGTTATGGAGTTTACTCAAGATTATATAGTTACTAAGTGGTTGAAGGATTTGAACTCAAGTCCTCTTGATTCCAAGTCCAGCATGCTACCCACTGGACCCATGCTATGTAAAATAAAACCTTGAAGGGGCAGCTGGGTAGCTCAGTGGTTTGAAAGCCAGGTCTGGAGATGGGAGATCCTAGGTTCAAATCCGGCCTCAGACACTTCCTAGCTGTGTGACCCTGGACAAGTCACTTAGCCCCTAGTGCTTAGCCCTTACCACTCTTCTGCCTTGCAACCCAAAACTTGGTATTGATTCTAAGACAGAAGGTAAGGGTTCAAAATAAAATGAAACAAAACATTGAGGTAGTTATCTCTTGAGGTTGTCGTGAAACTACAAACTCAAAGTCTACCTCCAAAATAGAAAGTCAATTCTACTAAACATAGCAAGCTTCTGAAAGAAGCCTCTGTTTAAAAAGAAAAAGGAAAATCCATCAAATAAGCCAGCAGTTGAGAAGTCAAAGGATTCAACACCTCACAGTCCCTAATGAGAATCCTTCCCGGTTGCTTAGCTCGGTTCAGTGGATGCTACTTTCCCCTGCACTTTTTCTTTTAATCCTTCCCTTCTGCTCTAGTAACAACTCCACACAGAAGGGTAAGGGCTGGGCAAATGGCGGGAAGTGACTTGCCTCTCTCTCTTGCCCCCTAGTTAATAACACTTTCATCTTAATGATGATGCCTTTGATTTACTTGCGAGCGAGCCATCTTTCTTTCACTCTCTGCGTTTTGCTCCTGTTTATTAGCCCTGGCTTTCCCCATGTTATGGTATGTCTGGCACCCTCTGTATAGGGGCATTTCTGGATTATGGATGTAATATCGATATTTTGTAATAATAAGTAATAACAATCTACATTTTGGTATTAAAAATAACAACATACTTGGGAATATAACCTATATCTGGCTTTGCTAGACGGTAAAGAAAAAGAAAAGATTAAAACAGCTTTGATGATCTCATCGATTCCACCTGCTGGTCTGTTATCTTAGCATGCTTCCCAGGACTTGGCAATCTTTGAAGAACCATTAGTGGCGAGCCATCCTGGAGCAGATCGAGAACACTCCCGGCTCTCACACATCTCACGCCTTTCACGGTGGGGTTTGGTTGGCTCTTTGGTTGGCATCGAAGGAGCTTGAGACTTGACCTTGAATCTTCTTCCCACATGTTGGGTTCCTGTTAGCTGTGTTTGCTCTGGACACGTCTATCTGACTGGTGATGAATTAGCTTTTTGCTTCTCTTTCTGACTATCATGGCAGGCTTCGCAAGAGGTCTGAGGGCAACAATGTCTCCTGCAATCAAAGAAAAGCCACCCGGCGTACACTGCTGAAAAGTGGTCAGGTCCCAGAAACCCCTGAGGCATGTGATCAAAGGCATAGAATCCTCTGGACAGATGATTTTGTTCTTGTCTTAGCCCAGCCTTGTGATCTACTGCTCAGGTGTGTACCTGGAGGAAGAGGGAGGAGAGGACAGGGAAAGCTCCTTTTGGTTAGGTGAGAGCTGCAAGAATAGACAGGAGCTGAATTGTGAATGGATTCAACCATTTTGGAGAACAATCTGGAATTATGCCCAGAGAGTTATAAAACTGAGTATCCCCTTAGCCCAGTGATTCCCAAAGTGGGCGCCACCGCCCCCTGGTGGGTGCTGCAGCGATCCAGAGGGGCGGTGATGGCCACAGGTGCATTGATTTTTCCTATTCACTGCTATGAAAATTTAAAAAAAAAATTAATTCCCAGGGGGCTAAGTCATATTTTTTTCTGGAAAGGGGATGGTAGGCCAAAAAAGTTTGGGAACCCCTGCTCTAGATCCAGAAATACCACTGTTAGGTCTCCTTCCCAAGGTGATCAGGGAAGAGTAAAAGAACCTACAGATTCTAAAATATTTACAGCAGCCCTTTTTGTGGTGGCCAAGAACTGGAAATTGAAGGGATGGGCGCCCATCAGTTGGGGAACGGCTCAACAAATTGTGGTATAGGATTGTGATGGAATACTACTAAACTACAAGAAAGGATGGGCAGATTAATTTTTAAAATGTGGAATTATACAAAGTGAAACTAGTAGAACCAAGAGAACTTTATATACAGCTCCAGAATTAATATTTGAAGAATGTCTTGTGAATGTCCACCTCCAGGGAAAGAACAGATAAATAGAAACATGAAAGACATAATTTATCTATGCACATATTTTAGTGTGGGGAGAAGAGAAAGATACAGGAGAAATTTAATGTAACAACAAACAAGTTAATTAATTTTGAAATAAATCAATCAGGTAATAATGGCAATTCCAAAAAAATAAATAAATGGGAACTGGAAGGAAGTATGTGAACCCGGAAGCCCAAACTGCTCAGCATAGGAAGCTAGGACCCCAGTCTCTCCCCTCTCTGATCCATCCTATCTAATGAACAGAGAGTGACCATGTTATTCCCCCGGCTCAAGAAGCTCCCATGGTTCTTTCTTATCTCTAGGATAAAATATGAATTTCTTGGCTTGGCATTTAAGGGCCTTCACATTCTGGCTCCAAGCCATTTACCCAGACTGATTTCTTATCACTCCCCCTCACATAATCTCTGTTCCAGTCAAACCTGTTGATCCCTGTGTATATCATTCAAGCAATCAATAAATATTTATTAAGCACCCATTATATGCTAGGCTCTGGAGACACTAAGACAAAGTAAAACAGGCCCTGTCTTCAAGGAGCTTACAGTTTAGCAGGGAGAAAACATAGGCATCAGTTTCTTCATCTGAAAATTGATGGTTTGAACTCGATGACCTTTAAGATCCTTTCTAGGGACAGCTAGGTGGCTCAATGCTTAGAGCACTAGGCCTGGAGATGGGAGGTCCTGGATTCAAATGTGATCTCAAATACTTCCTAGCTGTGTGACCCTGGGCAAGTCACTTAATCTCAGTCACCTAGCCCTTATTCTAAGACATAAGATAAAAGTTTAAAAAAAAAAAAGGTCTTTTCTTTCCTTATCTTCCATCTTAGAGATACCAAGTATTGATTCCAGGACAGAAAAGCAGTAAGAGAGAGGAAACTGGGTTTAAGTGACTTGTCCAGGGTCACATAACTGGCAAGTCTCTGAGCCAGATTTGAACACAGGATCTTCTGACTCTAGGCCTGGCACTCTATCCACTGAGCCACCTAGCTGCTCCATTAAGAGTCTTGAGTCCTTTCATTGTCAAGTCCCCAATACCGAAAATCACAGGCTACCCAGTAGACAAGGACATCTTGAATTTCAAAGTCTGATGGTCTATACACATTTGAACCCTCCTAGCCTTTTTTTATGCCACTTTCATGGGTGAGGCATATAGACTATGACTTTCTATGACTATACTGTTGAGTAACAGTTCCTAGTGGTCTCTGAGGTCTTCCATCTTGGCAAGAGCCTATATACCAAGATCCTTTTCAAAAAGTCTGGAAGAGGGCAGCTGGGTAGCTCAGTGGATTGAGAGCCAGGCCTAGGGACGGGAGGTCCTGGGTTCAAATCTGGCCTCAGACACTTCCCAGCTGTGTGACCTTGGGCAAGTCACTTGACCCCCATTGCCTACCCTTACCGCTCTTCCACCAAGGAACTGATACACAGAAGTTAAGAGTTTAAAAATATATATTAAAAAAAGTCTGGAAGACATTGAGATAGGTAATATGCCAAGGCATAGACCACATCCCACTTGTGCAGGGGGAGAGGACTGGCCCTCAGCCTGAATGTCCTTCTCAGAAGATCCTTCCACACGTGAGACGTGAGACGCTAGAGAGGCTCTAAGTCAAACTTCTCTGCATTCACCCTTGAGCTACAGGACAAAAGGTTGCTCAGATATGCACATGGCCATCACTGGCCTTCATCCTACAAGTTCTGAACAGGAGATACAGACTGTCAGGGTGGTCAGCTGCTGACTTCCACCTTGCTGTCTTTGGAATTCCGACAAATCTTTTAAGAGACTCAAGTTGGTCTGAACCAACCCCAAGTATGTTGACCAGGTCTGGACATACCAGGGTAGTGGTGGCCGCCTTCTTGGAGAGACATACTACTTCCCCAGGGGAACTCCATGCTCACTCTGATATAATCCAATATGGGTAGTCTTTCTCAGTCCACCTAGAAAGGCTTAACCCCTGTATGACCTCCTTGGTCTCCCTATCTCAGATGTCTCCCCTGTCCAATTTACCTTCCAATAGTTACCAAAGTGATTATCTTAAAACTCATGTCTGACCTGTTTTCTAGTCAATAAACTCCAGTGAGTCTCTATAAGTTCCAATTTGAAATATGAACCAATCAGCTTAGTATTTCAAGCCACAACATAGCCCTGCCTTCCTTGCTAGTCTTCATACCCCATAATCCATCTCATTTGCACCCAACCTTTGCACTGCTATTGTTCACATCTAAAAACTACATTCTCAGGGACAGCTGGGTAGCTCAGTGGATTGAGAGCCAGGCTTAGAGACAGGAGGTCCTAGGTTAAAACCCGGCCTCAGACACTTCCCAGCTGGGTGACCCTGGGCAAGTCACTTGACCCCCATTGCCTAGCCCTTACCACTCTTCCGCCTTGGAGTCAATACACAGTATTGATTCCAAGACAGAAGGTAAGGGTTTAAAAAAACTATGTTCTCCTCACTTCTGTCTTTTTATTTTTTTAATTTAACTTTAAAAAATTTTAACCCCTTACCTTCCACCTTAGAATCAATACTATGTATCATTGTGATTGGTTCCAAGGCAGAAGAGTGATAAGGGCTAGGCAATGGGGGTCAAGTGACTTGCCCAGGGTCACCCAGCTGGGAAGTGTCTGAGGTCAGATTTGAACCTAGGACCTCCTGTCTCTAGGCCTGGCTCTCCATCCACTGAGCTACCCGGCTACCACCTCCTCTACCTTTTTAGAATTCCTAGTTTCCTTCAAAACTCTGCTTACGTACTTTGTTCTAGTTGAGATCTTTCCTGATTCCATTAACAGCTAGTGCCTTCCTACCCCAAATGGCCTTGTATTTATTTGGTGTGTATCTGTATGTGGTTATATTTGTACACATTGTGTCCACTGATGGAATTAATGTCCTTGACAGGGGACTTTTATTTTACTGCTCTGTTTTTTCGTCTTCATATTCTCAGAGCTGAGCACATAGTTGGTGCTTAATAAATGCTTGTTGGTTGAATGGATTGATTGGCTGTTAGAGGTATAGGCTGCTAGAGTTCTTCATAAAATGACTAGACACCAATTGCTGCTTGAGACTCACTATCCAGTGCAACAGGACACTTGATTTCTTCAAGGGAAGAGGAAGGGAATGAGCATTTATTAGAGGCACCTACTATTGGCCAGGCACAGTGCTAAGCCCTTCACAAATATAATTTGATCGTTTGAGCAAATCTGATCATCTTCCGTCCTTGCTGTCACTACTACATGGGGGTCTTATGGATCCAGGTGGGAAAGGCGCGCAGTGGGTCTAGGGTTGAGCTCTTTATAGGGCCTGGAGCAGCCACATTCCCAACTCCCTCTCTTTTTTTCTGATGTCATTTCTGTGGAATTCAGCATCGGACAGACAAAACATCAGAGTGCCTTTGGGTAGAGTCCACTAAGGTTGTGGGGAGACTGAGGGAAGGTCCAACTATCCCACAGGGTACGCGCACTGCTCATCGATAGATGGAATTCTCCTGGACCACTGGGGACTCTGAAGAAGGCAGGGCTAGTTAAGTGATGAGGCCAGATTGTAGAGGGTTTACAAGAGAGAGTGACAGGGGAGCAAGTGTAAAGGGCTTTCTTGTGAGGGTTAGCCCAGAGGAGATGGAGAGATGTAGGAAGAGAGCTAGCAGGGGTAATCAGATCCAGCGAGGCTTTTTGGCAATGGGTGAGGAGTGTTTGTAGGAAGCAGGGAAGCATCTAGTAGAAAAGAGATCAGAGATTGGGGTGAGTGTGTGGATGATAGAGGGGACAATCTGTTGGAGAAGATGGGATAGAATAGGATCACTTGTATATGGAGAGGGGTTTACCTTGGCCAGGAGAATGGCAAACTTATTTTGAAAGACTAAAGCCTGGAACAGTGGGTGGGCAGCTGGGTAGCTCAGTGGATAGAGAGTCAGGCCCAGAGTCAGGAGGTCCTGGGTTCCAATCTAGCCTCAGACCCTTCCTAGCTGTGTGACCCTGGGCAAGTCACTTAGCTCCCATTGCCTACCCTTACCACTCTTCTGCCTTAGAACCAATTTGGTTCTAAGACAGAAGATAAGGGTTTTTTTTAAAAAAAAGAAAGACAAGATGAAGGAGATAACAGGGGAAGATATTTTAATGACATGAGACTAGAGACAAGAGAGAATACAGTTGGGTTTTTTTTTAGTGAATTATAGAGGCATCCCCAGACAGCTAGATGGTACTACGGGGCTATCAAATGATAGAGGGTTGGGCCTGGAGTCGGGGAGACTCATCTATGTTGACTTCAAATCTGGCCTCAGACACTTCCTGGTTGTGTGAGCCTGGGCAAGTCACTTCACCCTGTTTGCCTCAGTTCCTCATTTGGAAAATGAGCTGGAGAAGGAAATGGCAAGCCAGCCCAATACCTTTGCCAAGAAAACACCAAATGGAGTCACAGAGAGTTGGGTACAATTGAAACGACTGCACAACATCAGAGGCATTCTCAGTTGAAAAGGGGATGGGGGGGCAGCTGGGTGGCTCAGTGGATTGAGAGCCAGGCCTAGAGACAGGAGGCCCTGGGTTCAAATCTGACCTCAGACACTTCCCAGCTGTGTGACCCTGGGCAAGTCATTTGACTCCCATTGCCTACACTTACCACTCATATACAGTATTGACTCCAAGACAGAAGATGAGAGTTTAAAAAAAATAATAAAAGGGGATGGGGTAGAGAGAGCTGTGGGTGGTTTGGGAAGAGAGGAAAAGGGTTGGAAAAACTGTTGTGGTGAGTGGGATAGTGAATCAATTAGGGAAGCATAAAAAGATTGCTTTGCTCCAGTGAAGGTTCCAGTGAGATTATATAACATCAATTTGTAGTGGACCCATTTAGCATGGTTTCATGATTTTCTCCAGCTTTGTCCAGAAACACATGAACAGGAGAGAAGGCAGCAGATGGTGGGAGTAGTTCAAGGTTGGGGCTTGGCAGAACATGAGTTTCTTTAGTATTTTTTGTGCCTCGTTTACCAAGTTGTTAATTCTCTTTTCGTACTTTTCTTACATCACTCTTGTTTCTTTTTCCAATTTTTCCTCAACCACTCATATCTTTCTCTCACTCTTCCATGAATTCTTGTTGACTTTGGTCCAATTAGCATTTTTCCTCTGAGGCTTTTCTTCTATCTGTTTTTAGGTTGTTGTCTTCTTCTGGGTTTATGTCTTGGTCTTTCTTGACACCACAGAAGCTTTTTATTGTCATGATTTAATATTTTTTGGTTATTTGCTCTTTTTTCCAGCCTATTTCTCGACTTTGAACTTTATGTTAAAGTTGGTCTCTGCTCACCTGGGAGTGGGGAGGCACTGTTCCAGGCTTTAGGCTTTTTCATGTTGCTATTTTCAGAGTTTTCGATGCTTCCAGGATCGTATTATCCTGGGAAAGGTATAGTCACTGCTCTCCTGGTTTGCATTCTGGCCTTTACCTGAGAAGAACCCCTGCTCCCCTGCAGCCACAAGTATTAGTGCTCTTCTTGGCCCTGGAACTTTGGCCAGAGCCTCTGCTCCCTTGTGAGCAATCACAAATCCTCCTCTCTATCCCGTAACTTTGACCCAGAACTGCTTACAGGCAATAGAATTGCCAATCAGTGCTTGATATCTCCAGTGCCAGAAAAGACTCCCCTGTAATCTCTTCCTGACCAGTTGTCCCACCCCTTACCATCTCTGGGAAAGCTCCTGAAGCTGCTGCTGCTGTTCATCCTGCCATTGAGGCAGCTTCCAAGGCCCCAGGAACTTACATTCTCATGAGAGAAGATACCACAAAAAAGGGAACTGAGAAAGGGAAGAGTTATAGGACCAGGATGAGGATGAATGCCCACCTAAGCTCCTCCACAAAATGGAGGCTCCAAGAGGAACTCACTGATAGGACAAGGGGAAGGTCTTACAGAGGGATATCCCAAGTTGTGAAAGCCACATGGGTACTCAAATGTTTAGAGCAAGGACAATCCAGACACTGAGGTGTGAAAGGAAATTCTTGGTTCTCTTTGTCTATTCTGAGTTTACACTTGTGAAAAGAGAATCCTTTGTTCTCTTTGCCCAGTTGGAGTTAAAGCTTTGGTTAACAATAACTTAAGTACCCCTACTTAGTACCTCACAAGATAGTGAGGACAGGATTAGCTCTCCTTTGTCTACCTTTCGATTGAATCAAGACAAGAGAACCACTTGGTGAATTCACACCCTGCTTGGTGCTAGGTGGGAGGCCAGTAAGATGCTTGGAGAGCTCCACCCTTTTTTCTAGCTCAAACTGCCAGAGACTTTTGAATTCTTTTCAGAGTTCACATACTCAGAAACTGTATGAATCCTAGGAGGAGAGTTAACCCCGTTAGAAGTGAGAAGTCAATCTCATGGACACTGCCCCTGGTCAGTGCTGGACAATTTGGAAACTGTGATTGGCCCCTGTGAAGAGGGGCAGGAACAGGAAAACTGCCATAAAAGCCATGAAATGGGCTGAAGGCAGTCTCATGAAGTTGAGTCTAGTGGAGAGTGTTTCCTGGAGATAGTCTCCAAGGATAACTTCACTGGAGATTGTGGCGTGAATCGTGGCTTCGACTTAGATTCTGACTCCTGGACTACTTCGTTGGGTGAGTGAAAAGGGCTGACTACTTTCCTGGTTTTCTAAGAAACTAGCTTCCATCTTGGAGGAGGCCTTGTGGTTACTCACTACTGGCCCTCCTGGAAGAGGACTAATATAAGCATTTTCTCTAACCTCTCTCACATTTCTTTACTTTATTGTTTCCCCTCTATTTTGTAAATAAACTTCTAACTTTTGAGATATAATTGTGGGAAGCCAATGAGAGAATCAGTCTCAAATAGATAAAAATCTGGGACTCCTCTTTTGACCCCTTTTGTGATCCACCCCCTTTCTTGTTGAAAAGTATTGTGGCCTTATTGAAAAGCTTTAAGCTCTTAGAAAACCAGTAGTCAAGAGGTTAACATTCTTCCCCTTTGATCAGAAATGCAGCCAAGGCTGAAACCTTAGTTTAGCAGGGCATTTGCCCCTGAGAGAAGTATTCTCAGACTTAGCTTGCTGATAATCACGCAGCTGAAGGTCCAGCCTGGTTCTTATCTTCACCTTGAAGCTTCAGAAGCCTCTTTGTATTGTCTAAATTGTAATGGCATTTCTGCGGAGCCGTAAATCTTTCTCTGTGCTTTTGGGTGAAAGGGAGTTTGAATTTCATATATAATAAACTTGTGACTCAACGGCACTTCGGAGAAGCAGCTATGCGTTAACAGTTGTCTCCCAAGTCCCGTTATTTTCTTATCAACTAAGCCGTCCTTATCAGAGATGATAAATAGATCTACTTGGCAACCTTTGTTATTTCACATAATTTAAGCCCAACCACTAAATTTAACCTTTATAGAGGGAAGATGTAAGGTGAAACAGCATGGTTTGAAAGTCTAGGAACTAGACATGGGGCCTAGAGGGGGAATGAAGGCTGGCCTGGGGCCCTCCACAAAATAGCGACTCCAGGAGGAGGCCTGGGGCAATGAATGGGACACAGGCTCTGGTAGGGCCCACTAAACTTGGAAAGGCTTTGTGTGTCTGGGTCCAGTATGCCTACTGTCTGAGAATTAGCTTTAATAAATGTGGCCTGGCTCACTGCCAGAGAGTTTGCCTCTACTGTCTACCATTCCCATCTCATGGGCCTCTGTGCTAAGCAGTGTCGATTTGGATCACAACTGGCGTAATACATGGACTTGTAGTGGAATTTGCCATTCTGAGGCTGCTAAGGATTTAGGTACACCACCATCTTCCTGCTCATAGTGATACAACATCTATGGGGCAGGCTTGGTAAATTGCCATCATACCAGGCCCCTGGGTGGAAGAATCTTGAGTGGGAAGTGGGTAGGGGCAGCTCCCAGATGCTTTTTTTAACCCCCTTCCTCCTCCAGTATTTGGCAATTTATTTTTGCATTCAATGACTTAATCCAAAAGATGGACTGATTTCAGCCAGGTAGGAGGAAGTGGTGAATTTATACAGTCAAGATCTTTTGGGCATCCCTCAACTTCTATTCCAGAGGCTGCCACTTACTCTGCTTATATAAAGCTGACCTTAGGGCTGGAGCTGTAACTAGGGCTCAGTGACTGGGACTTGGCCCAGGGGAACTGAAATTCAGAGTGCCCACAGCACTTAGACTCTTTCAGCAACAGAAAAACAATGGTATTTAGTACCTGGTTAGCAAAAATAATTAGTGAAAATTGCAGGAAGCTACCAGATGGCAGAACTACCTTTCCCCTCCTCCAAAGCAGTGACCTTGCAGCGTCCTAGGACATCTCCCTGATCCTCTTCTCCTACAACTGAATTTGTTTTGAAAAATTGATTTGAGGCACATTTTGAGAATGTTGTACCAGACTGCTCAATCCACTTATCCCTGGGCAGACCTGGGACTAGGAGTGCCAGCCAACCCCTAGCTATATCACGAAGACCATCGCCCTATCCCTAAAATTCCCCACCTGCCCCCGTTTCCCAGAATCCTCCTGCCGGGGGTCTGGTGAGATGACACTTTGCTCAGCCTGTCCCATAGATGTTGTGTCATTATGAGCAGGAAGATGGTGGGGCACCTGCCTTGCCAGCATCCACAGAGTGGCAAATTCAGCTATAAATTCAGGTGATGCCGTATCTTGGATGATGGTTCAGGCGTCCAACTCCAGGAGAGAAGTTTGCCTCCAGGCCAGGAAACCCAAATGAGCATTTGGAATACTGCCTGCTCCCACTGGCTTGAGTTTGTTTGCATGTCCTTCCCGTCCTGTTAGCTCCTGCTCTGAGCCAGGGGAATCCTTGTGTACTAATGATAGGGCAGTGTGTCAAGGCTGGCATACCACGTAGGGGGCTCCTGGCTGCTGGCACTGTCTGAGAATCAGTCACCCCAGCCTAATTCTGGGCTAATTATTTGAGCTTTATATATTTATATATGAATATTTATTTATATATTAGTTTTATTTTAAATATATTAGGAATATTTTATGAATATTGTGAATATTTAAATATATGATTATTTATTCGTATATTGTTTTTATTTTAAATATATTGTGAATTTTATGAATATTTAAATATACGAATATTTATATTTTATTTTTGTTTTAAATACATTTTAATTTAAAATATATTTTATTTATATGTTTTTATACTATATATGCTTATATATAACATAAATCTGAGCTAATTAGGGAATTGAGATAGGTCTTATTGTTGACTAATGCTAGGGGCAAAGAGGTTCCTTCCTAAACCCTATCACAGCTTCAACTTCCCTTGGCGTTCAACTCACACCTTCCACACACATTCTGGTGGACTTCAGTTATTCCCGACTCTGATACTCTCTACATGATGATCTGAACTCAGTAGCCTTAGTTTTCTTTTGAGCAGAGCTCTGGACTGTTTGATTCAATTGAACAAATATGTAGCAGGGGCCACCTCCTCCATGAAATGCTCCCAGGTATCAGCATTCTTATGAAATGAGTTTTTTTTCCCAGGCTCCTATTTTCCTTATAATTTTGGCTACATTAGTTTTGTTTGTGCAAAGCCTTTTAAATTCATATAATTGATATTTTAATTTTAATTGTATTAATTATTATAACAATTATACATTTATTATTTTATTATTATGTACAATATAATTATATATAATGAACACTTAGATATATTGTTATAATTATATGACATAATAATTAAATAGAAATATACATAATAAAATCAATTAATTTTAATTCATATAATTGAAATTATCCATTTTATCTCCCATTATCCTCTCTATCTCTTCTTAGATCACAAATTCCTTTATCTATAGATCTGACAGGTATATTTTCCCATGATCCCTGTTTTGTATTTTTTTACTTGTGTACACGCCAGATATCCTCAGTAAACCATAAACTCTCCGAAGGCAGGGATGGCTTTGCTTTTATACTGAAACCACAATTTCTAGCACAGAGTCTGCTACATCATAACTAATAAATATTTATGGAATTGGATGTGGGTTCCACCCAGAGCCACCAATTTGAGGATGAAAAATAAAGAAAGTGGAAAAAGAGTCTGTACCCAGACTGCACGGTCTGTACCCAGAAGCCATCAGTTTTCTCTCTGAAGATGGATTGTTTTTTTAACACTTACCTTGTGTCTTAGAATCAATACTGTGAGGGGGCAGCTGGGTGGCTCAGTGGATTGAGAACCAGGCCTAGAGATGGGAGGTCCTGGGTTCAAATCTGACCCCAGACACTTCCTAGCTGGGTGGCTACTCCATTGCCTAGCCCTTACCATTCTTCTGCCTTAGAACCAATACCCAGTATTGATTCTAAGATAGAAGGTGAGGGTTTAAAAAAAAGAATCAATAATTTGGATTGCATTTTTTATCATGAGTGAGTCCTTTGGGATTGTCGTGGATCGCTGTGGATTCATGGAGCTAAGGAATCTTTCACAGCTAATGCTCTTTACAATACGGCTGTTCCAGAGTACAGTGTTCTCCTGGTTCTGCTCACTTGGCTTTGTGTGAGTTCACACCGTTCTTACTGGGTTTTTCTACATCATCCTGCTCATCATTTCTTATAGCTTTGAGCTCTATCAGTTACTGTCAGCCTGGTTTGGCCCCTCTGCTGAGCTGCTTTTACTGGGATGTGGCTGCTGTGCATGCTACAACTCCTTGGAGCCACAAGGGAGAGTTGGGTGATGGGAGACACCAAAGGTGAATGAACAGCAGGGAGAAGGAGCTGTCCTCCCACCCCGTGCTAGTCTGCTATGCACAGCTCACCCCCCCCCCCCAATTCCCAGCTGAAAACTAAAAAACTGAACTGGGAAGCCCTCAAAGAGCCCCATTACAGCCCTCTTCCCTCCAAATCCCGCCCTGTCCCCTCACTCGGGCCATTTGACAGACACTGATCCGTTGGATAAATTGATAGATATATATGAAGTGCCTGCTATGGGCCAAGCCCTGCGTTGACTGCTGGGGATTCAAAAAGAGGCAAAGGCCAATCCCTGTCTAATGGGGAAGTCAACATGCAAACCAATGTGTAGACGAATCAAGCTGGATACAGGATAGATAGGAAATAGTGAACAGAAGGAAGGTAATGGGATTGAGAGGAGCAGGGAAGGCTTCCTAGGAAAGGTGGGACTGAAAGTTAGCATCGAGGGGAAGAGGGAGAGCATTCCCTGTATGAGAGGCAGCCAGACACTGCCTGGGGTGGAGAGATGGAGCATCTTGTTTGTGGAGCATCTGGGAAGCTGGCGTCATTGGATTGGAGAATGCAGGCCTGCTGGGGAGTAAGGGGTGAGAAGACTGGAAAGGCAAGAGGGGGCTAGGAGACGAAGGCTTTGAATGCCAAACGGAGCATTTTGTATTTGTTCCTGAAGGTAATAGGGAGCCATTGTGTCCGAATTCCTCTTTCAGATCACTTTGACAGCCGAATAGATTTCAGACTAGAGTGAGGAGAGACTTGAGGCAGACAGACCCACCAGCAGCTGTTGCCTCAGTCCAGATGTGAGGTGATGAGGGTCTGCCCTAGAGGAGTGGCGGGGTCAGAGGAGGGAAGTGGGTGGGCGTATTTGAAAGATGTTGCAAAGGTGAAATGGAGAGGTCTTGGCAACAGACCTTACTCCTGTACTGTTTTTGTTGTTCAGTCATTTTTGGTTGTGTCTGACTCTTTGTGACCCCATTTGGGGCTTTCTTGGCAGAGATCCTGGACTGGTTGGCCATTTCCTTCTCCAGCTCATTTTATAGATGAAGAAACTGAGGCAAATAGTGAACTGACTTGCCCAGGGTCACCCAACTAAGATACTGGCATGGTTTGCCATTTCCTTCTCCAGCTTGTTTTACAGATAAGGAAACAGACAAAGGGCGAAGTGACTTGCCCAGGGTCACACAGATGACTTGTCATTTCCTTCTCCAGTTCATTTTACAGATGAGGAAACTGAGGCAAACAAGGTGAAGTGACTTGCCCAGCCTCAGCTAGCTGGTAAGTATCTGAGGCCAGATTTAAACTCACATGGATGGGTCTTCCCAACTCCAGGAGGAGCTCTATCCACTGAGCCATCTAGCTGCCCCCATACCTGCAGCATTTAAGCAATATTACAGAGGGTTGGCAAGGTCCTCAGGAAAAGAAACAGAAAGGCAAAATTGGGGAGCTCCCTTCCTAGGCTCACTGTGTACTTTGGCAAATGATTGTTTTCTGTTTAGGGTTGGGGAAGGAAAGCAGAGGCCCAGAGAGGTCAGCTTATTTGCCTGGGGGTCACAGAGCTGAGCAGCACCTGAGGTAGGACTCTTGAGCTAAGCCACTATCCCACAAATCACCTCTCGAATGGGAATCCCAGGTGCTTACATCACCGTGCTTTGACCACTGATCAGAAACTAGAGAGGGCCATTTCCTGTCCAGGAGACAGCAGCAGCCAAGACACTGGTGGAGTTCCTGTAGAGGCTTGTGTACATCCTTTCAGTCATCTAACCTCAAGGCTTTAGGAATGGGAGTCTCTAAAGAGAGGGAAGTGCATTTCCTTGGACAAAGAGGACCCTTGTTGTACACATCTTTTCCCAGCAATGCCCTACTTGGAAAACAGAATCACTTTGTTCATTGGACAGCGCCCATCCAATAGCAAGGGGGATTGCTTGTTCACAAGCCCCCAAAGTTCTTCAGCTTTCTGGAGGGAAGCCCAGCCACAGGGTAACACTGAGTCTGGGAGGAACTGGGCAGAAAGTCATGGGAGGGCCAGGGAGCCAGCAGGATGCCAGAGAACTACCCCAGTAACAGTTCTAAGTTCAATTTACTTTCAGGGGGCCTGGGGGGAAAGGCTGCTGGGCTGTTTGAATACTCAAGATAGGTTTTCTTTTCTTTTTTTGTTTTTGTCCCACTTTTTTAAAAAAATTTTTTCCCCTTTTTCTTATTTAGAATATTTTCCCATGGTTACATGATTCATGATTCCCACCCGCCTCCCCCCTGTTTTTCCTCCTCCCTGCCGGATCCGATAAGCAGTTCCACTGGGTCATACATGTATCATTGTTCAGAACCTATTTCTGTGTTATTCATATTTGCAGTAGAGTGATCCTTCAACATCAGAACCCCAATCATATCCCCATCAAACTATGTGATTGATCACATTTTTTTTTAACCCTTAACTTCGGTGTATTGTCTCATAGGTGGAAGAGTGGTAAGGGTGGGCAATGGGGGTCAAGTGACTTGCCCAGGGTCACACAGCTGGGAAGTGGCTGAGGCCGGGTTTGAACCTAGGACCTCCTGTCTCTAGGCCTGACTCTCACTCCACTAAGCTACCCAGCTGCCCCATGATCACATTTTTTTTAATGCTTTCTGCTCCCACGGTTCTTTCTCTCAATGTGGATAGTGTTCTTTCTCATAAGTCCCTCAGAATTGTCCTGGATCATTGCATTGCTGTAGTAGAGAAGTCAGTTACATTAGATTGTGCCACAATGTATCTGTCTCTGTGTATAATGTTCTTCTGGTTCTGCTCCTTTCACTTCTTTCCAGTTCACATGGAATTCCTCCAGTTTTAAGATGGGTTTTCAATGTCTGTTTATGGGCTTTTGGGTCATTTTTTGGGGTGTTAAATAAAGGCTGGCCCATATCTGATATATTATTATCTGAGTGTTTTTGTGTAAAGGTGGGGCTGATTGAATCACTCAATCAAATTATCCCCACTCCACTTAAAATAAATGATAAGGGGGCAGCTGGGTGACCAAGATGGGCAGATGGCTCAGTGGATTGAGAGCCAGGCCTAGAATTGGGAGGCTCTGAGTTCAAATGTGGCCTCAGATACTCCCTAGCTGTGTGACCCCAGACAAGTCACTTACCCCCACTGCCTAGCCCTTACCACTCTTCTGCCTTGGAACTAATACACAGTACTGATTCTAAGATGGTTAAAAAAAATAAAGTAAATGATAAGGGGCAACTAGAGTGCCAGGCCTGGAGTCTCGAGGGCCTGAGTTCAAATCTGGCCTCAGATAACTTCCTAGCTGCGTGACCTGGGCAAGTCATTTAACCCCAATTGCCTAGCCCTCTTTGCTCTTCAGTTTTAGAATAGATACTAAAACAGAAGGTGATTATTTAAAATTAAAAAAAAAATAAAGTAAATGATAAGGTGCCTTGATATTTTAATGAGATGGGAATGAGTCTCATCAATAATAGGCTTTAGACTAAGTATGGAAAAGTACTTGAAACTGGAGTGATATTGCAAAGGCAGAGTATTTGGGGAGGTAAGGTTGAGGAAACTAACAGTCATCTATTAATATCAAGAGTCATTTTAGAGATTGGGGCAAGAGCTATATCCCATTCCCCCACCCCCAGCTCCTGCAAGAAGGAAAGGAACCATTTTGAAAGGAAGAAGAGACCTCCAACCTTGGCCCAAGTCTCCTCCCCCTACCCCACCAACTTTGGGAGGAAAGAAGACCTTTCAAGATTTGAAGGGGGTAGAGAAGAAGAGCTGGTACCAATATCCCCCTATGAGTCTGGGATACCCTCTTCCACCAGTGCGTACTGAGTCCGGGGGAAACTGGGCTCAAGCTTAGAGGCCCATGTGGCCAAGGGGTACTCACAGCTCCTAGTTGTTGGATTTTCTCCCATTCGTGGGGTGCTCAAGAGGCTCCCCTTAAGCAGAGTGTAGTCTCTTTGCATGACTCCTTATAGAGTCATGAATCTTGTCCACTCTGCCTTCAGTTCCCAGTGCAACTATGGCTGCCAGCTGATCTGAGACTCCTCTAGGACAGCCATGGAAAAAATGGAGGTCCAACACCCTTCCAACGCTTGGAAACTTGAAGGGTCCTCCTCTGGCTAAAGTGGGGTCTTGACAAAAGAAGGGCACAAATCCTCATCCCCCACCATCATAGGTGATTCTCTCCTCATGGGATTTACCATACTTGCCTTGAGTCCTTAGATGGCTCCCCTTTCAACTTGCTTGATACTTTAATTATTTATTTGTAAAACCCTTATTACCTTCTGTCTTGGAATCAATATACAGTATTAAAGTAAGGGGTTAAGTGACTTGCCCAGCGTCACTCAGCCAGAAAAGTGTCTGAGGTCAGATTTGAACCCAGGACCTCCCATCTCTAGGCCTGGCTCTCAATACACTGAGCCATCTGCTTACCCTGCTTTCTGTCTTAGAATCAATACTAAGTAAGGGGGGATTAAATGACTTGCCCAGGGTCATCCAGCTAGAAAGTGTCTGAGGTCAGATTTGAACTCAGGACTTTCCATCTCTAGGCATGGCTTTCAATCCCATATCATAAAATTTTTATGGAGCTCCTATTATGTTCTCTGGTCTGTAGTAGGACCTATGACAAAGGCCAGAAACGTGGGAGAAGGATCTGGACCCTGATTAAAATAATCAAACTCCCCTTTCCACAGGCCACCTCCTAAAATGTCTCAATGTAGCCTGGTTATGCCTCCTGAATTTCTCTGGGCCAATCCAATCAGCATTTTGAAGCTCTTCCTTTCTTCAAAGTCCTGGGCTTGGCATGGAGGACACAGATGCCCAGGGATCCCTACGCCTTCCAGAAAGACCCAGAAGTTGGAGTTCAAGATTTGTTAGATCTACCTAGCTGGAAATTCTCTGAGTTCTGACCTGGTGATGGCCAATATGTAGCCCAGCCAGGGGAAGAATGGCGGAACTCATTGCCAGATGGTTAACCAGAAGGTAATAACCAAGATGGCAGTTACTGCCTTAAGGGATTCCGACTCTCCAGTCCAGTGTTCTTGCTACTGTACAGACTGTCATCACCGTAATTAAGACCTCGAGTATAATTTTTCTATGATATGGGGTGGGGAAGGGAGGAAGGCAGAGAGAGGGCTCTGGCTGGAGCAGAGAGGGAAGAGCGAGAGGAGAAACATGGGAGGGTCTTGGGTCAGCCAGAAAGAGAGGAAGGTGGGGATGACGTGTCTGGACTGGACAGGGTGGCAGACAGGAGAGGATGGATGATACATGGAGCTGGACACTCAGGATCCTGATACTCTGCTGGTAGGTGGAGTGGGGCAAAGGCCTCCTCTCCCTGGGCAGGAGGTCTCAAGCCAAGCTCCATCTCTGGTGGCGCTGAGGGGTGGCAGCAGAAAGACAGACAGACAGAGAGAGAGGGAGGGAGGGAAGGAGAGAGAGACAGAGAAAGAGAAAGAGAGAGGAAGGGAGGGAGAGACAGAGAGAGAGAGGCAGAGAGACAGAAAGACAGAGAAAGAGAGATGGAGAGAGACAGACAGACAGAGACAGAGAGAGGCAGAGAGAGAGAGAGNTGGAGAGAGACAGACAGACAGAGACAGAGAGAGGCAGAGAGAGAGGGGAGAGAGAGAGAGAGAAAGGAAGGGAGGGAGGGAGGGAGGGAGGAAGGGAGGGGGAGAGCACAGATACATAGAAAAGTCAGCTCAAGAATTTTTTTTGGAATGCAGATTTCTTTAAAGTGGAAGTTCCGTTTTATATAAAGCCAGAAGCATCTTATGACTTGATTCTCTGATTTATTTATTGGCCATCCTAGTGCCGACCAGGAGAGGGCTCTCTAGTGAGGGCTCAAGCAATTAGGAAGCCAAAGCTCTCCATCCTCTTTGCCCCTCTCACCCTGCCTTCCTTAATGAGATGGTTCCCCCCTCTTCCACTCTTTCCTAGGCAACCTGTACTCCTTCCCTCCCCAGCCCCGGCCCAGGGCCTCAAACTTTATGGACGGTGCTCTATCGCCACCCTGAGGCCTTCTCTTGCCATTGCAGCCGGGCACTCCTGCTCCTTGCCAAACGATGAAGAGCGTGTAACCCGGTGATAATCTGCAGGGAAACTTGGAGGGGCCAGTGCAGTCGGCCCTGCCCCGGCCTCGATCGATGACCTTGTTTGAAGCCTCAGCTCCAGAGTCCGAAACCTGGTTTCTATTCCTTACTTGCCGGTTGGCCTGGAGCAAGGAATTTCACCCCCCAGGACTCAATTCTTCCTCTGGAGAAGGAAATGGCAAACCATTCTGGTATCTGTGCCAGGAAAGCTCCAAATGGGGCCACAGAGAGTCGGATACGACGTAAACGATTGCATAACAAACTGCTCATACTCGCTCCTCCCCAGAATGGTGATGAAAAGCCCTCTGGAAATGTGAGACAGAATTGCTTCCCCTCGCCCCAACTGGGAGCCTCTTCATTGACTTAACAGATGTGGAAACTGAGGCCCAGAGAAGAAGATTTTGCCAAGGTCATGTAGTGAATGAATGGCAGGGTAGGGGCTCAGACTGGTTCTCCCAGCTGGGATTGGGATCCAGATGGACTCTGCAATGAAGCTTCAGTTTGCCCAGGGTGATGGCCATAGCTGACATGAATACCCCAGCCAGGTTATGTAGACATTGTGTCATCTAAAGGGAGGCAGAAGAGACTAGACATCTTGAGCTTGTCATCCCCCATCCTTCTCTAAGGGAGATTTGAATTCCTCCCAGGAGGCCAAGGAGAAGGTCACTCTGGTCTCCAGAGAGAGGAAATGTCAAGCTAGAATGACATCTGTCTGCTCTCTTCAATATCGTCAGCCCAGGGGGACGTGGCTTCCCACTTTAAACTATTCTGATCACTATTTATTCATGGGGGAAAGGAGAAGACTAAGTTTTCTAGCCAAGAATTGACTCCCTTCCCACCAATGAACACACACAATAAGTAGAAATGAAACCCATTTATCCAAGTTGATAGCAAAGCAGAAATCAGAGAAAGCAAACCCTTGAGGATGTATGAGAAACAATACAGGGCAAAGGCACTTTCCCAAAGGGAACAAGGTAACTCAGCTCAAGAGAGAGAGAGACAGAGAGAGACAGAGACAGAGAGAGAGAGAGACAGAGACAGAGACAGAGAGAGACAGAGACAGAGACAGAAAGAGAGAGAGAGACAGAGAGAGAGACAGAGACAGAAAGAGAGAGAGACAGAGACAGAGAGAGACAGAGACAGAGAGAGACAGAGACAGAAAGAGAGAGAGACAGAGACAGAGAGAGACAGAGACAGAAAGAGAGAGAGACAGAGACAGAGAGAGAGACAGAGACAGAGAGAGAGAGACAGAGAGAGAGA
>NC_058136.1:70742659-70753549 GCF_016433145.1 Gracilinanus agilis | reverse complement strand
CTGACACTAGAGGGAGAGAGAGAGAGAGAGAGAGAGAGAGAGAGAGAGAGAGAGACAGAGAGAGACAGAGACAGAGAGAGAGAGACACAGAGAGAGAGACAGAGAGAGAGAGAAAGAGAAAGAGAGAGACAGAGAGACAGAGAGAGACAGAGACAGAGAGAGAGACAGAGAGTCTTGGATTTCTCAAGGGGAAGTTCTCCAAGGCCTCTAGAATGGCAAACTGGGGACTGGGACATGAGAGAGACCATTAGCTTCTTCCCAAAGTCCTATTCTTCCTCCAGCAACTGAAATGGGATTTGGCCTCATCCTTCTCTCTCAAAGCTGGAAGCCAGAAAGGTCCAAGACAACTGCAAAATCTGAACAGACTCAAGAAGCCTCAAAGACACTACTGAGATCTGAAGAGACTGGAGCTCTCCTCCAGCTCTCACCAACTCCTCCCTGCCTTTTGCACAAATGAGGAGAGAGTCCCATGCCGATGGGCTTTTCGACTTGGGTTACAATAATGATGCTTTCGATTTGCAAAA
Organism: Gracilinanus agilis; assembly: GCF_016433145.1. Classification (NCBI taxonomy): domain Eukaryota; kingdom Metazoa; phylum Chordata; class Mammalia; order Didelphimorphia; family Didelphidae; genus Gracilinanus; species Gracilinanus agilis. Next base: position 70,753,025 of record NC_058136.1, on the reverse strand, counting down.
TTTTACCTGCAATAGCTCATTTGTCTCAAGACAACCCTATGAGGCAAGTACTACAGGCATTCTCCCCATTTTACAGAAGAGAAAACTGAGGCTCAGCAAGGGATTCTCCTGTGGTCAGATGGCTAGTGTCAGAGATGGGATCTTTCTGGCCACAAGTCCAGCATCCATCCATTATGCCCTACAGCTTCCAAAGGAGGGGGAAGTTGGACTCAATGGTCTCCAAGGTCTATCCCCCTCCTCCACAAAAGTCTTCCATAGATGTTTCATGGCACAGAGGGGACCCTAGTGGTATACCATTTAGAGTATGAGCTTGAAGGGCTTCAGACTGGAGCCTAGGGATAGGGTGCCTGATGTTTGAGGGTTAGGCTCGCCAATGTGGCACAGGCCCTCCACCAGCAGATTACCACTGGCTAGGGAATTCTTTGGCCCCCAATTTGTTTCTGTTTCAGCAGTGGGAGTGGTGCATAAGAACTCTGATCTATACAAAAACCAATCATGATGCCAGAGGACCAAAGATGAAAAATGCTACCTTCAAGCAGAGAGCTGTTCAATCAGACTTACTTTATGGCCAATGGGGGAATTCGTTTTGCTTAACTATTGATATTTGCTATGAGAGTTTTCTTTTTCTTTTTTTCTTTTTTAATGGTGATGGTAAGTGGGAAGGAGAGAAAATAGATTTTTGTTCATTGGCAAAAGTCTAATTCAAAGAAAAGGAAAATAGGCTACCCATTTCTTGACAGAGAAGTGATGAATGCAGGGTACAGAATGAGACGTGCATTTTTTTTTTGGGCAGAGCCAACGCAGGAATTTACTTTGCTTCATTTCATAGTTGTTACAAGGATTTTTGTCTTTCTTTCTTTTCAATGGTGGAGATGGGTGGGAGTGAGACAAAATCGATCCACTGAAATTTTTTCAAAGGGAAAGTGAATTAAGAACCACACCGTTTTCCAAGATCGTCCTGAATGCTAATTTAGCCATTGAGACTCTCCACACGTGAGCTCTTTGTCCAATGATGAATAAGCAGCTGCACTCATCACAGGAGGAAGGAGGAAATGAACCACGCTGAGGTCACAGTCTTGCTAGAAATGAAACCAGATGCCAGGGACGGAAAGGAGCTGCAGCTAAATGGGAGGAAGGTTTATAGGTTCTTCTCAGATGAATGCAGGATTGATGGCTGAAAAGGACCTTTGAGAGCCATGTAACTCATTTTCTGTCACTCAGAAATTCATGGGAATTGGGATTTAGTGGGGAGAGTTGGTTTCCACTATATAATTTACTTCAGCTAGTTAATCGCCCATCTTCACTTGTCATCCTCACCCGAATGGTTCCAGAGTCCAGAGTCTGAAACGCATGAAGAAACGACAGGGAAATAATCTCACACCTGTGCTCCCAAGCAAACACATTGTCCTCTTCTTCCCCTCAGAGGGCTTTTTGGGACAAATCTCCCCCTACATTCCTGCCTCCATGTGGGGAGATGGTTTTATTTTATTTTTTTTAAACCCTTAACTTCTGTGCATTGGCTCTTAGGTGGAAGAGTGGTAAGGGTGGGCAATGGGGGTCAAGTGACTTGCCCAGGGTCACACGGCTGGGAAGTGTTTGAGGCCAGACTTGAACCCAGGACCTCCCGTCTCTAGGCCTGACTCTCAATCCACTGAGCTACTCAGCTGCCCCCAGGGGACATGGTTTTAGCTAGCTTTGCAGCTCCAGCTGACTTCTGCCTTTTCCTCTCATTCTGTGTCTCCATAGAGCTCAGGCCTGATTGGACTCACACTGGGCTTCCTCTAGTCAGGGTCTTCTTGAGGCTTCCTGGCTCATCTTTTGTTCCTTAAATCCATGGCCAGAGTTAGGTTGGTAGGGTGGAGGGTGACCTTGCCACCAGGGAGATCTGAGATCAAGTTCCTTCTCTGACATTTAGATCATAAGCTTTGCGATGGGCTAGGAACTGTGCTGAATACTGCAGTCAGAAGCCTGGCCCTAGTGCCAGCATTCTCGTGGTTCAGGTGTGGTGTTGGGCTTTGATGAGATATTTGAAAGTCAGGCTTCTGATCTCCTGCTACGCCTGTCCTTTGAGGGTTGAGCAGTGGTGCCCAGCACTCAGTGATGAACGCTCTAATACGTGGTCATACCCTTCACATTCCAGTCATGGATCTGAGAACTTGGAGAAATGCCTGTTGGCAATTTCAGATAGACAATATTCTATCAAGTTATTTATAGTTATTTGAGTCATTAACAAGCCTGTGTTTTCTTTCCTTCTTACCTCCCAAATGAAAAACCAAAAAAAGTAAAATGTTCAGAACAAACGTGCCTAGTCAAGCAAAGCAAATTCCTACATTGGCCATATTTAAAAAACAAAAGAAAAGAAAAAATAACAACAACCCAGACCTGGAGATGGAAGGTCCGGGGTTCACATCTTACCTCAGACACTTCCTAGCCCCGTAACCCTGGGCATGTCACTTATTTCCAATTGCCTAGTCCTCTTCTGCCTTAGAACTGCTACCTAGTATTAATTCCAAGGCAGAACTTAAAAGTGTGCTCTTCTGCCTTGGGATTGAGCTTTAGTATCTATTCTAAGACAGAAAGATAGGTTTTTTTTTAAAAGACTAGACCTAGGAGGCAGTTAGGTGGCTCAGTGGGTAGAGCACCAGGCCTGGAGACAGGAGGTCCTATGTTCCAATCTGATCTCAGACACTTCCTAGCTGAGTGACCCTGGGCAAGTCACTTGACCCCCATTGCCTAGCCCTTACCACTCTTCTGCTTTGGAACCAGTATGCAGTATTGATTCTAAGATGGAAGGGAAGGGTCTAAACACCCCCCACCCCCCACCAATGTCTCAATCTGTACCCTGAGTCCTTTACCTTTCTGTCAGGAGGTGAGTAGTCCTCTTCTAGTCCTCTGGATTTGTGGTTTGTCATTGTGTTGGTTAGAGTTCTTTTAAAGTTTTACTTTTCCTTTATAATGATATACATTATTATCCTAGTTCTGTTCACTTCACTCTGTATCAATTTGTTCGAGTCTTCTCAGTTTCCTCAAAAACACTGTATTTTGTCGTTTCTGATGGCATAATAATGTTCCATTCCATTCCACGCCATAATTTGTTAATTCATTTCTCAATAGTGGGGCACCCACTTTAGTTTCCCGGTTCTATTCTCCCACAAAAAGAGCTGCCTATGGGATTCTGACATATGGATTCTTTTCCTTTTTCTTTGCTCTCTTTGGGATATAGACCTGCTATCAGTATTTCTTGGTCAAAGAGACTGCACATTTGAATAATGAACACTCTTCATTCTTCCTCCTCCAGAACTAAGATCCTTATCCAGGGGTGGAGTAGAACCAACTCTTACCAGCTTAGGAGAGCTGATTGTTAAATTTTTGTTCTGTTCATTTATGCCTTGGAAATTGGCAAACACTGTACATTAGAGTTTGATTTATTGCTTTGTGATTGTCTAAACTTAAGAAAGTGATAGAGAAAATGTTGAGGCAGATTCAACTTACAAGTATGTTATACATACTTTTTTTTTCAGAGAGCAGATTGTTAAATATTCACCAGCACTCCCTTGCACTTATCTCTTTGTTATAATTCTGTACATTCCTCTATACTTAACCTCCCATTTCAACTAAGCACTTTACTGAATTTGGCAAGGAAAGGAAACTTTTGGTTTCTCCCTATCTTGGGAGATGGCTACTTCTGTCTCCTGAATAAAGGGAAAATGATAGCCATGGCCTATCCTGTCTTCTCACTCTCACCATCTGCCTGAAAACAGCCTTGTTCCCCCTACCTACCAGGTCAGAAAGGACCCTTATCCCCCTCCTGTCAGGCTGGGAGATTACAATTTGGAGTTGTTTTTAATCTGACTAGCCCAGAGTGAACTGGACATCCCAAGGAGGATTAGAGAATCACTGGTGGCTAGGTGTCACTTTTCATCAGGTTCTGTGCCCATAACTGAACAGAAGGTGGGGGTGGGGTAGGAGGGGAAGAGGAGGTGTTCTCTCTTCCCACCCTGAAGTGAGCAGATTTGGAGCACTTCTCATTAACTTGCTTATAACTTGGGGGGTGAGGGAGGGGAAGGACATTGAACAGGAAATGAACTTGTATGTGACCTTGGACAAGTATATGAGTCTGCTCCTCTCTTTGTCCTTCACTTTCCTCCTCTGTCAAATGAAGGAGGTGGCCATCAGATTGGCAGAGATGACCAAAGATGAAAATGTTCACTGTTTCAAGGATTGTGGATAGACACACTGATACACTGTTGGTAGAGCTGAGATTTGAGTCAACCATTATGAAAAGCAGTTGGAAATTATTTTTAGAAAGCGACCAAAATATCTATATCTTTGGACTCAGAGACCTTTCTGCTAGACAAAATGCAACGGAGGCATACAGTTTTTGTGATAGGAAATAGTGGGAAGCAGAGTGAGTACCTGTGGACTGAGGAATGGATAAGCACATTATAGTACAAGAATATAGTGATGAATATGAAGAATTCAGAGAGGCATGGGAAGACATATGATCTAATGCAAAAGGAAGTATGCTGAATCAGAATGATTTAGACAATGATCAGAATAATGTAAAAGGAACAAAAATGAAAGGCATAAGATTTCCAACCTCTGCCAGTCTTGTCTCAGAGGGCTAATGATAAAGCATGTATTCTTCCTACTTCTGACCAGGGGCAGAATGAGCCAACATTGTCAGATGTGGCCACTGCGGTGATTTGTTTTACTTAATTTATTTTACTTAATTCTTCATTGAATAGAAGAACTCTGAGAAAAGGGGAAAGTTACAAGGATGTAACAAAAAGAGCATCAAGAAAACCTTAAAAAAAGACAGGTTTGGTTTGGTTCCAAATGATGATTGCCAGCTCTTGCCAGTCCTTGTCAACTCTAACATTCTGAGGCTGAGACCAAAGCAAGTGTAGAAGGAGATTAATTTTTGTTTTGCTTTAGAGGAAAAGCTCAAGATATCAGGGCAGTTTTCCTTGATAATTTCTTGAAATATGATGTCTAAACTCTTTTTTTTTGGATCATCACTTTCAGGTACTCCAATAATTCTTAAGTTATCACCCCTTGATTATTTTCCAAACCAGTTGTGTTTTTGATGAGGTATTTCACATTTTCTTTTATTTGACCTTATTTTATTATTTCCTGATGTCTCATCGAGTCATTAGCTTCCCATTTGCCCAATTCTAATTTTTGAGGAATTATTTTCTTCAGTAAGCTTTTATAATTCTTTTTCTATTTGGTCAATTCTGCTTTTTAAAAAAGTTCTTTTCTTTAGCAAATTTTTGTGCCTCTTTTGACATTAGGTCAACTATGTTTTTTAAGGTGTTCTTATCTTCAGAATCTATGGTGCCTCTTTTACTAAGTTGTTAAAATTTTTTCATCCTAATTTTCTGTATCACTCTCACTTCTTTTCTCAATTTTCCTCTACCATTCTTAGCCCTTCCTTTAACTCTCCCAGGAATTCTTGTTGACCTCATGTCCAATTAACATTTTTTAACTTTGAGATTTTGCTTGTAATCGTTCTCAAATTGTCTTTTGAGTACTGTATATGTCTTGGTCTTCCCTACTGTCATAGTAGAATTTTATGGTCAAGTTTTTTTTTGTTTGCTCATTTTTTAGCCTATTTCTTAACTTTGAACTTTATGTTAAAGTTGGGCTCTGCTGACCGGCAGAGGTGGGAGGAGGGACAACACTGTGCCAAGTTTCAGGCTTTTTTGTACTACTATTTTCAGAGCTAGTTCTTGGGGTCTGCAAGTTTTGGGTGCTTTCAAGATTATGTGGTCCATGGAGAGGTGTGAGCACTGCTCTCTTGGTTTGCAATCTGATCTTTACCCAGAAATGCCCTCTGTTCCCCCAAAGCTGCAAATGATAGCATTTGTCTTGGTCCTAAAACTGTAATTAGGGTCCCTGCTTCCATGTGACTGACCATAAGTACTCCTTTCCACCCAGAACGGTGTATAGGCATTATAGTTGACAAAAGGCATGTGGTTCTACATCCAGCGCCAGATCTCTCCTGCCAGCCTCCTAAGTTATCTTAGGCTAGAAAAGTATCTCACCCCAACCTTTTGTTGGCTCTGCCACTTCAGAAATCTATTTAAAGCATGATTTTAAAGTTGTTTCGAGGGGAATATTGGGAGAATTTAGCTGGGGTGCTGCCTCTACTCCACCATCTTTGAAGTCAGGATAATGCATTTATAAATGTATTTATCGGATTTAATAGAGGAGGGCATTTATTAAGTGTTCTATTTGAGGTGAGAGACAATGTGATCTAGTGTTTAGAGGGCTGACTTTGGAGTCAGAAAGATGTGAATAACTCTGGACCCACATCTTTCTGACTCCAAAGTCATCTCTATGAATACTTTCCCACATTGCCAAGTAACCTTTTCACTGAGTACCATATACCCTATAGCAGGGGTCAGCAACCTTTTTGGCCGTGAGAGCCATAAATGCCACATTTTTTAAAATGTAATTTCGTGAGAGCCATGCAGCGCTCCTGTAACAGTGCCTGAAAAAAAATGGACTTTATGGCTCCTGCAGAAAGAGCCATATGTTGCCGACCCCTGCCCTATAGCATAGAGGTTCTTAACAGTTTTTTGGTGTCTGGACCCCTTTAGCAATGGGATGAAGTCTATGGACCTCTTTCAGAATAATGGTTTTAAATATATAAAATAAAGGATTTCAAAGAAAGTTACACTGACACACAGTTCTCAAAATATTAAAAAAAAAAAAGGTCACAGAATCCAGGTTAAGAAGTCCTGTGTATAACAAGTGCTCCTAGCTACATCCTTGGTTGAGAGATATCTTGGGTTATGACTTCCAAAATCATAATATCATATTAAATGTTGGAGGTAAGCACTGTCCATCAAGCTTGCTTCTAGTGGGTTCTTCACACCTTCTCTAAGGCAAAGCAACATGCTGTAAATTCAAACTGGGCCAGCTTCTCTCCTTTATCTTAAAAAACCTTTTTTTCAATTACATGTAGAAATAATTTTTGATAATTGTTTTCGGACATTTTAGGATTCTAGTTCTCTCCCTCCCTCTTTCCCCTCTCTCCCTGAGGCAATAAATAGTCTGATATCAGTTACACCAGAGCTTTCATGCAATATATATTTTCATATTCCCCATGCCATGACAGAAGACACGTCTCACACATACAATAAAAAACTCATGAAGGAAATAAGGTGGGGAATGGCGTACTTTGATCTGCAATCAGATTCCAACAGTTCCTTTTTTGGCTATGGAGAGCATTTTTTATCATGAGTCCCTTAGGGTTATCTTGGAACCTTGTTTTTCTGATAATTTAGCCCTTCACAGTTGGTCATCATACAATATTTCTGTTATTGTATACATTATTTGCCTGGTTCTGCTCATTTCACTTTCTATCAATCATATAACTCTTTCCAGGTTTTTTTTTATGTGTGATTGTCTTGTTTGTCATGTCTTATGGCACAATAGTATTCCATTACAATCATATGCCACAACGTGTTCAGCCAGCTTCTCTTCTTTACCAAGGGATGTGAGTGCATCCATCTTTAGTTGATTTTGTCCTGGAACATGTATAAGTTATTGGTGACAGCTACAGCATGAGAAGCAACAATGGAAGTGACTGCCGCCTATCAAAACTGTGCAGAGGCACAGGGGTGCAGGTGATGTTAGGCAATCCTACCAAAGTTCCCTTATCAACTCACACTCTCCGACTCTCCACATCAGCTCTTTCAAACTGTTTTATTTCTTCTCAAACCCCCTATGGCCCCTTGGCTCCTCACCCTCTCAGCTGAGAACCTTGCCTCATTGATTCTTTTTAAAATATAATTTACTAATATTTTATTTTTTAACCCAATTACATGAAAAAAAAATAACCTTCATTTTCTTTAAGTTTGAGCCCAATTCTCACTCTCCCTTCTTCTCTCTCCTCTCCGCTCCCTGAGATAGCAAGTAATCTGATATAGATTTTACATGTGTAATAGCATAAAAAATCTTTCCATATTAGTCCTTTTGTGAAGGAGAACTTGAACAAATGAAAGAAAAGTGAAGAAATAAAGTGAAATATAATATGTTTTGGTCTGCATTCAGACTCCATCAGTTCTTTCTCTGGAAGTGGATGGCATTTTTCATCCTGAGTCCTTGAGGATTTTTTGGATCACTATATTGCTAGGAATAGCTAAGACTTTTATAAATGTTCATCATATGATATTGCTATTACTATGTACAGTGTTCCCCTGGTTCTGCTCACTTCACTTTGCATCAGTTCATGTAGATCTTTCCAGGCCTTTTTTAAAAAAATTATTTATAATATTTTCCATGGTTACATGATTCATGATCCTCTGATCATGAGCTGTTCATGGTCTGACATCTGACATTTGCTGACAAGCAGTTCCCCTGGGTTATACATGTATCATTGTTCAAAACCTATTTCTATGTTATTCATATTTGCAGTAGAGTGATCCTTCAACATCAAAACCCTAATCACATCCCCATCGCACTAAGTAATTGATCATATATTTTTCTTCTGCATTTTTGGTTCCAAAGTTCTTTCTCTGGTTTTGGATAGTGTTTTTTTTCCTAAGTTCCTATGGATTGTGCTGGATCATTGCATTGTTGCTAGTAGAGAAATCTATTACATTCGATTGTACCACAGTGTATCAGTCTCTGTGTATAAGGTTCTTCTGGTTCTGCTCCTTTCACTCTGCATCAATTCCTGGAGGTCTTTCCAGTTCACATGGAATTCCTCCAGTTCTTTATTCCTTTGAGCCCAATAGTATTCCATCCCTATCAGATACCACAATTTGTTCAGCCCTTCCCCAATCAAAGGGCATCCCCTCATTTTCCAGTTTTTTGCCACCACAAAGAGGGCGGCTATGAATATTTTTGTGCAAGTCTTTTTCCTTATTATCTCTTTGGGGGTACAAACCCAGCAAGGGTAGGCATTCATTTAAAGCCATTTAGGCATAGTTCCAAATTGTTTCCAGGCCTTTCTTAAACCATCCTTCACATCATTTCTTAAGGCACAGCAGAATTCCATTACAATGACAAAGCACAACTTGTTCAACCATTCTCCAATTGATGAGCATCCCCTTGATTTCCAGTTGTTTGCCACCACAAAAAGAGCAGCTAGAAATATTTTTGCACAAACAGGTCATTTCACCCTTTTTTAAAGTTCTTGCTTCATTGATTCTAAGATGTTAAAAGAGTTAATTTTTTAAAAAAAGGAAAGTCAATGTAGAGCCAGGGCCAAAAAACTAGGTTTTCTTACTCCCAGTGCAGTTTTCCCCACTCTGTTGTCCAGCCCCGCTTTAGTTCTCCTGACCCCTGAATTCCTCAGCATCAACATCATCTTTCTTCCCCATTTCTGTCTCCCCTCCTCTTCTTCCTCTTATCAATCAATCCATCAATCAATCCGCATTATAATCACCTATTATGTGACAGGCATTGTCCTCCTACACCCACTGAGATATTCAACCTATTTTCCAAAGGGATAAAGCTTTAAACCAGTCTCAGTTCACACACACACACACACACACACACACACACACACACACACACACACCACAGTGAATTTCTGGATCCCTAATCTGTCTTAGAACAAATCAGTCATGATCTCCCATTAGCCCTAATTGTCAATTAAGTGTCCACTTCAATATCAATGATCGTCTGGTCATTTTTCTGCCTCTTTTCTCCACCCTCTCCAGATCCCAAGTCACTAGGGCCTCTATCTTGGCTCAAACTTTGGAAAGCTCCCTTACTAGGGACAAAGCTCATGGCCAACATTTCCTTATTGATAACTGGGGACTTTCACCTTGAACACCTGAACACAGATCTTTGCAAGTTTAAGATCAGAGACAGATGGTAGAGGCATTCAATGCAGGTCACTTCAATTCAATTCATTTTTCCTTTTTGTTGGAAGTCTGAATCACTTTATGAGGCTCATTCTAGTGCCAGTCAAGGCATTGCTCTTGCCTCACCCAGGTTTACTACCTCTTATAGATGAGTGCCCCACCTCATTTGTCAAGGGAAATCACTGGCCATAGCAAATCCTCTTTTTCAACAACCCAAAAGGTGACTCTCCACATGGACTTCACCAGATGGTCAAGATCAAAATCAGATGGATTCTATTCTTTGTAGCCAAAGGTGTAGAAGCTCCATAGAGTCGGTTTAAACAAGACTTCGAGTGGACCATGGCTAATTGTTGCTGTTGCCTTGTGTCTCAGCTACTTTAGAAAAGGCTTCAGGTCAAAGTCCCTCCTTCTGCAGAGAATGGATAGATCCTTGAAGAGCAAGATTCCTTTCCTTTCCTTTCCTTTCCTTTCCTTTCCTTTCCTTTCCTTTCCTTTCCTTTCCTTTCCTTTCCTTTCCTTTCCTTTCCTTTCCTTTC
>NC_058136.1:70723203-70737759 GCF_016433145.1 Gracilinanus agilis | reverse complement strand
CTTTCTTTCTTTCTTTCTTTCTTTCTTTCTTTCTTTCTTTCTTTCTTTCTTTCTTTCTTTCTTTCTTTCTTTCTTTCTTCCTTCCTTCCTTCCTCCCTTCCTCCCTTCCTTCCTTCCATCCTTCTTGTTTCTTTCTTCCTTTTTAAAAAAAAAACCTTACCTTTTGTCTCAGAATCAATACTTAATATTTATTCCAAGGCAGAGGAGTTATAAGGAGGGTTAGACAACTGGGGTTAAATGACTTGCCCAGGGTCACATAGCTAGGAAGTATCTAAGACCACATTTGAACCTCCTGTCTCTAGGCCAAGATCTCTATTTACGGAGCCACTTAGCTGCCCACTTTGTTTTATTTTTATGACATTTTATGAGGTGGATTAGCTGGTCTCTTCATTTTACATGAGGAGAAAATAGAGACCAGAGTGGGACAGAGTTTGGCTAAGGATCACACAGTGACTCAGAGGCAAAGTAGGGGCTAATGAGCCACTGGCAACCTGGGTTCATTGCTTCCAGGATGTCTACTGCTGGTTTTGCCACTGACTTGTGGGAAGGACTTGGATGCTTAGGACTTTCTCTCTGGCCTTGAGTTTTCCCATTTGTATAATTCTGAAATTTTGCTCTTTAGTCAAAGGAGACCAATGAGTGGGATTCATCTCATTAAAGCAAAGTCAGGTATACCAGCTATGAAGTTCCAGAACCAGTCTGAATTCTGGCTATGCCACCTGTGGGACCATGGAAGACACATCCCATATCTGAGTCTTAGTTTCTTTATCTGTCAAAATGAGGATGTTGGACAAGATGACCTCCAAAGACCTTTCTAGCCCTGACATTCTTTGGTCTCTCTTTCCTTTGCTCATCTGTCTGATTTTTCATCCAGCTTGGTGGTGTAGTGGTCAGAGCACTGGTTCAGATTTGGCCTCAGACATTTCCTAGCTGTGGTGTGACCCTGGGCAAGTCACTTAACCTCTATCTGCTTCAGTTTTCTTAACTGTAAAATGGGGATAATAATAGCACCTACCTCCCAGGGTTGTTGCAAAGATCACATGAAGAGTATAAAGGGAATTGGAGACCAAAAAGATTCAGAACTCCTGATTGACCATCTAGCTCCCAGGCAGAGCGGGAAAGCAGGCCCCGATGGTTTCCAGAAGGCTGGTCCATTGGCCGTCTCTGCTGCTCCATCCCCCAGGGTAGTGTCATATCTGCCCCAGCTTTGCTTCTGGAGGAGTCTGGTCCGAAGAGGACCAGGGCCAGAACAGGTCCAATAGGCCATCTTAGAATGGAGCGGGAAGGAGCCTGGGATATCCTAGGCTTGTCAGAGGTTCAGACGAGAGCCAGGACTGTAAGGCCCAGTAGGAAGGACTGTGCCTGGGAGCCAGAGAACTGAAACCAGTCTCAGCTCGGCCACTAACTGGGAGGCCTCACTTTCCCCTTTGAAAAAACACGGGTTCATGCTAGCTGATCCCCAAGGCCCCTGTGAGCTCAGAACCCTGGTCTAGAATGTTCTCTACTAGACTCCTGCAGAAGGAGCCTGTCCTAAAGCGACAGGAAGAGCATTCCTCAGTCATCATTCAGTAGAACAGAGACTAGCTTGGATCCCCAGTGCCTAGCAAAGGGCTGGGTATGTAACAGGTGCTTAATACATGCTTTCTGTCTTGGTTCAAGGGAAAGAGCGTGGAGCTTGGAGTCAGAGGATCTGGCCTCAGATCCTGGATCTGCCCATTATTTTTTGGTCCTGGGCAAGACCTTGCCTCTATTGTAGGCCAGAGCTCCTGCTGACTTTTAAGTCAAAGCCTGCATGTCACGGTCATGTGATATCACTAAATCCTATGAGTCAAGATCATGTGATGTCACCAATGCCCATGGGCCAAGGTCATCTAACAGGACCGAGGCCCATGTGACTCTGCTGAGGTCATGTGACATGATGAAAGCCCATGTGCTAGGGTCATGTGATACCACCAAGGAAGGTACACACGCCAATATCATGTGAAATGGCTGAAGCCCATGTGCCCAGGTCATGTGACTCTGCTGGAGTAGGGCCATGTGACACCACTGAAGCCCATGGACCAAGGCCATGTGACACCACTGAGTTCATGTGATACTGTCAAAGCACGGTCATGTGGCAGTGTCACATGACACTACAGCCATGGGCTCACATGATAGGACCAAAGTCTACATGTCAAGGCCATGTGGTGCTGTTGAAACTCATGTGCTAGAGTCACGTGACACTTCTGAGGTCATGCAACAGCACCAGAGTCATGTGCTCAGGTCATGTGGCACTGCTGACATCATGTGAGGTGACCAAAGTCCATGTGCCGAAGCCTTGTGACTCCATTGAGGTCATGTGACACCACTGAAGCCCATGGCCACACCACTGAGTTTATGTGATGCTGTCAAAGCGCAGTCATGTAACATTGCCAAATCTCACGTGCCTTACTGACATGGGGTTACATGATGGCACCAAAGTCCACGTGCCAAGATCATGTGGCACTGCTAAACCCATGTGCCAGGGTCAGGTGACACTGCTGACATCATGTAAGGTGACCAAAGTCCATGTGCTGAAGCCTTGTGACTCCACTGAGGTCATGTGACACCACTGAAGCCCATGGGCCAAGGCCACATGGCCCCACTGAGTTCATGTGATGCTGTCAAAGCATGGTCATGCGACACTGCCAAATCTCATGTGGCAGTGTCACATGACACTACAGCCATGGGGTCACATGATAGGACCAAAGTCCATGTGCTGAAACTCATGTGCTAGAGTCACGTGACACTGCCGAGGTCATGCAACAGCACCAAAGCCATGTGCCGAGGTCATGTGGCACTGCTAACATGTGAGGTGACCAAAGTCCATGTGCCTAAGTCTTGTGACTCCACTGAGGTCATGTGACAGCACTGAAGCCCCATGGGCCAAGGCCATGTGACCCCACAGAGTTCATGTGATGCTGTCAAAGCGCGGTCATGTGATTCTTCCAGATCTCATGTGCCTGTGTCATATGATACTACTGACATGGGGTCACATGATGGCACCAAAGTCCACGTGCCAAGGTCATGTGGTACTGTTGAAACTCACGTGTTAGAGTTGTGTGACACTGTTGAGGTCATGCGACTGCACCAAAGCCATGTGACAACATTGAATCCCATGTGGCACTTCCAGAGGTCATGTGCCACACCAAGGCCCATGTGCTGAGGGCACATGACATCACGGGGTCTTCCAGGGGGGGTCTACTCTGTCCTCCCGCTTCATTCTTGTCACTTTGTTCCCAGGTACTGGCCTCATGGGCTGAAGACATCCTGTGGCCCCGATGTGTTCAGTGGCAGCTCCGATCCTGGCGTTCAGTCCTATATGATTGTCCTCATGGCCACCTGCTGTATCTTTCCTCTCAGCATCATCCTGCTCTGCTACATCCAAGTGTGGCTGGCCATCCGGGCAGTGAGTATCTTTTCACCTCCAAAAGCCATCTTACCGAGGGCTCTGGCACTTGTCCTGCTAGCCTCAAATAAGAGTCTGCAGTTACAGCACTGTGTGATTATATAAATGTCCATTCATTCATTCATTCATTCATTCATTCATTCATTCATTCCTTCCTTCTTCAGGCTGGGAAAAATATCCAGTGCCAAGGACTGCCCAAAGGAGGAGGGAGCAGGTTGTGGGATCATTTAGAACTCCAGTTCTAGGGACCTCAGAGACCAGCTGCTCCAACTTCCCCATTTTATAGAGGAGGAAACTGAGGCCCAGGCAAGACTTGCCCAAAGTCATGTAGGCAATAAGCAGCAGAACTAAGACTGGAAACAATTTAGAGGACTCAAATCAGTCCACTGAGAGACTCTTTTAACAGTTTCCTCAATCTCTTTATTTTATTTTATTTTATTTTATTTTATTTTATTTTAACCCTTAACTTCTGTGTATTGGCTCCTAGGTGGAAGAGGGGTAAGGGTAGGCAATGGGGGTCAAGTGACTTGCCCAGGGTCACACAGCTGGGAAGTGTCTGAGGCCAGATTTGAACCCAGGACCTCCCGTCCCTAGGCCTGGCTCTTAATCCATTGAGCTACCCAGCTGCCCCTCAATCTCTTTAGATGAACTGTGGAAATAGAAAGGAGCCCCATGCAACTCAGCTAATAATAATGCTACATTCTAATAACTCGTGTTTAGAAAACACTTCTCATGTGGTTGTCTCAACAACAATCCTAGGAGGGAGATACTGGAGGTATCCTGATAACTAAATTAGGAGGGGATGCTGAGGTTCAGATAATGACTTGCCCAGGGTCACACAGCTAGTATCTGAGCTGGATTTGAACTTGGCTCTTCCTGACTCCAGGCCCCACACTCTAGCCACTGCAATGCCAGCTAGCTGTCTAAAGATGACTGTGCCAAGTAAGAATAACAGCTGAGGTTTCTGTGGCAAGCCTAGTTTACATCCTGTACACCGTCTTATGTGCTCCTCCCAACATCTCTTGTCTTTTCTGGTCAAATAATGACTAATAATAAGAATAAGGGTGATGATGATGATGACAATAAAACCATCAATCTTTTGGATGATAATCCTCACCCAAAGAACTCCTTGAGTGCCTGTCCCCTGTGTGGGGGATCCTAAGGCCCAGGGCCCAGGACAGTCCTTCCGGTTTGCTGTGTCCTAAGGATGGTTCTTGTCTGTGGGTACCTCATTGTCTATTACCTCCTTGTCTTAGGTTGCTAAGCAACAGAAGGAATCAGAGTCTACCCAGAAGGCCGAGAAGGAAGTGTCTCGCATGGTGGTGGTAATGATCCTTGCTTACTGCTTTTGCTGGGGTCCTTATACCTTGTTTGCATGCTTTGCAGCAGCAAACCCTGGCTACGCCTTCCACCCTTTGACAGCATCTCTTCCTGCCTATTTTGCCAAGAGTGCCACTATCTACAACCCCATCATATATGTCTTCATGAACCGGCAGGTAAGTACAACCACAAGATCTGGGTTCAAAATTTAGCCCTCCCAGCCTCCATGTCAGTGACCTTGGAAATAGCCACAAGGGACTGAGCCAATCAGTGATCCATACCACCTACTACCTCTACCTCATCTCTGACAAGCACCCTGAGGGCCAGAGACAGTTGGTGGGAGAGCGTGGTGGTTGCTACATCATGCACAGCCCTCACGAACCTGTTAGGACTTCTCAGCCATAGATTAGGGTCAGAAGATCATGGGATTTAGAGACCTTAAAGACTAGTTCTTGTGGTCAAATTGCAACTTCAAGCTGCTTGTGAGCTCCCCTGCGTTACCCCAGAGAGCACAGGGAGGAAGTGCTTACTTCTGGGGGCTAGATAGAGGGATGGGGCATGCAAAGAATGTCCTCAGGCACTGGTAAGAGGGGGAATAGAGCAGCTCCCCTGTGCTGGCTGGGCACGTGTGCCAATACTTCGCCAACACTGATCTAATCCAACATCATTATTTTACAGATAGGAAACTGAGGTTCAGATAGAGGAAGTGCCCAAGGTCACTGATGTAACAATACTTTTACCAATATTAACACCAATACTAATAAGAGTGGTGCAGTGACCTTCAAGTCAGGAAGACCTGGGTTCAAATCTTGCCTCTGATTGGCTGTTTGACCCTAGGTAAGTCACTAACCCTCTCAGTGCCTTAGGATATCCACTAAGACTATAAGTTACAGGAAAATTGTCAGTGTATATCATTAGAGGGATTTTACTTACCAAGAGTTTCCCTATATTAATGAAATAGCAGGCTATTATATCAAGAAAAACCAAAGAGGCGAGGCTGATTCCTTTGGTACCTGCCTATTCATATCCCTTTGATCATTTGTCAGTTGGGGAATGATTATATTCTTATAAATTTGATTCATTTCTTCCTGTATATGAGAGATGAGGCCTTTTATCAGAGAAATTTGCCGTAAAAATCCCCGCCCCCCCAGTTTTCTGATTTCCTTCTCATTTGGCTGCATTGGTTTTGTTTGTGAAAACCTTTTTAATTTAATGTAATCGAAATTATCCATTTGATATCCCATTATGCCCTCCATTTCTTGTTTAGTCATAAATTCTCCCCTTGGAATGTGGCAAAATTGGGACACTAATGTATTGCTGGTGGAGTTGTGAATTGATTCAACCATTCTGGAGGGCAATTGGGAACTATGCCCAAAGGGCTTTAAAAGACTGCCCGTCCTTCGATCCAGCCATACCACTGCTTGGTCTGTATCCCAAAGAGAAAAATATGAGAAAGGATCTGTTTGTACAAAAATATTTATAGCTGCACTTTCTGTGGTGGCAAAGAATTGAAAACTAAAGCGATGTCCCTCAATTGGGAGAATGGCTGAGCAAAATATGGTATATGATGGTGATGGAATACTATTGTGTTATAAGGAATGATGAACAGGAGGATTTCAGAAACAGCTGGAAAGACCTCCACGAACTGATGCAGAGTGAAATGTTCAGAACCAGGAAAACAATTATGCACAATAAGAGCTATATCGTGGGATGATCAAATGTGATAGACTTAGCTACTAAAAGCAATACAATGATCCAGGGCAATTCTGAGGAACTTATGAAAAAGAATACCCTCCACCTCCAGAGAAAGAACCATTGGGGTCAGGATACAGATGAAAGCATAGGATTTATGACTTGTTTATTCGGGTACACGATTTGGAGTTTTGGTTTTATTATTCATTTACAAAAATGAATAAAATGGAAATATATTTTGAGTGATAATACATGTATAACCCAGATTGAATGGCTTGTCTGGGACGGTGGGGCGGGGGGAAGGGAAGAAGGGAGGGAGACAATATGAATCCTAGAACTTTAGAAAATGTATGTGAAAATTTGCTATTAAAATAAAATATAGGGAAAAAACTTCTTCCCTTATCCAGAGATCTGACAGGCAAACTATCCATGCTCTCCTAATTCACTTATGATATCACTCTTTATGTCTAAATCATGACTCATTTTTAAAAGATATTTTATTTTACCAATTATATGTAACAACAATTTTCCACATAAGCTTTTTGAAGTTATAAGATCCAAACCCTATCCCTCTCTCTTCCCAAAGATGGTAAGCAATTTGTTCTGGGCTATATATGTATTATCATGCAAACCCTATTTCCACATTGTTCATTGTTGTAAGAGAATAATACTCTTATAAAACCAAAACCCCCAAATAAAACTGTAAATATACTGATATGAAAGATAGTATGCTTTGATCTACATCTGACTCCAACAGTTCTTTCTCTGGAATTAAATAGCATTCTCTGTCATAAGTCATTCTCAATTGGTCTAGATCATTGTATGCTGAGAGTAGCTAAGTCTATCATAGTTGATCATTGTATGATATTGCTTTCGCTGTGTACAATGTTCTCCTGGTTCTGATTATTTCCCTCTGTATCAGTTCACATAGGATTTTTCAGCTCTTTCTGAAATCATCCTGTTCATCATTCGTTATAGTACAATAGTATTCCATCATTATCATATACCAAGTTTTGTTCAGCCATTCACCAATTGATGGGCATCCCTTTAATTTCCAATTTTTTGCCACCACAGAAAGCGCAGCTATAAATATTTTTGTATAAGTAGGCCCTTCCCCCCTTTTTTATCTCTCTGGAATATAGACCCAGTATAGTTATGACTGGATCAAAGGGTATGCACAGTTTTATAGCCCTTTGGGCATAGTTCCAAATCGTTGGATCTGTTCACAACTCCACCAACAATGCATCAGTGTCCCAATTTTGCCACATCCTCTCCAACATTTATCACTTTCCTTTACTGTCATATTGGCTGATCTGTTAGGTGTGAGGTGGTACCTCAGTGTTGTTTGAAAGTCATGATTCATTTGACCTTATCTTGGTATATAGTGTGAGGTGCTGGTCTATACCAGTTTCTCTCAAACTGCTTTCCAGTTTTCCTAGCAGTTTTTGTTAAATAGTGAGTTCTTGTTCCAAAAACTTGGTTCATCAAACACTAAATTATTACTGTGTATTGTATACCTAATCTTTCCCACTAATCTACCACTCTATTTCCTAGCCAGTACCAGATTGTTTTGATAATTACTGCTCTATAGTCAGTTTGAGATCTGGCATGGCTAGGCCATGCCTAAAAGGAATTTGCTAATTCCTTTTAGGCTAATTAAAAACAAAAATATTGGGATCAGTTTGGATATGATGAGATAACCTGTTTATTTTTACCTTGCCTTCCATCTTAGAATCAATACCGTGTATTGGTTCCAAGGCAGAAGAGAAGTAATGGTTAGGCAGTGGAGGTTAAATGACTGACACAGGGTCACCCAGCTAGGATGAACTTGTTTTTAGAAGCTAAGGCTGCCCAGATCTCCTCAGGTACTGACTGGTAAAAGAGAAAAAAAAAAACCTCTCGATCCAAGTAGCCCTTCTGGGTAGAGGAGAAGGGTATTATTATTATTATTATTATTATTATTATTATTATTAGTAGTAGTAGTAGTAGTAGTAGTGGTAGTAGTAGTAGTGGTAGTGGTAGTGGTAGCGGTAGTAATAATGAAGGGTAGAGAGGTAGTATAACAGAGAAAGACCCACTCAATACTTCCTCTTCTTACCTTCCCCATGAGCAATGAGACAGAAAAAGGGAAAGAGCAGCCCGTGACACTTCCTTGAGGTTTTTTCTAGACGCTCCTTTCCCACCTAGATATGTCAAAACATCCTGTGGTGGTTCACAATGAGTGTCCCAAAGGTGGCCATTTTTAGCAGAGGCCAGGGGCTGTCCAAGGTGCCAGAGCCATAAGGAATGCTCCCTCTGAAGTCTCGTGTGATGGACCGAGTGGTCGACTTGTTGTTGGTCGATCTAGACTGGAGGCCAACCTCTCTGGCACTTACCAGCTGTGTGACACTGTTGCCTAACCTCAGTTTCCTCATCTGAAAAGTGGGGACACTAATAGGTTGTTGGTGAGAGTCGAACAAGACAATTTGCGAAGTACTACGTAAATGTCACCTATTATTATGATTAGATTGATGGGATTTCTTACGGATTCCATCTTGGTGTCTAGTTGGTCTATTCTTAAAGTCGGAAGAAGGTAGAAGTGAAAGCGTTCTGGGGGTGGGGAACCCCTGGGTTCGGGAAAGAAACCTTTCCCAAGAATGAGAGGACTCCAAACTTAGCTTAAAAGTAAAAAGAAAGATTTATTAGTAACATCGGATCAATGGCTGGCAAGACAGCATGAGTGGAGCAGCCTGGGAGGGGGTTGCTCCCAAGACATGGCACGGCAGCATGAGTGGAACAGCTCTAGCAGTTGCTCCCTGAAAGCTTCAGTCAGGGGTTTTTATATTCTTTACAACAGCGAGCACGGGCACTTGACTTCTCGCACTCAGGCATCCGGTGGGTGGGGGTCGGCCCCAGATCCTCAGGGCTTCGGCTCTCAAGACGTGGCCAGGAGGTGTATCTCTTGGTCTATCTCAACCTAAAGGATGGTCCCAGGATGATGGTCTTTGCCTGGAGAGTCACAAGGGCAGGAAGGGGGAAGGGAGCTTCCCTGTTCACAGCCTACCTGAGTTAAGGGGTGCAGAGTCCCTGCCATCTCTGCACAGTGCCCATGTCGAAAGGAAGGATTGTGAAGTTTTTCTGAGGACACGCGCTGAATCGAATACTAAACGTGGGGCCACTTTGCACCACTGGCTAATGCTTTCTGTCCTTCCAGTTCCGAACCTGCATCCTACAGCTTTTTGGGAAGAAGGTGGACGATGGCTCTGAAGTTTCCAGCACCTCTAAGACAGAGGTCTCTTCTGTCTCCTCTGTGGCGCCCGCATAAATTCCCACCTTCCTCACCCCAAGGCCTGAGAACAAAGAACTGTGCCTCATCCAGAAACAAGACCCTCATCTCCACTTTTCCAGGCCTCGGTCTTTGCAGTTCTTCCCCCCCTCATCCTGCCCTCTTTCCTTCCCAGCCTTGTGGAACAAAGTGTGGATTCTCCTCTCCTGGGCGACCGGCCACAAAGGTTGCCAATCCTACTCTCCTGGGCGCTTTCCAAACCCTTTTGAGTCTCCAGTTGCTTGAGAGACTCCATTCCTTCCTTTCTGGGCAGCCAGAGTCTAAGGCTGCCAAGGTCACCCCATTCTCAAAACAGAGGTGGAACAGAGGGCAAAGAAGGTCCAAGGAAGAGGCACCCACAAGGGAGATAGATTTCTTACTTCTTAGCTTTTAATATTCAAACGCTCAGGAAAGTCGAGCCTGGCGCTCTCCTCCCTTCTCTGAATCCCCCACTTTTGGGGAAGGGATAACCAGGAGAGGAGAGAACTCTGGGGAGATACTGGGTTTTTGCAGACTTCATAGCAGCAGAAAGAGGGAAAAGAGGATTGGCCACTCCCGCTGCTGCCCAGTTGGCTTTGGACAGAAAGAAGGAGATACCCAGTAGGCATGCCCAGGTTGGGTGGGGTGTCCTGACCCTTTTAAGCTCAGCACGGCACAGGCCTGGAATCTTTGTAATACGATTTCCACCTCGTTAAGAACCATTCATGCCAATGCATGTGTGGGATGTTGTACCACTCCTGCCAGGCGACTATTCCCAGGGCAATGAGCAAGAGGATGATACAAGCTCGTAGACGGCACTTGAAGAAAGGCAAGTGGCAGCTACAGATGGTAGACACGCAAATGAGGACAATGGTGGTCAAAGTCAGGAGCAAGCTCATGAACCTAAATAAAAAGACTTGGGAGTGGCTTTGGGGTTTCTCGGTCATTTCTAACTGGGCTGTTAGCTGCTGGGTCTCTAGCTTGGAAATTCGGTTCTCGAAGGTCTCGATCACCTCCTGCGGATGACAAAAGTACACAGACATATGTATGGATCAGAAGACCTTAAGCGTATTCTTCTAGTCACTTGCTTCTAGGCCCTTTAGAGAAGTATCCCTGCTGCCTCTAGATTAGGAAGTCACAAACTAGAGGTAGAAAGTGAGGCATACACCGCTGGGCAAGACCAATATGTTCATTTGTTTAGCCTAGTTGTACTTTGCTACAAAGAAGGATTCCATTGGGCATGGGGGAGTCACTGGGAAATGGTAACGATGTAAGAAGAAGAAAATCAACCCTTGGATCGAATCGAATCGAACATTTTCCTCTTAAGAGGGAAGAGACCAGAGAAATGCATCAGAAATGCTTCACTCTCTGCCACCCGCTCGGGTTGGAGGCATCCACCCTGAGTGGCGTTTCCAGTCATGGAGAGACTATTGTGATCCAGTGATTCTTCTCATCCTTGTGAGCAAGAGGCTCTGCCAATCCAGTGGGGATTTAGGGGCAAAGTGGTGGAGTGGACAGAGGGTTGGCTTGACAACCAGGAGGACCCAGATTCAATTCCTGCCTCTGACTGCTGGATAGATGACTGGACAAATCACTTAAGCACTCAGTACTCTTAGCAATTGTCAAAGATTGTAGGTAATAGATGAATGATGGCGCTGTATCTTAAATTTAATTTTTAGTTCCGACTTCTCTCTTCCCTCCAACCCTCTTCTACCCATGGAGAAAGCAAGAAATACGATGCCGATTTTACATATCCAGGCATGTAAAACAGACTTCTGCATTAGCCATGTTCTGAAAAAAAAAAAAGCAAGAAAAATAAAGGAAGAGGAAAAAAAATGGACTTCAAGGTTCATCAGCTCTCTTATTTTTCATCGTCAGTCCTTTGGAGTTGGGGTGGATCATTGTGCTGGTCAGAATAGCTAAGTCTTTCACAGCTGATTTTCCTGATTGCAATATTGTCACTGTTTCCATTGTTCTTTTGGTTCTGCTCACTTCATTTTGCATCAGCTGCTCTAGGTCTTCTGAGGATTTTCTGAAACCATCCCTACTGTCATTTCTATTTTTATTATTATTTTTTATTTTTTTAAACCCTTAACTTCTGTGTATTGGCTCCTTGGAGGAAGAGTGTAGGCAATGGGGGTCAAGTGACTCGTCCAGGGTCACATGGCTGGGAAGCGTCTGAGGCCGGATTTGAACCCAGGACCTCCCGTCTCTGGGCCTGGCTCTCCATCCACTGAGCTACCCTGCTGCCCCATCCCACTGTCATTTCTTATAGCACAAGAGTATATATATATAAAATAATCATATACCACATGCCATACTCTGTTCAGCCATTCCCCAATGGATGGGCATCCCTTCAATTTCCAGTTCTTTGCTACCACAAAAAGAGCTGCTAGAAATATTTTTGGACAGGTAGATCCTTTATGGAGCTATAATGTTAAAGGGGGCTTTTCTATGCTAAGAATTGAAATCAAAGGTCTGTACCACAGCAGCAAGGGTTAAGAATTAGATCCGTGGGATCGGAACTGTATGAAACGAACTGATCAGAAGGGACTCGAGGTGGTCCTTAGCCTTGGGAATACAGCAAGCGTTCCCAATAACCCTGTGGAAGTGCTGATGGGGAATGTGCCTGGAGACAAGGTGGGAGGGAGGGGTAAAAAGAAGCCAAATGTAGATGTGGATGCAGGTGCCTGGTGATTGATTCTCACGTTCCCATTTCCCCTGCCCTTGAAAAGACTTCCTGCTGTGACCTTTGGGTGCAGATCGGAAAGAAGGAGAAAGGCCGAGCTGTGCTCTGTCCGCAAAGCTGGCCACAGAAGGCAGCAGCTTCGGTACAGACTTCTGTTCTGGCGCACAAATGCCTATTATTACCTAGCAGGAGAGCGCTCAGGCCCAGAGTGGGGCTGCAAACTGCCCACTGGGCCTCAGACTCAGTAGTGCTAGGATGAATCAGATCCAGAGCAAAGCCAGTCTCTAGGGCACCAGACCATGGACTTTTATGAAAGCTGGATCAGCTGACAGCCTGGAGGGCGGGCAAAGCCCCTGCCTCACAGGATTTCTCTTTCTGGACTGATTGAGGCCACTGGCCTTCGAAGAGAGTTGCCAGGCTCGTAACTCCGGCACAGAACCCTTTTGTGCCCTCCTCACCTCATCCCCAGAGGGAAGCTCAGAAGTTCTCCATTTTGGGAGAAGGTCAGGAGAATGGGTGGGAAAAGTAATTGGGCTGAAAACTTCACAAAGTAACTCTTCCAGAGCGTCTCATTCATGTTCTTTGTACAATAAAAATGTGTTCGGCTGCTGTGGAATGGTCTGCAATATGGAGTATCAGTAGGAGATTCTAACCCACTCAACTAAAGAGGGTCCGATATCTTCCATTATGCCAAAGGTTGAGACCTTGCCAGCTCTGAATTAAACACTAACTTTCTTACAGTGTCAAGAGGACTTGAGTCAGCTGGGTGGCCCAGTGGATAGAGAGCCA
Organism: Gracilinanus agilis; assembly: GCF_016433145.1. Lineage (NCBI taxonomy): Eukaryota > Metazoa > Chordata > Mammalia > Didelphimorphia > Didelphidae > Gracilinanus > Gracilinanus agilis. The sequence goes on along the minus strand of NC_058136.1, from coordinate 70,724,559 downwards.
GGCCTAGTGATTGGAGGCCCTGGGTTCAAATCTGGCCTCAGACAGTTCCTAGCTGGATGGCACTGGGTGAGTCACTTGACCCCCATTGCCTGGCCCTTACTGCTCTTCTGCCTTGGAGCTGGTACTTAGTACTGATTCTAAAACAGAAGGTAAGGGGTTAAAAAAGCAATTTCAAGAGGTCTTGAGGAAGACCCCAGCTTGGGACCCGCTGAGGAGAACTGACAATCAGCTAGCCCGATGGAGTGGTTACCCACACCAGGGAGGTTACAGACCCTTTGGAGTAGTAGCACATTTGGGCTAGATTTAGAACACAATGCTTGGCTTGGGGACTCAGTCTTTGTACTTGGTAATTGTACCCTATTCTTCCAGCATTTCTCTTCCTCTGCTCTTGAGAGAAAAGCCTCACCCCCCTCTCCCATCATGCCCCTAAGGTCTCACCCATATCTCCTTGGCTCTCTCATAGGACAGATAGATCATCTTCTCTTCAGTGCAGGCCAAATTCTGCTTAATACGGGAAATATCATCCAGTTGCCCCTGCACGTGCTCATTGACCTGTTCCTCAATCGTGTTTTGCCTTAAGTGTGAAAAAAGAAAGTTAAATCATTTCAGGAAATAGTGTTGGGGAGCTTATTTTAAATACCACTTCTCTGGTGCCTAGAAAATCCTTGGGGTCCTCTTCTCCTTTTCTTCTCTCCTTTAAAGTTCAACTAAGGGGCAGCTAGGGCACTCAGTGGTTAGAGACAGGAAGTCCTGGGTTCAAATGTGGCCTCAGACAGTTCCTCGCTGTGTGACCTTGGGCCAGTCACTTATCCCCCATTGAAAGTATACAATATTGATACTAAGATGGAAGGGAAAGGTTTAAAGCTCCCCCACTAAAACCCTATCTCCTTCCAACAATGCCTCCTGAGACCCATTTCTACTAACATCCATTCCTCCATGTAAAATAAAGGAGAGCTTTAAAGCTGGAAAGGAACTTAGAGACCTTCCAGCCCAAGCCACTCATTTTACTCAGGAAAGAACAAAAGCCATAGAGGTTAAGTGACTTGTACAAAGTTACAAAAGTAGTAGAGCCAAGATTTGAACCTAGCTCCACAAACTCCAAATTCAGCATTCCACTTCCTGCACCATAAATCAAAATCAAAATTTAAAACTAAGAATCAGAAGATCTCCCTTCTCCTCTGCTCTCTTTCCCTCTCCCTCTTCTTTTCTCTCTCTTTCCCTCCTTTCCCTGTCTCTTTCCATCTCTCTCTCTCTCTGTCTCTCTCCCTCTCTCCATCTCTCTCTCTTTCTCTCTCTCTGTCTCTCTGTCTCCCTCTCTGTCTCTGTCTTTCTTCCTCTCTCCCTCCCTCCTTTTCT
>NC_058136.1:70712323-70722822 GCF_016433145.1 Gracilinanus agilis | reverse complement strand
CTGTCTCTCCCTCCCTCTCTGACTCTCTGTCTCTCTCCCCCTCCCCCGTCTCTCCCTCCCTCCCTGTCTCTTACTCCCTCTCTGTCTCTCTGTCTCTGTCTCTGTGTCTCTCCCTCCCCCCCTCCTCCATTTCACGAGCACTTGATATCCTTTTTGGCTTCCCTGGGATCCGAGGCCGTCGTCCATCCAAGGTGGGAAGGGGAAAAGCATGGAGCCTGTGTTCAGTTACTCCCTGCCCGGCATCCTCCCTCCTCGCCGTTTGTTCACACGGCTGGCTTTCGAGAGGCAGGTGGGCCACTTCTGGGCAGCGCGTCCTCCTCTGCTCCGCCCGGGCTCCCCTGACCCCTGTGGCCTCTGAAATGCAGCTTAAAGCACCCAAGTGAGCACTCCTCGACCCCAGCGCTAGACTGGACGCTGTTGGCTTTCTTGAGGCCCCGCTTCCCAGATGTCCCCCCAGTTACAGGATTAGCTCCTTGAAGGCAAGAACTAAAGATCCCAAGGACTCAGCACAGAACTGAGACCATGGGATGGGGGACTCGGTAAAGAGACTTGGAGGCCATTGTGAGGAGGAAGCTGAGGCCCAGAGAGGGAAATGAATTGCTCAGGGTCACACAGCTAATAAGTGTCAATTAATTAACGAATTAATAAGTTAATAATACATTCCAGGATTTTAAATCTTGGTCTTCTGACTCTGATTCCATTCCATCAGAGCGCTTTCATAAAGCCATGGACTGAAGGATTTTTCGCAGTGGGAGTAAATCCCCTTTGCTGTCCAACCCAGAAAAGCGACTCTAATGATGGGCTTTTTGGTCCAGGCAGGGCAGAGAAGCATCCAGAGGCATCAGTTGCCTGCAGGACTTCAGAGGTGAAACTAGGGTGGGGCGAGTGGAGCCATTCCCCAGGGCACGGAATTTAGAGGGTACTAATAGCACGTGCATCCTGGAGCATCCAGAAAGTAGTTTAGCACCTGGTTAGAAAGTCTAATCAGTTTAAAAGGTAGGTTGTACATCTGACGCAGCACCTTGGGTGAAACCTTTACATCGAGGTTTGTCAGCTAAGTCAACATTTTACCTGCTTTCCTCAGTTTCCTCACCTGTAAAATAGGGATGACAATAGCAGCTACCTCCCAGGGTTGTTGTGAGGATGAGATGAAACATTTGTAAAGTGCCAGACAAATTGGTATAATCATTATTCTAGGGCAAGCTCACCCTTGGTATCCTTATCAACTGAGGACAGTTTGCCCAAGGCTGAGTTTACGTACGCTTTGCTTGTCCCAGGCACAAACAATCCTGGCTATGGCTCTGCTGTGGTCAGATACACATTTTTAAAAGTATTTCTACAGGGGGCAGCTGGGTAGCTCAGTGGATGGAGAGTCAGGCCTAGAGACAGGAGGTCCCGGGTTCGAATCTGACCTCAGACACTTCCCAGCTGGGTGACCCTGGGCAAGTCACTTGACCCCCATCGCCTACCCTTACCGCTCTTCCGCCTTGGAGCCAATGCACAGTATTGACTCCGAGACGGAAGGTGAGGGTTTAAAAAAAAAAAAGTATTTCTACCTAAATGCTCCCTGCGGTTGGCCGCCCAAGGGTTTGCCTACAAAGTAGCCTCCTTAAATGTCTTTCGGTTTGTAGGAGAAGATTCTCAGCAGTCTGGGGAGGCAGAAAAAGCCCTTCACTGGGAGTCTGAAGTGCTGGGTTCTACTTCTGCATTTGTCACTGACTAACTCGGAGCTAATTTCTGGGTCTTTTGGGGCCTCGTCGTCGTTTTCTTTCCCTGGGACTCAGTTTCCCAGTATGGGACACAAGGAGGTTGCATTCGGCGGCGTCCAAGGTGCTTTCTGAGCTGAGGTCTCAGGTTTCTGAGTCATGTCTTGGGGCCCTCCCCAAGGGCTCTGAGTTTATGGCTGTCTGGCTAATGGGCTGGAAAAGGAAGCAACCTGTTCTTTCGCTTGGATCTTACGCAGGGGAGGGCGAAGGACCAGGCCTTACCTATGTTTCTCCTCCTGGAGAGATTCAATAATCAGCTGCAGATCAGTCAGGTACTTCTCCTTCAGGGTATGATAGGACAGCTCGAGTTTGCCGTGTGAGGTTTTAATCTCCTCCAACTCCTTCTTTATGGTCAGGAACAGTTGGTTCTGCTGCCAGGACGTGTTGTTTCTCTTGAAGAGCTTTTCCTTCAGGAGGGCCGTGGCTACCCGAACTTCTTCCAGGGCACTGGCTCGATGGGCTGATTGGGCTTCCTCCCCCCTGGGCTTTGGGCCCCCCCCCAAAGGAGCCTGGTCAGTGAGTTTCTGGGTCTTGCGGGCCCTCTCCTCCGGCTTCGAGCGCTTGGGCTGGCTGCCCTCTTCCATTTCCTGGAGCTGGAGCTGATACTGTCGGAGCTTGCATTCTAGGTGGGCGATCGTGGCCGAGGAGCGCTGGTTCACCTTCTCAAAGGCTTGTCTGATGTGAGCGGCCTTGTGCCGGCCAGCTTTGGACGCCAGTTTGAGGTAGCCCACTGTGTTCTTATCCCGGCTCGTTTTCTCCACTCTCAGCTGCTCCGACAAGCACAGGATGCGGTACTTGACACAGTCCTGGAGGCTTTGGTTACTCTCATTGGCCGACTGGCTGGGGTTACCTCGGGGGCCCTCGTCGTGGGTGGACGAGGCTCCGTCTTCTCTGACGGGGCTGCTGGGCCTTTCCTTCTTCATATGTTTCGCCTGCATTAGGAGAAGAGAAATGACAAAGCCGGGCATACTGTGGCCGGTGCATGTGGGGAAGTTCAGGGACATTGTGGAAGTTGGGTGTCACAGTGAGTAGAGTGCTGGGGAGACCTGAGCTCAGTTTCCATCTCAGACACTTGCTATGTGGTCCTGGGCTGCCGTCTGCCTCAGTTTCCCCATCTATAAAATGGGGCTCACAGTAGCACCTCCCAGGGTTGTCGTGAGGGCCAAATGAATTGGTAATTACAAAGGGCTTTGTGAACATGAAACTCTTATATAAGCATTAGCTCTAGCTATTATACATACCTATATTGAAGGCAAGTTGGGGAAGGCAGTGAAGTTATCGTCTCCTATCCCCCTAGAGCACCCGATTTCTCCTTAGTGGTGCATGGAGCTCCTCCTCATGGTGTGCCCCGGACGGTCACCAAGATTCTCCCCTGTGGTGCTTCAGGTCCCTCCTCTATAAGAAAGAAGGTTGGCCAAGGTGGCCGTTAAGGTCCCTCCCACCTGCAGGAGTCGGCTTGGTCGGGCCATTCCCTTTTAGAAAGGAGAGGCGATGTGGAATGGGTCTAGATGCCAAGCAGGATAACGGAACCCCGGGAGTCTGTGCCAGCTGAAGGAACAAGGGGTTGGCCTAAGGAAGGGAAGACCAGGGAGGCAGCGTGGCCCTCTTTCAGAATTTAAAGGGCTGTCAGGCCAAGGGGACTCGGCCTGGCCCCCAAGAAGTTTAGTTTCTGTGAGAGGAAAAACTCTGGAACAGTCAAAGGTGGTCGAAAATAGAATGGGCTGCCACGAGAGTGTAAGAGGCACATGCCCATGGGCAGTATGGATAGCCGGGTAAGATAAGTATAGACACAGAGATAGGCGAAATGTGTAGACATGCCTCTGTATTCTAGTCTACTCCTCTCCAAGTCAAGTTACGATTTCCCCCTTGAGGGGAAAAGAAAAAAGACTGTGGCTGGGTCTTTACTCCTCCCTTTGACTGTCTCCAAGAGGGATGTTGGGCTAACACCTCTCTGGCCCCTGAAACATTGCTAGTGTAGGGGTATAAGTCTGCTTCACAAGGAAAGCTTGTGCCCTGGTCACTCTTTTTTAAAAAACTCTTCCCTCCTTTCTTAGAATTGATACTATTGGTTCTCAGGAAGAAAAGTGATAAGGGCTAGGCAATGAGGATTAAGTGACACGGCCGGGAAGTATCTGAAGTCAAATTTGAACCCAGGACCCCCTGTCTTTAGACCTGACTCTCAATCTACTGAGCTACCGGGCTGCCTGCTACCTTGGTCACTGTTTTTTTTTTTTAATTTATTTTTTTTAAACCTTTAACTTCTGTGTATTGGCTCCTTGGTGGAAGAGCGGTAAGGGTGGGCAATGGGGGTCAAGTGACTTGCCCAGGGTCACCCAGCTGGGAAGTGTCTGAGGTCAGATTGGAACTCAGGACCTCCTATCTCTAGGCCTGACTCTCCATCCACTGAGCTACCCAGCTGCCCCCATTTTTTTTTTTAAAACCCTCACCTTCCTTCTTGGAGTCAGTACTGAGTATTGGCTCCAAGGCAGAAGTGTTCTAAGGGTAGGCAATGGGGATCAAGTGACTTGCCCAGGGTCACACAGCTGGGAAGTGTCTGAGGCCAGATTGGAACCCAGGACCCCCTGTCTTTAGACCTGACTCTCAATCCACTGAGCTACATGGCTGCCTGCTACCTTGGTCACTGTTTTTTTTTAATTTATTTTTTTAAACCTTTAACTTCTGTGTATTGGCTCCAAGGCAGAAGTGTTCTAAGGGTAGGCAATGGGGATCAAGTGACTTGCCCAGGGTCACGCAGCTGGGAAGTGTCTGAGGCCAGATTGGAACCTAGGACCTCCCGTCTCTAGGCCTGACTCTCAATCCACTGAGCTACCCAGCTGCCCCTTTGGTCACTCTTAAGGGGGAAGACTTACATTTCCCAGCTTAGCTCTTTCTCACCAAATTCTGGTTACACAAAAGACCATCACAAATAGTAAACAGTGAGTAAATCAACTTACCTAAGCAAATAGAAAGCAGAAATTGGAGAAGCCATACAGATTAGGCCATATCAAAGAATATATAAGAGTGAATGAGTTCTTTATTTTTTTAAGTAAAAAAACTCAGACTAGATTTTTCTGTCTCACACAAGTTTCAAGTACAAGGACTGAGCTTGCTACTGCTCAGTACGGAGGCTTTGACCTGTTCTGTTTATGACCTGGGCTGCTCTGCTCCTCCTTAGGCAGCCTGGTGGCTCCTGACTCCCTGGAACTCGCCACAAAATGGCCGGACACTCAGTCAGCACAGCCTACTGCATCTCAGGATTCTGGCGCTCAAGAGATTTTCCAGGGTCAGCCTCCCTGGTAGCTGGGCTTACAGACGTGTACTATTGTGTGGTGGTACGCGAAGAACTCTTTTGGTGAAATCTCAGCTCCAACCAAGAAACAGAGCCTGATCTCATCTAGGGAGATCCGTTTTGTGGTCTCTCAGGATGCTAGCTAGAAATCAGGGAAATGTGGAGCTGGCTTCCCCTATCTTTTTGCAGCTTCTTTCTCCATGTGGCTCTCCCCGAATCTCTGCCCCAAGATGATGTGTCAATGACTCCACACCTTATACAGGTACTCACTGTCATATCTCATGTAGCGCTCTTTCCAGTGCACTTGAGTCATGTCTCCTTGCACATTTATAGCATCACGGCTAGGTTACATTCCTCCCCGGGGCTGAAACTTTTTGTAATCCCTTGCAAAAATCAGGTGGTGCAAGCTCGAAACCCGTAACTATATAGCTTAAACAAAAACGCCTGCACCTTAAAACAACGGGACGGTTTTCCTGGTACCTCAGGGAACCAAATCGGTGTACCATGAAAACAAAAGTGCATACAATAGACGTGGTACTATCCCGAGCATCGCCTGACAGAACACAGCAACAGCATGTTATGTATCCAGCTCAAGAGTACATGCCTATACATGCATGTTACAGAGAAATGGACTAAAAATAACGAAGAAAACACGGCTAATGAGAGAAAGCCAGCTAACTACAATGACAACACTAGCAATAGGTCTAATAAAAGTATAATTTCACTAAAAAGCATTGGCGAATGCCCCAAACAATTACTGGACATGGCTATAGCATGAACATAACACAAAAGAACTCAGCCAAATAATAAACATATATACTCAAGTGTGTTGTACTTAATATGTGTAGCAATAAACATGCAATTACATGCAAGGTACATATCGCCTAAAGAATCCTGTGTTGTTGCCTCCATAAGTATTTAGCTAGTTCTTTGGCTACAAGTTAGTTCCTTGCTTTCTTTTTTTTTTTTAAACCCTTAACTTCTGTGTATTGGCTCCAAGGCAGAAGAGTGGTAAGGGTTGGCCATGGGGGTCAAGTGACCTGCCCAGGGTCACACAGCTGGGAAGTGTCTGAGGCTGGATTTGAACCCAAGACCTCCCGTCTCTAGGCCTGACTCTCCATCCACTGAGCTACCCAGCTGCCCTTCTCCTCCTCCTTTATTTATTTGTTTATTTATTTGCTTATTTATTTATTTATTTGTTTGGTTATTTTTTAAACCCTTAACTTCTGTGTATTGGCTCCTAGGTGGAAGAGTGGTCAGGGTGGGCCATGGGGGTCAAGTGACTTGCCCAGGGTCACACAGCTGGGAAGTGTCTGAGGCTGGATTTAAACCCAAGACCTCCCGTCTTTAGGCCTGGCTCTCTATCCACTGAGCTACCCAGCTGCCCCCTAGTTCCTTGCTTTCTGATTATTTTCTCTGCTCCTCTCCCTGAGCTAGTAAATGGTATTGGGTTGACCAGCATTGCCATTCCCAGATCGTCTGTCTACACCTAGGCGGACAGCAGGGGCGACTTGGTCTTTGGTGTGTTTCTCCTCTGTTGAATCTGGACCCTAAGGAGTCTCTCGAGTAGGAAAAGCCTTGCCTCTTGGTCTCTGGAGCTCCTTTGCCCCATAACAGTACACATGGCCTATCTCCCCGGCACGCTCAGTGCCCATAGAGAGCAGAGAGAGTTCAGAACGTCTCAGTACACAGTGGCTGCTTTTTCCCTCCTCTCAGTGTCTGCCACGTAGAGAAGCCAGCAGTTCTCTCCACCTGCTCATTAGAAAGTCTAACTAAGCCTCCAAAGGGCAATAGATGCTGGTGATGAATGTTCCTGCTTGGCCCCCTTCCATTCTCTGGGGCTATTTTGCAAACAGGCAAGTTGCCAGGGCTTTCAGCCGCGTTGGATGAGTCAGCTCTCCATCCGTCAGCTCCCTTGGGAGTCCTTTCAACGCCAAGGTGGCTCAACATCGGCTTCTTGTTACAAAGTCTTGGTGACGCGTGCTAGCTTATTTATTGTCTGAAAAAAAGACCCCTTCCCTTTCTTCTTGGACTCAATATGCCAAGGCAGAAGAGGGGTAAGGGTGAGGCAGTGGGGGGTGAAGTGACTCGCCCAGGGTCACCCAGCTAGGAAGTGTCTGAGGCCACATTGGAACTCCCGTCTCTAGCCACTGAGCCACCTGGGTGCCCCAGCTGATTATTTTTTGCTTCTGCTACAGCTTCACAGATGAAATGGTGACTGGTTGGTAGACCTCTCGGATTCTCTCTCAAATGAAAGTAGCATCATCTCCTTTATCCGAGGTACCAAAACACAAGCCAACAGGTGGATGTGAGCTCTTGTGAGCACAGTGGGAAGCCTGGAGTACAATTCCTGGTGGAACAGAATGACTTGGCTGAGATTTTGGTTCTGGTCTCAGAGCTCCCACCATACTGAACCACATACAGTTAAATCATTCAAGATGGCATCTTCTTGTAGATGGTAAGAAATAGTTCTAGACTTTTTTTTTAAACCCTTAACTTCTGTGTATTGGCTCCTTGGTGGAAGAGCGGTAAGGGTGGGCCATGGGGGTCAAGGGACTTGCCCAGGGTCACACAGCTGGGAAGTGTCTGAGGCCGGATTTGAACCCAGGACCTCCTGACTCTCAATCCACTGAGCTACCCAGCTGCCCCCAGTTCTAGACTTTTTGATACTTGTCAAGGTAAACATTTCCTCCAAGTTCTCTGCTTTGATTGCAGTGGATACTGGCAGGGAAGTCATACACTCCAAAATACACTCCCCAGACGGTGAATATTGGAGATGCTGTGGGAAACACATACATGAATGTATTGTTGGAGGAACTGTGATCTGCTTCCGCTATTTTGGAAAGCAATTTGGAACTCTGTCTAAAAGACTATTAAACTGTGCATATCTCTGGGAGGGGGGAAGAAAAGGAGGGAGGGAGACAATATGGATCTTATAATTTCAGAAAACATACATTGAAAATTGTTATTACATGTAATTGGGAAATTTTATTTAAGAAGAAAAAAGGGGGCAGCTGGGTGACTCAATGGATTGAGAACCAGGCCTAGAGATCAGAGATCCTGGGTTCAAATCTGGTCTCGGATACTTCCTAGCTAGGTGACCCTGGGCAAGTCACTTCACCCCTATTGCCTAGCTCTTACCACTCTTCTGCTTTGGAATTGATTCTAAGATGGAAGGTAAGGATTTAAAAGAAAAAAAGAGGAAAAAAAAACTGTGTGCCATTTGGTCAACAATGCCACTTGCTCAGTTGTGTCTTCAGGGTTTTCTTGGCAAAGATACTGGAATCGTTTGTCATTTCTTTCTTCAGTGCGTCCCCATTTTTTTACAGATGAGGAACTGAGGCAAATAAGGGTTAGGTGACTTGCCCAGGGTCACACAGCTAGGAAGTATCTGAGACTGGATTTGGATTCAGATCTTTCTGACTCTGTCTACCGTACCATCTAGCTGCCCCCAAGCACACCACGATGAGGTCTATACCCCAAAGAGACCAAAGAAAGAGGAAAAGAACCCACATGTGCAAAAATATTTATGGCAGCTCTTCTGTGGTAGCAAAGAAGGAGAAACTGAAGGGGAGCCCATCGACCGGAGAATGGCTGGGCAAGTTGTGGCTATATGAATTGGATGGTATATTATTATGCCGTATGAAATGATGAAGGGGGTGGTTTTAGAGAAACTCAAAAAGACTTGGGCAAACTGAGGCAAAGCGAAGTGAGCAGATCCAGGAGAATGATTTATACAATAACAACATTGTGAAGACAGAAAACTTTGAAGGATTTAGGAATGCTGATGAACCCAATGACCAAGTCCAGCTTCAGAGGACTCAGGATGAAACATGCTACCCACCTCCTCGCAGAGAGATGATGGACTCCAGAGGCAAAATGGACCTGGCCAATGACAGATTTTGTTTTGCCTGACCATACACTTTATTTGTTTATTTATTTATTTGTTTATTCATTCATTCATTCATTCTTTGCTTATTTATTTATTTGTTCATTCATTTATTTATTTGTGTATTTGCTCATTCACTTATCTATTTATTTATTTATTTGTTTGTTTATTTATTTGTTGCTTTTAATCCCTCACCTCCTGTCTTGGAGTCGATACTGTGTATTGGCTCCATGGCATAAGAGTGGGAAGTGTGGGCAATGGGGGTCAAGTGACTTGCCCAGGGTCACCCAGCTGGGAAGTGTCTGAGGTCGGATTTGAACCCAGGACCTCCCGTCTCTAGGCCCGGCTCTCCATCCGCTGAGCTACTCAGCTGCCCCCATTGACCATACACTTTTGTAATGGGTTTTGTTTTTGTTGTTTTCTCTCTGAGGATTGGGGGAGGGAGAGAAATTATTTTTTAAATCGAAATAAAAATACTTTTCCCATAACACGTTGGCAGCAATGAATGTTTTCTGGCTTTTGATGAGGTATGCTTCTGTTCTAGTCACCACTAAGATATGACTTATATTTTTACTATCTTTTTTGGGAAATAGAAAGGCAATGTAGGGGCAGTGAGGTGGCTCAATGAATTGAGTCCCAATCTGGCCTCAGACACTTCCCAGCTGTGTGACCCTGGGCAAGTCACTTGACCCCCATTGCCTAGACCAGTGATGGGCAAACTACAGCCTGCGGGCCAGATGCGGCCCCCTAAAATGTTCTATCTGGTCTAATCTGACGAATACAACGAGTAGGACACGATACAATGAAACTTGGAAAGAATCACCTTAGAAACAGACCAACAGAGGAGCATTTCCTTTCATTTGGCCCCCTCTGTAAAAAGTTGGCCCAGCACTGATCTAGACCTTGACACTCTTCTGCCTTGGAACCAATACAACTGATTCTAAGATGGAAGATGAGGGTTTAAAAAAGAAAGACAATACAGACAAGTTCCAAAGCTTGTTGGCACTTATTCTCCAAATATATTTTATATACACACACACATGCGTGTGTAAATAATATATGTACACACACATATATACAAACACACATACATATATGTGGCGTGAGTTGGGAATACTTTTTTTGGGCTACAATATCTGGCCCACGTTTCACCATCCTTGGTGACATCTGCAGCCATCTTGGGCCAGTAAAATCAGTTTCTTGCCAGCTGTGGGGTCCTTTCCTGACCCAGGTGCCCAAAGCCATCATGTAAGACATTCGTGGGTATCAGGTGGGTTATACGCCCTGGGCGCCAGCCGTTTCCTGGTTCTGTGTGGGGATCCGGTCAGAGTCTGACGGATACGGCGTTCCACTACAAAGCTTCGCCTTCTGCCATCGTCTCAGAAGGAAGTCAGCCTTTTGCTGACTGGAGCTTAATATGTTTAGTCACTCCTTGGTTTTGGACGTGTATCACTTCCTCTTCTTCTTCTTCTTCTTCTTCTTCTTCTTCTTCTTCTTCTTCTTCTTCTTCTTCTTCTTCTTCTTCTTCTTCTTCTTCTTCTTCTTCTTCTTCTTC